>NC_069500.1:1246413767-1246713767 GCF_027579735.1 Bombina bombina
AAGCCATTTAAGAGATCAAAACCAGCCCCCAAGTCCGCATGAAGGTGCGGCCCTCATTCCAGCTCAGCTGGTAGGGGGCAGATTAACATTTTTCAAAGATGTTTGGATCAATTCGGTCCAAAATCATTGGATTCAGAGTATTGTCTCTCAGGGGTACAGAATAAGATTCAGAGTAAGACCGCCTGTGAGAAGATTTTTTCTCACGCATTCCGGTAAACCCAGTAAAGGCTCAGGCTTTCCTGAAGTGTGTTTCAGACCTGGAGTTTTCAGGGGTAATCTTGCCAGTTCCGTTTCAGGAACAGGGTCTGTGGTTTTATTCAAATCTATTCATTGTCCCAAAGAAAGAAAATTCATTCAGACCAGTTCTGGATCTAAAAATGTTGAATCGTTATGTAAGAGTACCAACTTTCAAAATGGTGACTATAAGGACTATTCTGCCTTTTGTTCAGCAAGGGCATTATATGTCCACAATAGACTTACAGGATGCATATCTTAATATTCAGATTCTGAGATTCTCTTTTCTAGACAAGCATTACTTATTTGTCGCTCTTCCTTTTGTCCTAGCGACAGCTCCAAGAATCTTTTCAAAGGTTCTCGGTGCCCTACTCTCTGTAATCAGAGAGCGGGGTATTGCGGTTTTTCCTTATTTGGACGATATCTTGGTACTAGCTCAGTTTTTACATTCTGCCGAATCTCACATGAATCAACTAGTGTTGTTTCTTTGAAAACATGGTTGGAGGATCAGTTTACCAAAAAGTTCTTTGATTCCTCAGACAAGGGTCACCTTTTTAGGTTTCTAGATAGATTCAGTGTCCATGACTCTTTCTCTAACAGACAAGAGATGTTTAAAATTGGTTGCAGACTGTCGGAACCTTCAGTCTCAGTCATTCCCTTCAGTAGCTATGTGCATGAAAGTTTTAGGTCTCATGACTGCAGCATCGGACGCGATCCCCTTTGCTCATTTTCATATGAGACCTCTCCAGCTTTGTATGCTGAACCAATGGTGCAGGGATTATACAAAGATATCACAATTAATATCCTTAAATCCCAATGTTAAACAATCTCTATATAGTTCTAGGGCCCTCTTTTGTACGTCCAACCTGGACTGTGATCACAACAGATGCGAGTCTTTCAGGTTGGGGAGCTGTTTGGGGATCTCTGACAGCACACAGGGTTTGGAAATCTCAAGAAGCGAGATTACCAATCAATATTTTGGAACTCCGTGTGATTTTCAGGTCTCTTCAGATTTGTCCTCTGTTGAAGAGAGAACCGTTCATTTGTTTTCAGACAGACAATGTCACAACTGTGGCATATGTCAATCATTAGGGTGGGACTCACAGTCCTCAAGCTATGAAAGAAGTATCCCGGATACTTGCCTGGGCAGATTCCAGCTCCTGTCTAATTTCTGCGGTTCATATCCCAGGTATAGACAATTGGGAAGCGGATTATCTCACCCATCAGACTTTACATCCGGGGGAGTGGTCCCTCCATCCTGATGTGTTTTCTCAGGTTGTTCAAATGTGGGGTCTTCCAGAAATAGATCTGATGGCTTCTCATCTAAATAGAAACTTCCCAGGTACCTGTCCAGGTCCAGGTATCCTCAGGCGGAAGCAGTGGATGCATTGACACTTCCTTGGTGTTATCAACCTGCTTATATTTTCCCGCCTTTAATTCTTCTTCCAAGAGTGATCTCCAAAATCATCATGGAGCAATCATTTGTGCTGCTGGTGGCTCCAACATGGCCTCACAGTCTTTGGTATGCGGATCTTGTTCGGATGTCCAGTTGCCAACCTTGGCCACTTCCATTAAGGCCAGACCTTCTGTCTCAAGGTCACTTTTTGCAACAAGATCTCAAATCATTAAATTTGAAGGTATGGAAATTGAAAGATTAGTGCTTAGTCATAGAGGTTTCTCTGATTCTGTGATTAATACTATGTTGCAGGGTCGTAAATCTGTTTCTAGAAAGATTTATTATCGAGTTTAGAAGACTTACATTTCATGGTGTTCCTCTCACAAATTCTCTTGGCATTCTTTTAGAATTCCTAGAATTGTACAGTTTCTTTAGGATGGTTTGGATAAGGGTTTGATGGCAAGTTCCTTGAAGGGACAAATCTCTTCTCTTTCTATTTTATTTCACAGAAAGATTGCTAAGCTTCCTGATATTCACTGTTTTGTTCAGGCTTTGGTTCGTATCAAGCCTGTCATTAAATCAATCTCTCCTCCTTGGAGACTTAATTTGGTTTTGAAGGCTTTACAGGCTCTTCCATTTGAGCCTATGCATTCTTTGGACATTAAACTACTTTCTTAGAAAGTGTTGTTTCTTTTGGCCATCTCTTCTGCTAGAAGAGTTTCTAAATTATCTGCAATCTTGTGAATCTCCTTTTCTGATTTCTCTTGTTAAGTGTATCCAGTCCACGGATCATCCATTACTTATGGGATATTCTCCTTCCCAACAGGAAGTTGCAAGAGGATCACCCACAGCAGAGCTGCTATATAGCTCCTCCCCTCACTGCCATATCCAGTCATTCTCTTGCAACTCTCAACTAAGATGGAGGTCGTAAGAGGACTGTGGTGTTTTATACTTAGTTTATTTCTTCAATCAAAAGTTTATTTTTAAATGGTACCGGAGTGTACTGTTTATCTCAGGCAGTATTTGGAAGAAGAATCTGCCTGCGTTTTCTATGATCTTAGCAGAAGTAACTAAGATCCTTTGCTGTTCTCACATATTCTGAGGAGTGAGGTAACTTCAGAAGGGGAAATGCGTGCGGGTTTCCTGCAATAAGGTATGTGCAATTAAGATATTTTTCTAGGGATGGAATTTGCTAGAAAATGCTGCTGATACCGAAGTAATGTAAGTAAAGCCTTAAATGCAGTGATAGCGACTGGTATCAGGCTTATTAATAGAGATACATACTCTTATAAAAGTGTATTTTAAAACGTTTGCTGGCATGTTTAATCGTTTTTTATATATGTTTGGTGATAAAACTTATTGGGGCCTAGTTTTTTCCACATGGCTGGCATGAATTTTGCCTAGAAACAGTTCCTTGAGGCTTTCCACTGTTGTAATATGAGTGGGAGGGGCCTATTTTAGCACTTTTTTGCGCAGCAAAAATTACAGACACAGACATCTAGCTTCTTCCTGCATGTTCCAGGACTTCTCTGAAGGGCTCAAAA
The DNA here is from genome assembly GCF_027579735.1 of Bombina bombina. NCBI lineage: Eukaryota > Metazoa > Chordata > Amphibia > Anura > Bombinatoridae > Bombina > Bombina bombina. The sequence goes on from NC_069500.1 coordinate 1,246,416,942, forward strand.
GGCTTCAAAAGTCGTATTGAGGGAGGTAAAAAGCCACCGTAGAGCTGTGGCAGTTGTTGTGACTGTTTGAAAAACGTTTTTGTCATTTATTATTCCGTTTTTTATATTAAGGGGTTAATCATCCATTTGCAAGTGGGTGCAATGCTCTGCTAACTTGTTACACTGTAAAAATTTCGTTAGTGTAACTGCCTTTTTTCACTGTTATTTCAAATTTTGACAAAATTTGTGTTTTCTTAAAGGCGCAGTAACGTTTTTTTATATTGCTTGTAAACTTGTTTTAAGTGTTTTCCAAGCTTGCTAGTCTCATTGCTAGTCTGTTTAAACATGTCTGATACATAGGAACCTACTTGTTCATTATGTTTGAAAGCCATGGTGGAGCCCCATAGGAGAATGTGTACTAAATGTATTGATTTCACCTTAAACAGTAAAGATCAGTCTTTATCTATAAAAGAATTATCACCAGAGGGTTCTATCGAGGGGGAAGTTATGCCGACTAACTCTCCCCACGTGTCAGACCCTTCGCCTCCCGCTCAGGGGACGCACGCTAATATGGCGCCAATTACATCAGGGACGCCCATAGCGATTACCTTGCAGGACATGGCTGCAATCATGAATAATACCCTGTCAGAGGTATTATCTAGATTGCCTGAATTAAGAGGCAAGCGCGATAGCTCTGGGGTTAGGAGAGATACAGAGAGCGCAAATGCTGTAAGAGCCATGTCTGATACTGCGTCACAGTATGCAGAACATGAGGACGGAGAGCTTCATTCTGTGGGTGACATCTCTGACTCGGGGAAACCTGATTCAGAGATTTCTAATTTTAAATTTAAGCTTGAGAACCTCCGTGTATTGCTTGGGGAGGTATTAGCTGCTCTGAATGACTGTAACACAGTTGCAATTCCAGAGAAATTGTGTAGGCTGGATAGATACTATGCGGTGCCGGTGTGTACTGACGTTTTTCCTATACCTAAAAGGCTTACAGAAATTATTAGTAAGGAGTGGGATAGACCCGGTGTGCCCTTTTCCCCACCTCCTATATTTAGAAAAATGTTTCCAATAGACGCCACTACACGGGACTTATGGCAGACGGTCCCTAAGGTGGAGGGAGCAGTTTCTACTTTAGCAAAGCGTACCACTATCCCGGTTGAGGACAGTTGTGCTTTTTCAGATCCAATGGATAAAAAATTGGAGGGTTACCTTAAGAAAATGTTTATTCAACAAGGTTTTATTTTGCAGCCCCTTGCATGCATTGCGCCTGTCACTGCTGCGGCGGCGGCATTCTGGTTTGAGGCCCTGGAAGAGGCCATCCAGACAGCTCCATTGGAGGAAATTATTGACAAGCTTAGAACGCTTAAGCTAGCTAACTCATTTGTTTCTGATGCCATTGTTCATTTGACTAAACTAACGGCTAAGAATTCCAGATTCGCCATCCAGGCGCGTAGGGCGCTATGGCTTAAATCCTGGTCAGCTGACGTGACTTCAAAGTCTAAGTTACTCAACATTCCTTTCAAGGGGCAGACCTTATTCGGGCCTGGCTTAAAGGAAATTATTGCTGACATTACTGGAGGCAAGGGTCATACCCTTCCTCAGGACAGGGCCAAATCAAAGGCCAAACAGTCTAATTTTCGTGCCTTTCGAAATTTCAAGGCAGGAGCAGCATCAACTTCCTCCGCTTCAAAACAAGAGGGAACTGTTGCTCATTCCAGACAGGCCTGGAAACCTAACCAGGCCTGGAACAAGGGCAAGCAGGCCAGAGAACCTGCTGCTACCCCCAAGACAGCATGAAGGAACGGCCCCCTATCCGGAAACGGATCTAGTGGGGGGCAGACTTTCTCTCTTCGCCCAGGCGTGGGCAAGAAATGTTCAGGATCCCTGGGCGTTGGAGATCATATCTCAGGGATATCTTCTGGACTTCAAAGCTTCTCCTCCACAAGGGAGATTTCATCTTTCAAGGTTATCAGCAAACCAGATAAAGAAAGAGGCATTCCTAAGCTGTGTGCAAGACCTCCTAGTAATTGGAGTGATCCATCCAGTTCTGCGGACGGAACAGGGACAGGGGTTTTATTCAAATCTGTTCGTGGTTCCCAAGAAAGAGGGAACCTTCAGACCAATCTTGGATCTAAAGATCTTAAACAAATTCCTCAGAGTTCCATTATTCAAAATGGAAACTATTCGGACCATCCTACCCATGATCCAAGAGGGTCAGTACATGACCACAGTGGACTTAAAGGATGCCTACCTTCACATACCGATTCACAAAGATCATCATCGGTTCCTAAGGTTTGCCTTTCTAGACAGGCATTACCAATTTGTAGCTCTTCCCTTCGGGTTGGCCACAGCCCCGAGAATTTTTACAAAGGTTCTGGGCTCACTTCTGGCGGTTCTAAGACCGCGAGGCATAGCGGTGGCTCCGTATCTAGACGACATCCTGATACAGGCGTCAAGCTTTCAAATTGCCAAGTCTCATACAGAGATAGTTCTGGCATTTCTGAGGTCGCATGGGTGGAAAGTGAACGTGGAAAAGAGTTCTCTATCCCCACTCACAAGAGTCACCTTCCTAGGGACTCTTATAGATTCTGTAGAGATGAAAATTTACCTGACGGAGTCCAGGTTATCAAAACTTCTAAATGCTTGCCGTGTCCTTCATTCCATTCCACGTCCGTCAGTGGCTCAGTGCATGGAAGTAATCGGCTTAATGGTAGCGGCAATGGACATAGTGCCATTTGCGCGCCTGCATCTCAGACCGCTGCAATTATGCATGCTATGTCAGTGGAATGGGGATTACTCAGATTTGTCCCCTCTACTAAATCTGGATCAAGAGACCAGAGATTCTCTTCTCTGGTGGCTATCTCGGGTCCATCTGTCCAAGGGTATGACCTTTCGCAGGCCAGATTGGATGATTGTAACAACAGATGCCAGCCTTCTAGGTTGGGGCGCAGTCTGGAACTCCCTGAAGGCTCAGGAAACTCCTCCCAATAAATATTCTGGAGTTAAGAGCAATATTCAATGCTCTTCTAGCTTGGCCTCAGTTAGCAACCCTGAGGTTCATCAGATTTCAGTCGGACAACATCACGACTGTGGCTTACATCAACCATCAAGGGGGAACCAGGAGTTCCCTAGCGATGTTAGAAGTCTCAAAGATAATTCGCTGGGCAGAGTCTCACTCTTGCCACCTGTCAGCAATCCACATCCCAGGCGTGGAGAACTGGGAGGTGGATTTTCTAAGTCGTCAGACTTTTCATCCGGGGGAGTGGGAACTCCATCCGGAGGTGTTTGCTCAACTGATCCATCGTTGGGGCAAACCAGAACTGGATCTCATGGCATCTCGCCAGAACGCCAAACTTCCTTGTTACGGATCCAGGTCCAGGGACCCGGGAGCGACACTGATAGATGCTCTAGCAGCTCATTGGTTCTTCAACCTGGCTTATGTGTTTCCACCGTTTCCTCTGCTCCCTCGACTGATTGCCAAAATCAAGCAGGAGAGAGCATCGGTGATTCTGATAGCGCCTGCGTGGCCACGCAGGACCTGGTATGCAGACCTAGTGGACATGTCATCCTTTCCACCATGGACTCTGCCTCTGAGGCAGGACCTTCTAATACAAGGTCCTTTCAATCATCCAAATCTAATTTCTCTGAGACTGACTGCATGGAGATTGAACGCTTGATTCTATCAAGGCGTGGCTTCTCCGAGTCAGTCATTGATACCTTAATACAGGCACAAAAGCCTGTCACCAGGAAAATCTACCATAAGATATGGCGTAAATATCTTTATTGGTGTGAATCCAAGAATTACTCATGGAGTAAGGTTAGGATTCCTAGGATATTGTCCTTTCTCCAAGAGGGTTTGGACAAAGAATTATCAGCTAGTTCTTTAAAAGGACAGATTTCTGCTCTCTCTATTCTTTTGCACAAGCGTCTGGCAGAGGTTCCAGACGTCCAGGCATTTTGTCAGGCTTTGGTTAGAATTAAGCCTGTGTTTAAAACTGTTGCTCCCCCGTGGAGCTTAAACTTGGTTCTTAAAGTTCTTCAAGGAGTTCCGTTTGAACCCCTTCATTCCATTGATATTAAACTTTTATCTTGGAAAGTTCTGTTTTTGATGGCTATTTCCTCGGCTCGAAGAGTCTCTGAGCTATCTGCCTTACAATGTGATTCTCCTTATCTGATTTTTCATGCAGATAAGGTAGTTCTGCGTACCAAACCTGGGTTTTTACCTAAGGTGGTTTCTAACAAGAATATCAATCAAGAGATTGTTGTTCCATCATTGTGTCCTAATCCTTCTTCAAAGAAGGAACGTCTTTTACATAATCTGGACGTAGTCCGTGCCTTAAAGTTTTACTTACAAGCTACTAAAGATTTTTGCCAAACATCTTCCCTGTTTGTTGTTTACTCTAGACAGAGGAGAGGTCAAAAAGCTTCGGAAACCTCTCTTTCCTTTTGGCTTCGGAGCATAATTCGCTTAGCCTATGAGACTGCTGGACAGCAGCCCCCTGAAAGGATTACAGCTCATTCTACTAGAGCTGTGGCTTCCACCTGGGCCTTTAAAAATGAGGCCTCTGTTGAACAGATTTGCAAGGATGCGACTTGGTCTTCGCTTCACACCTTTTCAAAATTTTACAAATTTGATACTTTTGCTTCTTCGGAGGCTGTTTTTGGGAGAAAGGTTCTTCAGGCAGTGGTTCCTTCTGTTTAATCCTGCCTTGTCCCTCCCATCATCCGTGTACTTTACCTTTGGTATTGGTATCCCATAAGTAATGGATGATCCTTGGACTGGATACACTTTACAAGAGAAATAAATTTATCAGGTAAGCATAAATTATGTTTTCTCTTGTTGTGTATCCAGTCCACGGCCCGCCCTGTCCTTTTAAGGCAGGTCTAAATTTTAATTAAACTACAGTCTCTACTGCACCCTATGGTTTCTCCTTTCTCGTCTTGTTTCGGTCGAATGACTGGATATTGCAGTGAGGGGAGGAGCTATATAGCAGCTCTGCTGTGGGTGATCCTCTTGCAACTTCCTGTTGGGAAGGAGAATATCCCATAAGTAATGGATGACTTGTGGACTGGATACACTACAAGAGAAATAAATTTATCAGGTAAGCATAAATTATGTTTTTTCATCAGGATAAGGCAGTTTTGTGGACTTAATTTAAATTCTAATGTTGTGAATTCTAATGTTAATAGAGAAATTGTTGTCCCTTCTTTGTGTCCTAATCCTAAGAATTCTTTGGAGAGATCTTTACATTCTTTGGATGTGGTGAGAGCTCTGAAATATTATATTGAAGCTACTAAAGATTTCAGGAAGACTTCTAGTCTATTTGTTATCTTTTCTGGTCCTCAGAGAGGTCAGAAGGCTTCTGACGTTTCCTTGGCATCGTGGTTAAAGCTTTTGCTTCATCAAGCTTATTTGTTGTCTGGTCAAGCCCCGCCTCAAAGAATTACAGCTCATTCTACTAGATCAGTCTCCACTTTGTGAGCATTTAGGAATGAAGCTTCAGTTGATCAGATTTGCAAAGCAGCAGCTTGGTCTTCTTTGCATACATTTACTAAATTCTACCGTTTTGATGTATTTGCTTCTTTGGAAGCAGTTTTTGGTAGAAAAGTTCTTCAGGCAGCTGTTTCAGTTTGATTCTTCTGCTTATGTTTCATTTATGAGAATAAACTTATATTTTGGGTTGTGGATTAATTTTCTTCAGCGAAAAATGGCTGTTTTTATTTTTATCCCTCCCTCTCTTGTGACTCTTGCGTGGAGTTCCACATCTTGGGTATTGCTATCCCATACGTCACTAGCTCATGGACTCTTTTCAATTACATGAAAGAAGACAATTTATGTAAGAACTTACCTGATAAATTCATTTCTTTCATATTGGCAAGAGTCCATGAGGCCCACCCTTTTTTATGGTGGTTATGATTTTTTTGTATAAAGCACAATTATTTCCAAATTCCTTTTGTTGATGCTTTTTACTCCTTTCTTTATCACCCCACTACTTGGCTATTCGTTAAACTGAATTGTGGGTGTGGTGAGGGGTGTATTTAGTTCTTAGTGGGATTTTTCTCAGTCTGTCGATGAGACTGATTCAGGCTCGTAAACCTGTGACTAGGAAGATCTATCATAAGTTTTTGAAGGCTTTTATTTCTTGCTTTTTGGATCATGTTTTTTCCTAGCATTTTTTTTTAGAATTCCTAGAAAGTTTCTTCAGGATGATTTTGATAAGGGTCCATCTGCCAGTTCTCTTAGAGGTCAGATTTTGACACTTTCAGATCTTTTTTATAAAAAGATTGCTAATCTTCCTGATATGTTGTGTTTTGTCCAGGTCTTGGTCAAGATTAAACCTGCTATTAAGTCGATTTCTCCTCCCTGGATCCTTAATCTGGTTTTAAATGTTTTGCAGGCTCCTCCATTTGAGTCAATGCATAAGTTGGATATCAAGCTTTTTTCTTGGAAGGTTTTTGTATCTTTTGGCTGCCCATTCTTGTGATCCTCATCTTAGTTCTCAAAACAGCCTTATCCTGATGAAAAAGGTTTGATTTCTTACTTAGTGTTGTCTTTGGATAACTTATTTTTTTTGTTCTAATCCCGAGAATATTATGGAGAGGCTTCTCCATAATTTGGATGATGTTAAAGCTTTGAAGTTCTCTATTTGCAGGCTACTAATTAATTCAGACAAACTTCTAGTTTGTGTTCGTTCATTATTCTCGTTCTTGAAAAGGGCATAAAGATAAGGCTGTTTCTTTGGTTCTTGGCTTAAACTTTTGATTCAGAAATCTTAGTTGGAGGTGGGTCAGTCTCCTTCTAAGAACAAAAAGACAAAAGTTCGGAGCTGCAGTTAAAACTTAGGTGAATTTATTCAATCTTAAGATCGGTTACAAGTGTAGCAATTTTTCATGCCCCTAGTAAACACAGCTTACGCGTTTCGCAATACGCCGTACTCATAGCTTGCTAACCACACTCTTACTAAAGGGGTAAAAACATCTGATTGGTCAAGGGGTCATGCTTCAATTAACTAATACATTGCTGGATTCAAATTAACCTCTGGTATTACTGAGCTTTATTAGCTCCACTGTCTATACAAAGTTTAGTGAATACTACACAAGTGCTTCAATATAATAACACAATACATTGTCTGAAACATTATTATATAAAGAAGATATATAAACAACAAATATAAAAAGAAAGAAAAGATCAAGAAAGGGGGAAAAGAGTGAAAGTGTTAAGCTTCACATTCAAAAATTTCTTAACTGCTAATCACACCCTGTAATCATTTACAAAAGCAGCTCTTTCAAGGAATAACTCACTGTCCATTGTTTTAAGCCTTAATTGGGCTGTGAATAGAGTTGAAAAAAGTGTGACCTTAACTTCCTACTTGACTCCACTATTTGATTAATCATTTATGGTACAATAGATTAAGGTACGGTTTGTCTTTAATTACCCTATTTTGGCTAACAGTCACTATTTTCAAAAAGCCTACACCAACCTATTCTCTTACAGACTGTATAAACGAATGGTGTGGATCAACGCTATCCCTTGTTTAACTATCCTCCTATAGTGTTCATTAAATTCTTTAATGATTTGTTTTTATCTACAAATTTTCGCTGACAGAGTACCCCAAAAAATTAAATTTGGATGTACCCCTGTTCGCGAAATTGTGAATTGGGACTATATTTTCTCTGCTGGACAATTAGTGTTTGGATTGGTTACATCTGTGGTGTTGATTCCCAAATGTGTACCAAGATACCACTAATTCCAAAAATGTATTAGGTCATAAGAGGAATTTAAACCTTTTGGATACCTCGTTTGTAAATGGAAAATTCAAAAAATTTCCCTTTTTGCTAGAGCATGGTCCCTGTCTCCCCCTCTTGGTTTAGTATTAACTATTTCTATAATTGTCCACTTAAAGCTCTTGTTTATTGTGGACCAAATTGAAATGTTGTACCATGGGGGTGGTCAAGACGCCATCCCTAATGTCCAAGAGATGTTCCCTGATACGCGTACGTGTTTCTCTGGATGTCATCCCTACATATTGTAGGTGACAATCCCCACAACCCGCTAGATCAGTCTCCTTCTAAACGGATGACTGCCCATTCAACCAGATCAGTTGCCACATCTTAGGCCTTTAAGAATGAGGCCTCTGTGGATCAAATTTGCAAGGCAACTACTTTTTCTTCTTTTCATACCTTATACTAAATTCTACAATTTCTTTCATGTAATTTTCAAGAGTCCATGAGCTAGTGACGTATGAGATATACATTCCTACCAGGAGGGGCAAAGCTTCCCAAACCTCAAAATGCCTATAAATACACCCCCCACCACACCCACAATTCAGTTTTACATACTTTGCCTCCTATGGAGGTGGTGAAGTAAGTTTGTGCTAGATTTCTACGTTGATATGCGCTTTTCAGCATGCTGAAGCCCGGTTCCTCTCAGAGTGCAGTGAATGACGGAGAGATGTGAAGGGAGTATTACCTTTTGAATACAATGGTCATCCTATCGGGGATCTATTTCTTAGGTTCTCTGTTATCGGTCGTAGAGATTCATCTCCTACCTCCCCTGTCAGATCGACAATATACTCTTATATACCATTACCTCTACTGATTCTCTTTTCAGTACTGGTTTGGCTATCTACTTTATGTAGATGAGTGTCTTTTGGTAAGTATGTTTCCTTTTATTTATGAAACTCTCAGCTATGGTTTGGCACTTTATATGTAAAGTTCTAAATATATTTTTTATACTTATATTTGCCATGATTCAGGTTAATCAGTTTATTTCCATCTTACAGACTGTCAGTTTCATTTTTGGGAAATGCAAAAAAAAAAAAAAAAAAGAGGATATATTTCTTACCTGAAATTTTTCAATTGACTTTCTTTCTAAATTCCGGGCTGTTAGGCTTGCGGGAGCGCTAAATGCTATAATTTATTGCGTCATTTTTGGCGCGAGAATTACATTTGTTGACGTTATGTCGTCATTTCCGGTGTCTTAGTTGGCGCCGAGAGTTTTCACGTAGTTGCGTCATCTATGACACTCGTGTTTGTTGCAGACTTTTTGGCACCAAAAAATACTTGTCAGTTTGGGCGTCATACTTGGCGCTAGATTTTGACATTATTTAAGTCATTATTTCTTTTTGCTTCTGGTTTCCAGAGGCTTATTCTATTTGCATTTTTTCCCATTCCTGAATCTATCCTATAAGGAAATTGATAATTTTGCTTTATATGTTGTTTTTTCTATTACATATTGCAAGATGTCTCATGCTGACCCTGTTTCAGAATCTACTACTGGGATTCTGCTGCCTGATGTCGGTTCTACCAAAGCTAAGTGCATTTGTTGTAAACTTGTGGTAACTGTTCCTCCGGCTGTAGTTTGTGTTAGTTGTCATGATAAACTTTCTAAAGCAGACAATATTTCCATTAGTAATAATCCATTACCTGTTGTTGTTCGTTCAACATCTAATGTTCAGGATATTCCTGTTAATGTGAGAGAATTTGTTTCTAATTTTATTCAGAAGGCCTTGTCTGTTATACCACCTTCTAATAAACGTGAAAGGTCTTTTAAAACTTCTCATAATTTTAAATGACCGACAGCATTCTGATTTATCTATCTCTGATGAGGATCTATCTGGTTCTGAAGATTCTGCCTCAGATATTGACACTGACAAAACTTCATATTTATTTAAAATGGAGTATATTCGTTCCTTATTAAAAGAGGTGTTGATTGCATTAGATATGGAGGAGACTAGTCTTCTTGATATTAAAACTAGTAAACGTTTAAATTCGTTTTTTAAACCTCATGTAGTTATTCCAGAGGTTTTTCCAGTTCCTGGTGCTATTTCAGATGTAATTTCTAGGGAATGGAATCGTTTGGGTACTTCATTTACTCCTTCTTTAAGGTTTAAGAAACTGTACCCTTTTCCAACTGATAGATTGGAGTTTTGGGAATAGATCCCCAAAGTTGATGGGGCTATCTCTACTCTTGCAAAGCGTACTACTATTCCTACGGCAGATAGTACTTCTTTTAAAGATCCTTTAGATAGGAAGCTTGAATCTTATCTAAGGAAGGCTTATTTATGTGCAGGTCATCTTCTTAAGCCTGCTATTTCTTTGGCTGATGTTGCTGCGGCTTCAACTTTTTGGTTGGAAACTTTAGCGCAACAAGTACCAGATCCTAATGTGTATAGCATTGTTAAAGGGACACTGTACCCAAAAAAAATCTTTCGTGATTCAGATTGAGCATGAAATTTTAAGCAACTTTCTAATTTACTCCTATTATCAAATTTTCTTCATTCTCTTGGTATCTTTATTTGAAATGCAAGAATGTAAGTTTAGATGCCGGCCCATTTTTGGTGAACAACCTGGGTTGTCCTTGCTGGTTGGTGTATAAATTCATCCACCAATAAAAAAGTGCTGTCCGGAGTTCTGAACCCCAAAAAAAAGCTTAGATGCCTTCTTTTTCAAATAAAGTTAGCAAGAGAACGAAGAAAAATTGATAATAGGAGTAAATTAGGAAGTTGCTTAAAATTGCACACTATCTGAATTACAAAATAAAAATTTTGGGTTCAGTGTCCCTTTTAGCTTATTCAACATGCTAATAATTTCATTTGTGATGCCATTTTTTATATCGTTATAGCTAAAAGAGCTTTATGGCTTAAAACTTGGAATGCAGATATGACTTCTAAGTCAATATTGCTATCTCTTTCCTTCCAAGGTAATAAATTATTTGGTTCTCAGTTGGATTCTATTATTTCAACTGTTACTGGGGGGAAGGGAGCTTTTTTGCCTCAGGATAAAAAGTCTAAGGGTAAATTTAGGGCTCCTAACCGTTTTCGTTCCTTTCGTCAGAATAAGGAACAAAAATCTGACCCTTCCCCTAAAGGAACGGTTTCTAATTGGAAGCCTTCTCCAGTCTGGAATAAATCCAAGCCTTTTAGAAAACCAAAAACAGCCCCCAAGTCCGCATGAAGGTGCGGCCCTCATTCCAGCGCAGCTGGTAGGGGGCAGACTAAGGTTTTTCAAAGATGTTTGGATCAATTCAATCCAAAATCATTGGATCCAGAACATTGTTTCTTAAGGGTACAGAATAGGTTTCAAGGTAAGACCGCCTGTGAGAAGTTTCTTTCTCTCACGCATTCCAGTGAACCCAGTAAAGGCTCAGGCTTTCCTGAAGTGTTTTTCAGACCTGGAGTTTTCCGGGCTAATTGTGCCAGTTCCCTTTCCGGAACGGGGTCTGGGGTTCTATTCAAATCTGTTCATTGTTCCAAAGAAAGAGGATTCTTTCAGACCAGTTCTGGATCTAAAAATTTTGAATCGTTATGTAAGAATACCAACATTCAAAATGCTGACTATAAGGACTATTCTGCCTTTTGTTCAGCAAGGGCATTATATGTCCACAATAGACTTACAGGATGCATATCTTCATATTCCGATTCATCTAGATCATTATCAGTTCCTGAGAGTCTCTTTTCTAGACCTTTTGGCCTAGCAACAGCTCCAAGGATCTTTTCAAAGGTTCTCGGTGCCCTACTTTCTGTAATCAGAGAGCAGGGTATTGCGGTGTTTCCTTATTTGGACGATATCTTGGTACTTGCTCAGTCTTTACATTCTGCAGAATCTCACACAAATCAACTAGTGTTGTTTCTTCAAAAACATGGTTGGAGGATCAATTTACCAAAAAGTTCTTTGATTCCTCAGACAAGGGTAACCTTTTTAGGATTCCAGATTCAGTATCCATGACTTTATCTCTAACAGACAAGACGTCTGAAGTTGGTTTCAGCTTGTCGGAACCTTCAGTTTCAATCATTCCCTTCAGTAGCTATGTGCATGGAGGTTTTAGGCCTCATGACTGCAGCATCGGACGCGATCCCCTTTGCTCGTTTTCACATGAGACCGCTTCAGCTTTCTATGCTGAGCCAATATTGCAGGGATTATACAAGGATATCACAATTAATATCCTTAAATCCCAATATTCGTCTATCTCTGACTTGGTGGTTAGATCACCATAGTTTAGTTCAGGGGGCCTCTTTTGTTCGTCCTACCTGGACTGTGATCACAACAGATGCGAGTCTTTCAGGTTGGGGAGCTGTCTGGGGATCTCTGACAGCGCAGGGGGTTTGGAAATCTCAAGAGGCAAGATTACCAATCAATATTTTGGAACTCCGTGCGATTCTCAGAGCTCTTCGGTTTTGGCCTCTTCTGAAGAAAGAATCGTTTATTTGTTTTCAGACAGACAATGTCACAACATTGGCATATGTCAATCATCAAGGTGGGACTCAGTCCTCTAGCTATGAAAGAAGTATACTTGCATGAGCAGAATCAAGTTCCTGTCTAATTTCTGCAGTCCATATCCCAGGTATAGACAATTGGGAAGCGGGTTATCTCAGTCGCCAGACTTTACATCCGGGAGAATGGTCTCTTCACCCAGATGTGTTTCTTCAGATTATTCAGATGTGGGGGCTTCCAGAAATAGATCTGATGGCTTCTCATCTAAACAGGAAACTTCCCAGGTATCTGTCCAGGTCCAGGGATCCTCAGGCGGAAGCAGTGGATGCGTTGTCACTTCCTTGGAATTATCAATCTGCTTATGTCTTTCCGCCTCTAGTTCTTCTTCCAAGAGTGATTTCCAAAATCATAATGGAGCATTCATTTGTACTGCTGGTGGCTCCAGCATGGCCACACAGGTTTTGGTATGCGGATCTTGTTCGGATGTCCAGTTGCCAACCTTGACCACTTCCGTTAAGGCCAGACCTATCTCAAGGTCCATTTTTCCATCAGGATCTCAAATCCTTAAATTTGAAGGTATGGAGATTGAACGCCTAGTGCTTAGTCATAGAGGTTTCTCTGACTCAATGATTTGTTGCAGGCTCGTAAATCTGTGTCTAGAAAGATTTATTACCGAGTTTGGAAAGGACAAATCTCTGCTCTTTCTGTTCTGTTTCACAGAAAAATTGCTAATCTTGCTGATATTCATTGTTTTGTTCAGGCTTTGGTTCGTATCAAGCCTGTCATTAAGCCAATTTCTCCTCCTTGGAGTCTTAATCTGGTTCTGAAGGCTTTACAGGCTCCTCCATTTGAGCCTATGCATTCTTTGGACATTGAATTACTTTCATGGAAAGTATTGTTCCTTTTGGCCATCTCTTCTGCTAGAAGAGTTTCTGAATTATATGCTCTTTCTTGTGAGTCTCCTTTTCTGATTTTTCATTAGGATAAGGCGGTTTTGCGGACTTCATTTAAATTTTTACCTAAAGTTGTGAATTCCAACATCATTAGTAAAAAAATTGTTGTTCCTTCGTTGTGTCCTAATCCTAAGAATTCTCTGGAGAGATCCTTACATTCTTTGGATGTGGTAAGAGCTTTGAAATATTATGTTGAAGCTACTAAAGATTTCAGAAAAACTTCTAGTCTATTTGTTATCTTTTCTGGTTCTAGCAAAGGTCAGAAGGCTTCTGCCATTTCTTTGGCATCTTGGTTAAAGCTTTTGATTCATCATGCTTATTTGGAGTCGGGTAAATCCCCGCCTCAAAGGATTGCAGCTCATTCTACTAGGTCAGTTTCTACTTCCTGGGCTTTTAAGAATGAAGCTTCTGTTGATCAGATTTGCAAAGCAGTGACTTGGTCTTCTTTGCATACTTTTACTAAATTCTACCATTTTGATGTTTTCTCTTCTTCAGAAGCAGTTTTTCGTAGAAAAGTACTTCAGGCAGCTGTTTCAGTTTGATTCTTCTGCTTATATTTTCAGTTTTTTTCATTATAAAGATTAAAACATTTAATTTGGGTTGTGGATTAATTTTTCAGCGGAACTGGCTGTCTTTATTTTTTTCCCTCCCTCTCTAGTGACTCTTGCGTGGAGTTCCACTTTTGGGTATTTGCTATCCCATACGTCACTAGCTCATGGACTCTTGCCAATTACATAAAAGAAAACATAATTTATGTAAGAACTTACCTGATAAATTCATTTCTTTCATATTGGCAAGAGTCCATGAGGCCCACCCTTTTTATGGTGGTTATGATTTTTTTGTATAAAGCACAATTATTCCAATTCCTTGTTGATGCTTTCGCTCCTTTCTCATCACCCCACTTCTTGGCTATTCGTTAAACTGAATTGTGGGTGTGGTGGGGGGTGCATTTATAGGCATTTTGGGGTTTAGGAAACTTTGCACCTCCTGGTAGGAATGTATATCCCATACGTCACTAGCTCATGGACTCTTGCCAATATGAAAGAAATTAATTTATCAGGTAAGTTCTTACATAAATTATGTTTTTGATTTTATTTTCTTCTTCCTATGCAGCCTTTGGTAGGAAAGTCCTTCAGGCTGTTTCTGGTTGATGTAGTTTTTATTATTTTTTATTTTATTTTTCTTACTTTTCATGTTTTGCATGTTAAACGTTTCTTTATCTTACCAAGTTTTGTGGAAAAAAGAGAAAGAAAGGAAACAAAACATTATATATCATGCTTGTCCTGCCCTCATTACTCATGGACTTTACTGCTTGGTTATTAGTTTCCCAGGAGTAATGCATTGTGGACTCTCACCACCTGTATGAAAGAAAACATAATTTATGCTTTCCTGATAAATGAATTTCTTTGATGGGGGGAGTGTCCACGAGACATCACTCTTCTTCTAGTGGTAGCTTTCTTTTTCTTTTTGCACCACTCTTCCCTGCTCCTTTTATTTGTTTATTCATATATATCTATATCTAGCGCTGCAGAATCTGTTGGCGCTCTACAAAAAAAACGGTAGTAATAATATATATGTGTGTGTTCTTTTTATTATTTTTTTGGTCCTATTACTTTTCCTACCTTTTTTGCTTAGCTATACGTCAGACTAGTTTCTAGTAACGTGGGATGGTTTTATAGAGCTCTTAAGGTTTGGGAATCTTTGCCTCCTCCTATTGGCAGTAATTCCTTAGAGTAATGGCTTTTGGACTCTCACCACTATAAAGGAAATTAATTTTTGAGGTAAGCCTAAATAGTTTTTTTGGTTATTTTTATGTTTGGTTTTGTTCCAATTTTAACGTAGGTTCTACATCACACAGTTCTTAGCCCAGTGTTAGGGGTGGGCATTTGAATCCTTTGGTGAAGAATGTAGAAGAAAGCAGCCGCTCGTGGGATTTAGCCATTTTCGGAGCCGCATTTATTCTTATGAAAGTTCAACACACTAGGGATCTGGATTTGCACAGATCCTAGTGTGTTGACCCTGCTGCCATACTGCACACTGACTTATTGCCAGTAATAAATATGGAGGTTATGTAGGGGGGGGGGGTGGAGAGGGAAGAGCACTATTTTTGTGCCGTCTAGGAGGTGGTATTTCTGAACTACCGAAAATGAATAATTAACAAATCATTTAAACAAAAAGTTTAATTTTTTTTATATGTTTGTATTTGGCAGTCAAAAAGTAGCATCTATTTCTGTTTAAACAAAGTGATATAAAAAATATTTTTTTTCTGAAATAACCGGTAGCGAAGGGGTTAAAGCTTTTATTTGGGGCTTCTCCTGTTGGACTGGACTTAAATCCCACATTTGATGGCTCATGGATTCTCAGCATCATGAAAGAAAATAATTTATCAGGTTAGCATAAATTTTTGGTTTCTGTATCACTTTTGAAATCAGGGGGAAAACATATTTCTTTTTTTCTTTCAGCCTCTCAGCAGGAGTCTAAATGCAGATGTCCCAGAACAACTGGTTACACCTTTAGTTTCGTTGGGCCATATTTCCATGCTGGCTCCTGACCAATTTGCTTCTCCAATGAAATCAATAGTAGCAAATTTTATTGTGAAAGATTTGCTTATGAATGATAGGGTGAGTCTATTACCGTTCGAATAATGTTTGTTTGTTTTTTGTTTTTGTTTTTTTTAATCAAAGATTTTTATTGAGGTTTCTCTTGTAAGGTGTATCCAGTTCACGGATTCATCCTTTATTTGTGGGATATTCTCCTTCCCTACAGGAAGTGGCAAAGAGAGCACACAGCAGAGCTGTCCATATAGCTCCCCCTCTAGCTCCACCCCCCAGTCATTCTCTTTGCCGGCTCTAAGCACTAGGGTCTCTCTCGGGAGGGTAAAGTGAATGTGGTGTTAGAATTGTAGTTTTTATTATCTTCAATCAAAAGTTTATTTTAAATGGTACCGGTTTGTACTATTTACTCTCTAGCAGAAAAGTGATGAAGATTTCTGCTGAGAGGAAGATGATTTTAGCATGTTGTAACTAAAATCCACTGCTGTTCCCACACAGGACTGAGGAGTACCAGAAAACTTCAGTTGGGGGGAACAGTTTGCAGGGTAGACTGCAATAAGGTATGTTCAGTCATTTATTTCTAGACAAGACTGAGATAATGCTAGAAGAGACTGACAATATCCCCATGAGGGGAGGGTAAGCTATGTTCAGAGACTTGGTAAGGAATTGAATGCTTACATAACAGGGCTCATTATGCTGGTTGACACTAATTCATGGCAATCGATTGTTTTTTTAGTAAAATATCGTTTGTATGACACTTTGAAAGTTCTTTTGGGTTCTTTCTGGGGTTATTACCCACATGGCTATTTCTTTCATGTAATTAGCAAGAGTCCATGAGCTAGTGACGTATGGGATATACATTCCTACCAGGAGGGGCAAAGTTTCCCAAACCTCAAAATGCCTATAAATACACCCCTCACCACACCCACAAATCAGTTTTACAAACTTTGCCTCCTATGGAGGTGGTGAAGTAAGTTTGTGCTAGATTCTACGTTGATATGCGCTCCGCAGCAGGTTGGAACCCGGTTTTCCTCTCAGCGTGCAGTGAATGTCAGAGGGATGTGAGGAGAGTATTGCCTATTTGAATTCAATGATCTCCTTCTACGGGGTCTATTTCATAGGTTCTCTGTTATCGGTCGTAGAGATTCATCTCTTACCTCCCTTTTCAGATCGACGATATACTCTTATATATACCATTACCTCTACTGATTTTCGTTTCAGTACTGGTTTGGCTTTCTACAACTTGTAGATGAGTGTCCTGGGGTAAGTAAGTCTTATTTTCTGTGACACTCTAAGCTATGGTTGGGCACTTTTTTATAAAGTTCTAAATATATGTATTCAAACATTTATTTGCCTTGACTCAGGATGTTCAACGTTCCTTATTTCAGACAGTCAGTTTCATATTTGGGATAATGCATATGAATAAATCAATTTTTTCTTACCTTAAAATTTGACTTTTTTCCCTGTGGGCTGTTAAGCTCGCGGGGGCTGAAAATGCTTAATTTTATTGCGTCATTCTTGGCGCGGACTTTTTTGGCGCAAAATTTTTTTTCTGTTTCCGGCGTCATACGTGTCGCCGGAAGTTGCGTCATTTTTGACGGGGTTTTTTGCACCAAAAGTGTCGGCGTTCCGGATGTGGCGTCATTTTTGGCGCCAAAAGCATTTAGGCGCCAAATAATGTGGGCGTCTTTTTTGGCGCTAAAAAAATATGGGCGTCACTATTGTCTCCACATTATTTAAGTCTCATTATTTATTGCTTCTGGTTGCTAGAAGCTTGTTCACTGGCATTTTTTTTTCCCATTCCTGAAACTGTCATTTAAGGAATTTGATCAATTTTGCTTTATATGTTGTTTTTTCTATTACATATTGCAAGATGTCCCACGTTAACACTGAGTAAGAAGATACTTCAGGAAAATCGCTGCCTGGTGCTGGATCTACCAAAGCTAATTGTATCTGCTGTAAACTTATGGTATCTGTTCCTCCAGCTGTTGTTTGTACTGATTGTCATGACAAACTTGTTAATGCAGATAATATTTCCTTTAGTACTGTTACATTACCTGTTGGTGTTCCTGATAACATAAGAGATTTTGTTTCTAAATCCATTAAGAAGGCTATGTCTGTTATTCCTCCTTCTAGTAAACGTAAAAAGTCTTTTAAAACTTCTCATTTTTCAGATGAATTTTTAAATGAAGATCATCATTCTGATTCTGATAATGGTTCTTCTGGTTCAGAGGATTCTGTCTCAGAGGTTGATGCTGATAAATCTTCATATTTATTCAAATTGGAATTTATTCGTTCTTTAATTAAAGAAGTCCTAATTGCATTAGAAATAGAGGATTCTAGTCCTCTTGATACTAAATCTAAACGTTTAGATAAGGTTTTTAAATCTCCTGTAGTTATTCCAGAAGTTTTTCCTGTCCCTGATGCTATTTCTGAAGTAATTTCCAGGGAATGGAATATTTTGGGTAATTCATTTACTCCTTCTTAACGTTTTAAGCAATTATATCCTGTGCCATCTGACAGATTAGAGTTTTGGGACAAAATCCCTAAGGTTGATGGGGCTGTCTCTAATCTTGCTAAGCGTACTCCTATTCCTACGGAAGATGGTACTTCCTTTAAGGATCCTTTAGATAGGAAAATTGAATCCTTTCTAAGAAAAGCTTACTTGTGTTCAGGTAATCTTCTTAGACCTGCTATATCTTTAGCGGATGTTGCTGCAGCTTCAACTTTTTGGTTAGAAGCTTTAGCGCAACAAGTAACAGATCATAATTCTCATAGCATTATTAATCTTCTTCAACATGCTAATAATTTTATTTGTGATGCCATCTTTGATATCATTAGAGTTGATGTCAGGTATATGTCTCTAGCTATTTTAGCTAGAAGAGCTTTATGGCTTAAAACTTGGAATGCTGATATGTCTTCTAAGTCTACTCTGCTTTCCCTTTCTTTCCAGGGTAATAAATTATTTGGTTCTCAGTTGGATTCTATTATCTCAACTGTTACTGGAGGGAAAGGAACTTTTTTACCACAGGATAAAAAATCTATAGGTAAATTTAGGTCTAATAATCTTTTTCGTTCCTTTCGTCACAACAATGAACAAAAGCCTGATCCTTCATCCTCAGGAGCGGTATCAGTTTGGAAACCATCAATCAATCAATCTTTGGATTCAGAACATTGTTTCAGAAGGGTACAGAATTGGCTTCAAGATAAGGCCGCCTGCAAAGAGATTTTTTCTTTCCCGTGTCCCAGTAAACCCAGCGAAGGCTCAAGCATTTCTGAATTGTGTTTGAGATCTAGAGTTGGCTGGAGTAATTATGCCAGTTCCAGTTCTGGAACAGGGGCTGGGGTTTTATTCAAATCTCTTCATTGTACCAAAGAAGGAGAATTCCTTCAGACCAGTTCTGGATCTAAAAATATTGAATCGTTATGTAAGGATACCAACATTCAAAATGGTCCACAATAGATTTACAGGATGCATATCTGCATATTCCGATTCATCCAGATCACTATCAGTTTCTGAGATTCTCTTTCCTAGACAAGCATTACCAGTTTGTGGCTCTACCGTTTGGCCTAGCAACAGCTCCAAGAATTTTTACAAAGGTTCTCGGTGCCCTTCTGTCTGTAATCAGAGAACAGGGTATTGTGGTATTTCCTTATTTGGACGATTTCTTGGTACTTGCTCAGTCTTTACGTTCTGCCGAATCTCACATGAATCAACTAGTGTTGTTTCTTTGAAAACATGGTTGGAGGATCAGTTTACCAAAAAGTTCTTTGATTCCTCAGACAAGGGTCACCTTTTTAGGTTTCTAGATAGATTCAGTGTCCATGACTCTGTCTTTGACAGACAAGAGACGTCTAAAATTGATATCAGCTTGTCGAAACTTTCAGTCACAATCATTCCCTTCGGTAGCCTTATGCATGGAAATTCTAGGTCTTATGACTGCTGCATCGGACGCGATCCCCTTTGCTCGTTTTCACATGCGACCTCTTCAGCTCTGTATGCTGAACCAGTGGTGCAGGGATTACACAAAGATATCTCAATTAATATCTTTAAAACCGATTGTACGACACACTCTGACGTGGTGGACAGATCACCATCGTTTAGTTCAGGAGGCTTCTTTTGTTCTTCCGACCTGGACTGTAATTTCAACAGATGCAAGTCTTACAGGTTGGGGAGCTGTGTGGGGGTCTCTGACAGCACAAGGGGTTTGGGAATCTCAGGAGGTGAGATTACCGATCAATATTTTGGAACTCCGTGCAATTTTCAGAGCTCTTCAGTCATGGCCTCTTCTAAAGAGAGAATCGTTCATTTGTTTTCAGACAGACAATGTCACAACTGTGGCATTCATCAAGGAGGGACTCACAGTCCTCTGGCTATGAAAGAAGTATCTCGAATTCTGGTATGGGCGGAATACAGCTCCTGTCTAGTTTCTGCGGTTCATATCCCAGGTATAGACAATTGGGAAGCGGATTATCTCAGTCGCCAAACGTTACATCCGGGCGAATGGTCTCTTCACCCAGAGGTATTTCTTCAGATTGTTCAAATGTGGGGACTTCCAGTAATAGATCTGATGGCCTCTCATCTAAACAAGAAACTTCCCAGGTATCTGTCCAGATCCAGGGATCCTCAAGCGGAAGCAGTGGATGCATTGTCACTTCCTTGGAAGTATCATCCTGTCTATATCTTTCCGCCTCTAGTTCTTCTTCCAAGAGTAATCTCCAAGATTCTGAAGGAATGCTTGTTTGTTCTGCTGGTAGCTCCTGCATGGCCTCACAGGTTTTGGTATGCGGATCTTGTCCGGATGGCCTCTTGCCAACCGTGGACTCTTCCGTTAAGACCAGACCTTCTGTCGCAAGGTCCTTTTTTCCATCAGGATCTCAAATCCTTAAATTTAAAGGTGTGGAGATTGAACGCTTGATTCTTAGTCAAAGAGGTTTCTCTGATTAATACTATGTTACAGGCTCGTAAATCCGTATCTAGGGAGATATATTATAGAGTCTGGAAGACTTATATTTCTTGGTGTCTTTCTCATCATTTTTCCTGGCATTCTTTTAGAATTCCGAGAATTTTACAGTTTCTTCAGGATGGTTTGGATAAAGGTTTGTCTGCAAGTTCCTTGAAAGGACAAATCTCTGCTCTTTCTGTTCTTTTTCACAGAAAGATTGCTAATCTTCCTGATATTCATTGTTTTGTACAAGCTTTGGTTCGTATAAAACCTGTCATTAAGTCAATTTCTCCTCCTTGGAGTTTGAATTTGGTTCTGGGGGCTCTTCAAGCTCCTCCGTTTGAACCTATGCATTCATTGGACATTAAATTACTTTCTTGGAAAGTTTTGTTCCTTTTGGCCATCTCTTCTGCCAGAAGAGTTTCTGAATTATCTGCTCTTTCTTGTGAGTCTCCTTTTCTGATTTTTCACCAGGATAAGGCGGTGTTGCGAACTTCTTTTAAATTTTTACCTAAGGTTGTGAATTCTAACAACATTAGTAGTGAAATTGTGGTTCCTTCATTATGTCCTAATCCTAAGAATTCTAAGGAGAAATCATTGCATTCTTTGGATGTAGTTAGAGCTTTGAAATATTATGTTGAAGTTACTAAGAATTTCCGAAAGACTTCTAGTCTATTTGTTATCTTTTCCGGTTCTAGGAAAGGTCAGAAGGCCTCTGCCATTTCTTTGGCATCTTGGTTGAAATCTTTAATTCATCATGCTTATGTCGAGTCGGGTAAAACTCTGCCTCAAAGGATTACAGCTCATTCTACTAGGTCAGTTTCTACTTCCTGGGCGTTTAGGAATGAAGCTTCGGTTGATCAGATTTGCAAAGCAGCAACTTGGTCTTCTTTGCATACTTTTACTAAATTCTACCATTTTGATGTGTTTTCTTCTTCTGAAGCTGTTTTTGGTAGAAAAGTACTTCAGGCAGCTGTTTCAGTTTGAATCTTCTGCTTATATTTTCAGTTTTTTTCTTTATAAGATTTAAAACTTTATTTTTGGGTGTGGATTTTTTTCAGCGGAATTGGCTGTCTTTATTTTTTCCCTCCCTCTCTAGTGACTCTTGCGTGGAAGATCCACATCTTGGGTAGTCATTATCCCATACGTCACTAGCTCATGGACTCTTGCTAATTACATGAAAGAAAACATAATTTATGTAAGAACTTATCTGATAAATTCATTTCTTTCGTATTAGCAAGAGTCCATGAGGCCCACCCTTTTTTGAGGTGGTTATGATTTTTTTGTATAAAGCACAATTATTCCAATTCCTTATTTTTTACGCTTTCGCACTTTTTTCTTATCACCCCATTTCTTGGCTATTTGTTAAACTGATTTGTGGGTGTGGTGAGGGGTGTATTTATAGGCATTTTGAGGTTTGGGAAACTTTGCCCCTCCTGGTAGGAATGTATATCCCATACATCACTAGCTCATGGACTCTTGCTAATATGAAAGAAATGAATTTATCAGGTAAGTTCTTACATAAATTGTTTTTTTATTCACTTGGAAGTGATTTCTTAGGCCTCACAACTCCGGAGTAAAGTGGGAGGGGCCTAATTTTGCTCCTCAGATGCACAGTTATAATTGAATACAAGTTCATGCTGCTTCACATGGAAGGTCCTGCTGCTGTTTGATGGCCTAAAGGAAGCTATATTCCCCCAAATCTGGTCCCTAAGGGCAGGTAGGGCCACAGCAGTGCTGTGGCAAGGTGCTGTAGTAATTTTAACCGGTTGTTGGCTTTAGGCTGCTCCGGTTTGGGCATTAAGGGGTTAATCGTTTTGCTTGCTAGTGGTGCAATCTTACTAAGGCTTTAGGTACATACTGTGAAAGTTTCAAAAAGATTACTGCATTTTTCACTGTTTTGCAAAATTGTGTGCCTTTTTTATCTCTTAAAGGCACAGTAACGTTTTTTCAAATTGTGTTTTTTATTTGATTAAAGTGATTTCCAAGCCTGTTTGTGTATACTACTAGTCTGTTAAACATGTCTGACACCAAGGAAAATCCTTGTTCAATGTGTTTAGAAGCCATGGTGGAACCCCCTCTCAGAATGTGTCCCACTTGTACTGATATGTCTATACACTTTAAAGATCATATTGTTGCACTTAAGAATGTGGCCCAAGATGATTCTCAGACTGAAGGTAACGAGGGTAGCCTGTCTACCTCTCCCCAAGTGTCACAACCAGTTACGCCCGCTCAAGCGATGCCTAGTACTTCTAGTGCGTCTAACCCTTTTACATTACAAGACTTAGCGGCAGTCATGGATAATTCTCTTGCAGCTTTCTTATCTAAACTGCCTGTGTTACCTGCAAAGCGTGATAGCTCCGTTTTAAGAACAGATTATGAGCATTCTGACGCTTTGGTAGCCGTATCCGATATACCCTCACAACACTCTGAAGTGGGAGCGAGGGATTTGATGTCTGAGGGAGAAGTCTCTGATTCAGGAAGGGTTCCTCCTCAGACAGATTCAGATACATTGGCTTTTAAATTTAAACTAGAACACCTCCGCATTTTGCTCAGGGAGGTATTAGCTACTCTGGATGACTGCGACCCTTTGGTGGTCCCAGAGAAATTGTGTAAAATGGACAAGTACCTAGAGGTCCCTGTTTACACTGATTTGTTTCCGGTCCCTAAGAGGATTGCGGATATCGTTACTAGGGAGTGGGATAGACCAGGCGTCCCTTTTGTTCCCCCTCCTGTTTTTAAGAAAATGTTCCCCATATCTGACCCCATGCGGGACTCGTGGCAGACGGTCCCTAAGGTGGTTGGGGCTGTTTCTTCTCTTGCTACGCGCACAACCATACCAATTGAAGACAGTTGTGCTTTTAAAGACCCTATGGATAAAAAGTTAGAGGGTTTACTTAAGAAAATTTTTTTTCAACAAGGTTTTCTTCTCCAACCTATTGCCTGCATTATTCCTGTAATTACTGCAGCTGCTTTCTGGTTTGAGGCGCTGGAAGACTCGCTCCAGACGGAGACCTCATATGAGGAAATTATGGATAGAATTAAGGCTCTAAAGCTAGCTAATTCTTTTATCACAGAAAAAAATTCAGGTTTTGCCATTTTGGCGCGCAGGGCGCTATGGCTAAAGTCCTGGTCGGCCGATGTGTCGTCAAAATCCAAGCTCCCTTTCAAAGGAAAGACCCTCTTCGGGCCTGAATTGAAAGAGATTTCAGAAATCACCGGGGGGAAAGGCCATGCTCTCCCTCAGGACAAGTCCTTTAAGACAAAGAACAAAGCTAATTTTCGTTCCTTTTCGTAATTTCAGGAGCGGCCCCGCTTCATCCTCTCTGGCTGCAAAGCAAGAGGGTAACGCTTCACAGCCCAAGGCAACCTGGAAACCTTACCAGGTCTGGAATAAGGGTAAACAGGCCAAAAAGCCTGCAGCTGCCACCAAGACAGCATGAAGGGGTAGCCTCCATTCCGGGACCGGATCTAGTAGGGGGCAGACTCTCTCTCTGGGCAAGAGATGTACACGATCCTTGGGCATTAGAGATTGTATCCCAGGGATATCTTCTAGAATTCAAGGACTCTCCTCCAAGGGGAAGGTTCCACATTTCTCATCTGTCTTCAGATCAGACAAAGAAAGATGCGTTTTTACGCTGTGTAGAAGATCTACATACAATGGGAGTGATCCACCCAGTTCCAATCGCGGAACAAGGGTTGGGTTTTTACTCAAACCTGTTTGTGTTTCCCAAAAAAGAGGGGACTTTCAGACCCATCCTGGATCTAAAAATTCTAAACAGATTCTTCAGAGTCCCATCATTCAAAATGGAGACCATTCGGACAATCTTACCAATGATCCAGGAAGGTCAATATTTGACTACCGTCGATCTAAAGGATGCATACCTACACATTCCTATCCACAAAGATCATCACCAGTTTCTCAGGTTCGCTTTTCTGGACAAGCATTACCAGTTTGTGGCTCTTCCCTTCGGCTTAGCCACTGCTCCCAGGTGCTAGGGTCCCTCCTGGCGGTTCTAAGACCGCGGGGCATAGCAGTGGCGCCTTACCTAGACGACATCTTAATTCAGACGCCATCTTTCCAAAGAGCCAAGTCTCACACAGAGATTGTATTGGCCTTTATGAGGTCTCACGGGTGGAAGGTGAACATCAAAAAGAGTTCTCTTTCCCCTCTCACAAGGGTTCCCTTCCTAGGGACTCTAATAGACTCGGTAGAAATGAAAATATTTCTGACGGAGGTCAGAAAATTAAAACTCTTAACTACTTGCCGAGTTCTTCATTCCATTCCCCAGCCATCTGTGGCTCAGTGCATGGAGACAATCGGATTAATGGTAGCGGCAATGGACATATAGTCCCTTTTGCTCGGATACACCTCAGACCACTGCAACTATGCATGCTCAAACAGTGGAATGGGGATTATGCAGATTTGTCTCCTCAAATTCAGTTGGACCAGGAGACCAGAGATTCTCTTCTCTGGTGGTTGTCTCAGGATCACCTGTCTCAGGGAATATGTTTCCGCAGACCGGAGTGGATCATTGTAACGACCGACGCCAGTCTGTTAGGCTGGAGTGCGGTCTGGGACTCCCTGAAAGCTCAGGGCTTATGGTCTCGGGAAGAAGCTCTTCTCCCGATAAACATTCTGGAACTGAGGGCGATATTCAACGCGCTTCAGACATGGCCTCAACTAGCTGCGGCCAAATTCATCAGATTTCAGTCGGACAACATCACGACTGTAGCTTACATCAATCATTAAGGGAGAACAAAGAGTTCCCTAGCGATGAAGGAAGTAACCAAAATAATCAGGTGGGCGGAGGATTACTCCTGCCATCTCTCAGCAATTCACATCCCAGGAGTAGACAACTGGGAGGCGGTTTTTCAAGTCATCAGACTTTTCACCCGGGGGAGTGGGAACTCCACCAGGAGGTGTTTGCCCAGCTGACTCAGCTATGGGGCATTCCAGAGTTGGATCTGATGGCGTCCCGTCAGAACTCCAAACTTTCTCTCTACGCGTCCCAAGGCGGTATTGATAGATGCTCTAGCAGCGC
The DNA here is from genome assembly GCF_027579735.1 of Bombina bombina. NCBI lineage: Eukaryota > Metazoa > Chordata > Amphibia > Anura > Bombinatoridae > Bombina > Bombina bombina. Next base: position 1,246,442,639 of record NC_069500.1, read on the forward strand.
CTTGGTCCTTCAATCTGGCTTATGTTTTTCCACCGTTTCCGCTTCTCCCTCGTCTGGTTGCCTGAATCCAACAGGAGAAGGCTTCGGTAATTCTGATAGCGCCTGCGTGGCCACGCAGGACTTGGTATGCAGACCTAGTGGGCATGTCATCTGTTCCACCATGGACACTGCCAATGAGGCAGGATCTTCTCATACAAGGTCCATTCAAGCATCCAAATCTAATTTCTCTGCGTCTGACTGCTTGGAGATTGAACGCTTGATTCTATCAAAGCATGGTTTCTCTGAGTCAGTTATAGATACCCTGATTCAGGCTAGAAAGCCTGTCACCAGGAAAATCTACCATAAGATATGGCGGACATATCTTTGTTGGTGTGAATCCAAGGGTTACTCATGGAGTAAGATTAGGATTCCCAGGATATTGTTTTTCCTCGAAGATGAATTGGAGAAAGGATTGTCAGCTAGTTCCTTAAAAGGACAGATATCTGCTCTGTCTATTCTTTTACACAAGCGTCTAGCAGAGATACCAGACGTTCAAGCGTTTTCTCAGGCTTTAGTCAGAATCAAGCCTGTCTATAAACCTGTGGTTCCGCCATGGAGTCTGAATCTTCTTCTTTCAGTTCTTCAAGGGGTTCCGTTTGAACCTTTACATTCCATAGATATTAAGTTGTTATCTTGGAAAGTTCTGTTTTTGGTAGCTATCTCTTCTGCTCAAAGAGTTTCAGAGTTATCTGCCTTACAGTGTGATTCACCTTACCTTGTGTTCCATGCAGATAAGGTAGTTTTGCGTACCAAACCTGGTTTTCTTCCTAAGGTTGTTTCTAACAAGAATATTAACCAGAAAATTGTTGTTCCTTCTCTGTGTCCTAATCCTTCTTCGAAGAAGGAACGTGCTTTAAAGTTCTATTTACAAGCAACTAAGGATTTCAGACAAACATCTTTATTGTTTGTGGTCTATTCTGGTAAGAGGAGAGGTCAGAAAGCGACTGCTACATCTCTTTCCTTTGTGCTGAAAAGCATCATCCATTTGGCCTATGAGACTGCTGGCCAGCAGCCTCCTGAAACAATTACTGTTCATTCTACCAGAGCAGTGGCTTCCACATGGGCTTTTAAAAACGAGGCTTCTGTTGAACAGATTTGTAAGGCAGCGACTTGGTCTTCACTGCATACTTTTTCCAAATTTTCCAAATTTCGATACTTTTGCTTCTTCGGAGGCTATTTTTGGGAGAAAGGTTTTACAAGCAGTGGTGCCTTCCGTTTAAAAGGTACCTGTCTTGCTCCCTCCCTTCATCCGTGTCCTAAAGCTTTGGTATTGGTATCCCACAAGTAAAGGATGAATCCGTGGACTGGATACACCTTACAAGAGAAAACAGAATTTATGCTTACCTGATAAATTACTTTCTCTTGTGGTGTATCCAGTCCACGGCCCGCCCTGGCATTTAAGTCAGGTAAAAAAAAAAAAAAATTAAACTACAGTCACCACTGCACCCTATGGTTTCTCCTTTTTCTTCCTTCGGTCGAATGACTGGGGGGTGGAGCTAGAGGGGAGCTATATGGACAGCTCTGCTGTGTGCTCTCTTTGCCACTTCCTGTAGGGAAGGAGAATATCCCACAAGTAAAGGATGAATCCGTGGACTGGATACACCACAAGAGAAAGTAATTTATCAGGTAAGCATAAATTCTGTTTTTTATACAATACAACAATTGCAGGAATACACATCACAATAATACAGGTTTGAACAAGTTTATCCGCATTTCCAACTAACATATAGCCATGAAAACTCATTTTTTAGGTTTTATGCACCTCCCAACTGGTCTATAGGCCACTCTTGGACCTATACCTAATTGCTTGTATCACTGGAGGGAACTAGGGTGATATAGAGCCACTCTTGGGCATGGTGAATACACATATATATATATATATATGAACAGATAATACAATATGACTTAGCCAATTATTATGTTGAGGTTTATATTAGGATGAGTCCACCTTCGGACCCTAGCAATAAATTATAGTATGAAAACAAAAATTTTATATTTAGCGGGTAAGCACCGCTTTTAAGACTTGTGGAAGTACACTCCGCTCATCAACACTCATATAATATTTCCTTCTCTTATAATATGTATAATCTCTTATTGGGGTATAGTCTAATTCCAATGTTGCTCCAAGGGGATATTCTGAAGGGTATATATAAGGAATCCCTAGGCCTCAGGTCGTGCCATCTTAAATGGTATTAGAGAAATATGCTATTAATCTGGGATTAGGTTTACCTGCATAGGAAATGTTCTGCTTAAATATAATGCATATCCCCTAATTTAGAGAAATGTTTCATGTTTTAATGACAATAGTGTAGATCTATGGTTAATATGGTACTTGCGTAAACTATGTATATAGAAAGGGGAACATAGAGTAGATTTAAAAAATTCACATAATAGAGCAAAATTCTGGTTGTGGCAAATGAGTTTTAGTCCCCTACGAAGCACATATATGGTAGCTAGGGTAAACATACAGAAGATACATGCCTGTGCAAACTAGAGTATTTCTGGGAGCCAATATTGATAGCATTCAAAACATATTACCAATACTATGTTATTAAATATCTCAGTCAATTATACTACCTTATGTAATTTTAATTCAAGCAACTCATAAACAAGATTGAGCTTTATATCTAATAGTTCATATAATGAGCATTGGGGTAGAACTGCTTACTATGTGCCGAATATATAATAAAAATGTAACAAAACTTAAAGGGCCACTAAACCCAAAATCTTTCTTTCATGATTCAGATAGAACATACAAATTTAAACAACATTACAATTTACTTCTATTATTTATTTTGCATCGTTTTTTAGATATCCTTAGTTGAAGAAAAAGCAATGCACATGGGTGAGCCAATCACATGAGGCTTCTATGTGCAGCAACCAATCAGCAGCTACTGAGCATATCTAGATATGCTTTTCAGCAAAGAATATCAAGAGAATAAAACAAATAAGATAATAGAAGTAAATTAGAAAGATGTTTAAAATTGCATTCTCTTTCTAAATCATGAAAGAAAAAATGTGGGTTTCATGTCCCTTTAATATGCATCTAAAACAATAATTGGGATCATCTACTAGAAAAATGGCTAATCCTCAGCTGTCCCCGCTGTCCTAAGGCTGCTAGAGAGGACTTCCCAAATCTATATCACAAGGAACGTATATGTACCATAAAAACATCTGTGTTCCCTTTTAAGTATAGCACATGCCATTTGATTTAATAAACTAGTCAAGTTTTAATGACTACTGCTTTATTAGCTGAATGTAATGTGTACCTGCTCGTTGGCTGTCACAAAAATTGCTTGTGGAGCAAGGGGGGCCTAGGTTGATGTGTTGGATCATAATTGTGATAGGTAACTTTCAGCTCCCAACTTATGTCACGTATATGGGCTAGTGTAAATAGACCAAAGATTTATGCTGGAGCTGACTAAAGTGCGTCTGGAAACTGATATTACCATAATAGTTGTTTGAATATATTGCCAATATTGTGGTATATTAGGTCTCTATAAAGTGACCCCATAAGCAATTCTATATAAACAGTCCAAGAACAGTACTAAACTTTACCTCAAACACTTCAGCAAAGGTGCTATTAGGATTGAATCATTTGCTATGTGCAAACTGTATACTACGTTTTTAATAACGTTTTAAAGTACTTAGTGTAAAACAAATTCAAGGTTGGTAACCATGGAGAAATAAGTGGCATTCCTCGTCTGTCCCAATGGCAATAGAGAGAAATTCCTATGCCGTGTGGGTCGTAAAGGCACAGTAGAAGAACCTCCGCTAGTGGGGTAGCTAACTGGAGCATGAGTAGCCATGCAATCATCCCAGTAGAATTCCAGAGGGCTATATAACCCAGGGAAAGCGACATCACAAGCATGGTACTATAGAAAGAAATTGGAGCAAAGTCTTTCAAAGTCTGGAAAGCTTCTTTAATCGTTGCTATATTAGGAGCCGGTAAATTACGATCTAGTATCACACTATAACAGCAGCCCCCCAGGAGGCCGGCTGCACCTCCCTCAAGAGCCACCGAAAGGCCTTCACTTCTCCAGACACAATCTCTACTTCTTGTCATTGTTGGCTGTATTTCTTTCATGTAATTGGTAAGAGTCCATGAGCTAGTGACGTATGGGATATACATTCCTACCAGGAGGGGCAAAGTTTCCCAAACCTCAAAATGCCTATAAATACACCCCTCACCACACCCACAATTCAGTTTTACAAACTTTGCCTCCCATGGAGGTGGTGAAGTAAGTTTGTGCTAGATTTCTACGTTGATATGTGCTTCGCAGCAGGTTGGAGCCCGGTTTTCCTCTCAGAGTGCAGTGAATGTCAGAGGGATGTGAAGAGAGTATTGCCTATTTGAATACGTTTCAGTACTGGTTTGGCTATCTACTATATGTAGATGAGTGTCTTAGGGTAAGTAAGTCTTATTTTATTCATGACACTCTAAGCTATGGTTGGGCACTTTATATGTAAAGTTCTAAATATATGTTTTAAACTTATATTTGCCATGATTCAGGATAATCCGTATGCCTTCTTTCAGACTGTCAGTTTATTTTTTTTTGGGGAAAATGCATATGAATTATATTTTTTCTTACCTTAAAAATTTTCAATTGACTTTTTTTCTAAATTGCGGGCTGTTAGGCTCGCGGGTGCAGAAAATGCTTTAATATATTGCGGCATTCTTGGTGCAAGACGTGGTTGCGTCATTCTTGACGTATGTGTGTTGCGGATGTTTTTTTGGCGCCAAAAAATATGGGCGTTTTACTTGGCGCCAAAAATGTGGGCGTTTTACTTGGCGCCAAAAATGTGGGCGTCATACTTGGCGCCAAAAATATGGGCGTCATACTTGGTGCCAGTTTTTTCACATTATTTCAGTCTCACTTTTTAGTTGCTTCTGGTTTCTAGAGGCTTGTTTTGTTTTGCATTTTTTCCCATTCCTGAAACTGTCATTTAAAGGGTTAGAAATTGATTCCCATGTGAAAGTAATTAAACTATATTATTATAATTACTATGATCAATGTAATAAATTAAAATAGTTTTCTTTATTAAATTAAGCTTTCACATACCTTAATTTTAAAGGTTAAATTGTCATGAAATGTGTGGTAATGACAGCCCCTAAAATGAGGCATGGCTCATATAAACCACCATACGCCCCCCATCCAATGGCAAAGCAGCTGGGCCCCTTAATTTAAATAATACATTTAGTCAGCATCGCATGCGCAGTACTGAGGTTAAAGCACAGCTGTTCACAGCTTAGTCATCCTATTGGTTGAAGGGGCAGCTTAACAGCGGAGACAGGGAAAAATATAAACAGGTTCTCTATTACCCACGCTTCAGTATATGCTGTGCTGCAAGACTTTACAAGCTGAGGAGAGCAGAGTGTATATTAGAATTCTTCACTTCCTGTAATGAAGTCCATCTGTGTTTTAGACGTTGAATACGGCTGTGAGTTTGAGAGCTGTGTTAATTTAACTGTCGGGCTCATCTCACCCCTTCCCTCTGGCTGTGTTTACTTGATTAATGACGGTGAGGGCTCCGTTTCCACATGAAAGCAAACACAGCCAGAGGGAGGGGGGAGATGAGCCCGACAGTTAAAGTGAATGTAAAGTCAGCCTTCGGTCTAAACAGCTCTAACAGTTATCACAAAAAAACTAGAGTTTCATTCATCAAATTTAAAGATTTCAAATGGATACCTTTATTTTCATTATTTTCTATCAATTTGCGGCTAAATCATCCTCCTCCCGGCACTCGCGCTCCGTTGCTGTCCTTTTCTCCAACATAGGTGTGTCCGGTCCACGGCGTCATCCTTACTTGTGGGATATTCTCTTCCCCAACAGGAAATGGCAAAGAGCCCAGCAAAGCTGGTCACATGATCCCTCCTAGGCTCCGCCTACCCCAGTCATTCTCTTTGCCGTTGTACAGGCAACATCTCCACGGAGATGGCTTAGAGTTTTTTAGTGTTTAACTGTAGTTTTTCATTATTCAATCAAGAGTTTGTTATTTTCAAATAGTGCTGGTACGTACTATTTACTCAGAAACAGAAAAGAGATGAAGAATTCTGTTTGTATGAGGAAAATGATTTTAGCAACCGTAACTAAAATCCATGGCTGTTCCACACAGGACTGTTGAGAGCAATTAACTTCAGTTGGGGGAACAGTTTGCAGTCCCTTGCTGCTTGAGGTATGACACATTCTAACAAGACGATGTAATGCTGGAAGCTGTCATTTTCCCTATGGGATCCGGTAAGCCATGTTTATTACGATTGTAAATAAGGGCTTCATAAGGGCTTATTTAAACTGTAGACTTTTTCTGGGCTAAATCGATTGATTATTAACACATATTTAGCCTTGAGGAATCATTTTATCTGGGTATTTTGATATAATAATATCGGCAGGCACTGTTTTAGACACCTTATTCTTTAGGGGCTTTCCCAAAGCATAGGCAGAGTCTCATTTTCGCGCCGGTGTTGCGCACTTGTTTTTGAGAGGCATGGCATGCAGTCGCATGTGAGAGGAGCTCTGATACTTATAAAAGACTTCTGAAGGCGTCATTTGGTATCGTATTCCCCTTTGGGTTTGGTTGGGTCTCAGCAAAGCAGATACCAGGGACTGTAAAGGGGTTTAAAGCTTAAAACGGCTCCGGTTCCGTTATTTTAAGGGTTAAAGCTTCCAAAATTGGTGTGCAACATTTTCAAGGCTTTAAGACGCTGTGGTGAAAATTTGGTGAATTTTGAACAATTCCTTCATGTTTTTTCGCAATTGCAGTAATAAAGTGTGTTCAGTTTAAAATTTAAAGTGACAGTAACGGTTTTATTTTAAAACGTTTTTTTGTACTTTCTGATCAAGTTTATGCCTGTTTAACATGTCTGAACTACCAGATAGACTGTGTTCTGAATGTGGGGAAGCCAGAATTCCTATTCATTTAAATAAATGTGATTTATGTGATAATGACAATGATGCCCAAGATGATTCCTCAAGTGAGGGGAGTAAGCATGGTACTGCATCATTCCCTCCTTCGTCTACACGAGTCTTGCCCACTCAGGAGGCCCCTAGTACATCTAGCGCGCCAATACTCCTTACTATGCAACAATTAACGGCTGTAATGGATAATTCTGTCAAAAACATTTTAGCCAAAATGAACCCTTGTCAGCGTAAGCGTGGCTGCTCTGTTTTAGTTACTGAAGAGCATGACGACGCTGATATTAATATCTCTGAAGGGCCCCTAACCCAATCTGAGGGGGCCAGGGAGGTTTTGTCTGAGGGAGAAATTACTGATTTAGGGAACATTTCTCAGCAGGCTGAATCTGATGTGATTACATTTAAATTTAAATTGGAACATCTCCGCATTTTGCTTAAGGAGGTATTATCCACTCTGGATGATTGTGAAAATTTAGTCATCCCAGAGAAACTATGTAAAATGGACAAGTTCCTAGAGGTGCCGGGGCTCCCAGAAGCTTTTCCTATACCCAAGCGGGTGGCGGACATTGTTAATAAAGAATGGGAAAGGCCCGGTATTCCTTTCGTCCCCCCCCCCATATTTAAAAAATTGTTTCCTATGGTCGACCCCAGAAAGGACTTATGGCAGTCAGTCCCCAAGGTCGAGGGAGCGGTTTCTACTTTAAACAAACGCACCACTATTCCCATAGAGGATAGTTGTGCTTTCAAAGATCCTATGGATAAAAAATTAGAAGGTTTGCTTAAAAAGATGTTTGTTCAGCAGGGTTACCTTCTACAACCCATTTCATGCATTGTCCCTGTCACTACTGCCGCATATTTCTGGTTTGATGAACTGCTTAAGGTGCTCGATAGTGACTCTCCTCCTTATGAGGAGATTATGGACAGAATCAATGCTCTCAAATTGGCTAATTCTTTCACTCTAGACGCCTCTTTGCAATTGGCTAAGTTAGCGGCTAAGAACTCTGGGTTTGCTATTGTGGCGCGCAGAGCGCTTTGGTTGAAATCTTGGTCGGCTGATGCGTCTTCCAAGAACAAGCTACTAAACATTCCTTTCAAGGGGAAAACGTTGTTTGGTCCTGACTTGAAAGAGATTATCTCTGATATCACTGGGGGTAAGGGCCACGCCCTTCCTCAGGATCGGCCTTTCAAGGCAAAAAATAGACCTAATTTTCGTCCCTTTCGTAAAAACGGACCAGCCCAAGGTGCTACGTCCTCTAAGCAAGAGGGTAATACTGCTCAGGCCAAGCCAGCTTGGAGACCAATGCAAGGCTGGAACAAGGGAAAGCAGGCCAAGAAACCTGCCACTGCTACCAAGACAGCATGAAATATTGGCCCCCGATCCGGGACCGGATCTGGTGGGGGGCAGACTCTCTCTCTTCGCTCAGGCTTGGGCAAGAGATGTTCTGGATCCTTGGGCGCTAGAAATAGTCTCCCAGGGTTATCTTCTGGAATTCAAGGGACTTCCCCCAAGGGGGAGGTTCCACAGGTCGCAGTTGTCTTCAGACCACATAAAAAGACAGGCGTTCTTACATTGTGTAGAAGACCTGTTAAATATGGGAGTGATTCATCCTGTTCCATTAAGAGAACAAGGGATGGGGTTCTACTCCAATCTGTTCATAGTTCCCAAAAAAGAGGGAACGTTCAGACCAATCCTAGATCTCAAGATCTTAAACAAATTTCTCAAGGTCCCATCGTTCAAGATGGAAACCATTCGAACTATCCTTCCTTCCATCCAGGAAGGTCAATTCATGACCACGGTGGATTTAAAGGATGCGTATCTACATATTCCTATCCACAAGGAACATCATCGGTTCCTAAGGTTTGCATTCCTGGACAAACATTACCAGTTCGTGGCGCTTCCTTTCGGATTAGCCACTGCTCCAAGGATTTTCACAAAGGTACTAGGGTCCCTTCTAGCGGTGCTAAGACCAAGGGGCATTGCAGTAGTACCTTACCTGGACGACATTCTGATTCAAGCGTCGTCCCTTCCTCAAGCAAAGGCTCACACGGACATTGTCCTGGCCTTTCTCAGATCTCACGGCTGGAAAGTGAACGTGGAAAAGAGTTCTCTATCCCCGTCAACAAGGGTTCCCTTCTTGGGAACAATTATAGACTCCTTAGAAATGAGGATCTTTCTAACAGAGGCCAGAAAAACAAAGCTTCTGGACTCTTGTCGGATACTTCATTCCGTTCCTCTTCCTTCCATAGCTCAGTGCATGGAAGTGATCGGGTTGATGGTGGCGGCGATGGACATAGTTCCTTTTGCGCGCATTCATCTAAGACCATTACAACTGTGCATGCTCAGTCAGTGGAATGGGGACTATACAGACTTGTCTCCGAAGATACAAGTAAATCAGAGGACCAGAGACTCACTCCGTTGGTGGCTGTCCCTGGACAATCTGTCTCAAGGGATGATGTTCCACAGACCAGAGTGGGTCATTGTCACGACCGACGCCAGTCTGATAGGCTGGGGCGCGGTCTGGGGATCCCTGAAAGCTCAGGGTCTTTGGTCTCGGGAAGAATCTCTTCTACCGATAAATATTCTGGAACTGAGAGCGATATTCAATGCTCTCCAGGCCTGGCCCCAGCTTGCGAGGACCAGGTTCATACGGTTTCAATCAGACAACATGACGACTGTTGCGTACATCAACCATCAGGGGGGAACAAGGAGTTCCCTAGCGATGGAAGAAGTAACCAAAATTATTCTTTGGGCGGAGTCTCACTCCTGCCACCTGTCTGCTATCCACATCCCAGGAGTGGAAAATTGGGAAGCGGATTTTCTGAGTCGTCAGACATTGCATCCGGGGGAGTGGGAACTCCATCCGGAAATCTTTGCCCAAGTCACTCACCTGTGGGGCATTCCAGACATGGATCTGATGGCCTCTCGTCAGAACTTCAAAGTTCCTTGCTACGGGGCCAGATCCAGGGATCCCAAGGCGGCTCTAGTGGATGCACTAGTAGCACCTTGGACCTTCAATCTAGCTTATGTGTTCCCGCCATTTCCTCTCATCCCCAGGCTGATAGCCAGGATCAAGCAGGAGAGGGCGTCGGTGATCTTGATAGCTCCTGCGTGGCCACGCAGGACTTGGTATGCAGATCTGGTGAATATGTCATCGGCTCCACCTTGGAAGCTACCTTTGAGACGAGACCTTCTTGTTCAGGGTCCGTTCGAACATCCGAATCTGGTTTCACTCCAGCTGACTGCTTGGAGATTGAACGCTTGATTTTATCGAAGCGAGGATTCTCAGATTCTGTGATCGATACTCTTGTTCAGGCCAGAAAGCCTGTGACTAGAAAGATTTACCACAAAATTTGGAAAAAATATATCTGTTGGTGTGAATCTAAAGGATTCCCTTGGGACAAGGTTAAGATTCCTAGGATTCTATCCTTCCTTCAAGAAGGATTGGAAAAAGGATTATCTGCAAGTTCCCTGAAGGGACAGATTTCTGCCTTGTCGGTATTACTTCACAAAAAGCTGGCAGCTGTGCCAGATGTTCAAGCCTTTGTTCAGGCTCTGGTTAGAATCAAGCCTGTTTACAAACCTTTGACTCCTCCTTGGAGTCTCAATTTAGTTCTTTCAGTTCTTCAGGGGGTTCCGTTTGAACCCTTACATTCCGTTGATATTAAGTTATTATCTTGGAAAGTTTTGTTTTTAGTTGCGATTTCTTCTGCTAGAAGAGTCTCAGAATTATCTGCTCTGCAGTGTTCTCCTCCTTATCTGGTGTTCCATGCAGATAAGGTGGTTTTACGTACTAAACCTGGTTTTCTTCCAAAAGTTGTTTCTAACAAAAACATTAACCAGGAGATTATCGTACCTTCTCTGTGTCCAAAACCAGTTTCAAAGAAGGAACGTTTGTTGCACAATTTGGATGTTGTTCGCGCTCTAAAATTCTATTTAGATGCTACAAAGGATTTTAGACAAACATCTTCCTTGTTTGTTGTTTATTCAGGTAAAAGGAGAGGTCAAAAAGCAACTTCTACCTCTCTCTCTTTTTGGATTAAAAGCATCATCAGATTGGCTTACGAGACTGCCGGGCGGCAGCCTCCCGAAAGAATCACAGCTCATTCCACTAGGGCTGTGGCTTCCACATGGGCCTTCAAGAACGAGGCTTCTGTTGATCAGATATGTAGGGCAGCGACTTGGTCTTCACTGCACACTTTTACCAAATTTTACAAGTTTGATACTTTTGCTTCTTCTGAGGCTATTTTTGGGAGAAAGGTTTTGCAAGCCGTGGTGCCTTCCATTTAGGTGACCTGATTTGCTCCCTCCCTTCATCCGTGTCCTAAAGCTTTGGTATTGGTTCCCACAAGTAAGGATGACGCCGTGGACCGGACACACCTATGTTGGAGAAAACAGAATTTATGTTTACCTGATAAATTTCTTTCTCCAACGGTGTGTCCGGTCCACGGCCCGCCCTGGTTTTTTTAATCAGGTCTGATATTTTATTTTCTTTAACTACAGTCACCACGGTACCATATGGTTTCTCCTATGCAAATATTCCTCCTTAACGTCGGTCGAATGACTGGGGTAGGCGGAGCCTAGGAGGGATCATGTGACCAGCTTTGCTGGGCTCTTTGCCATTTCCTGTTGGGGAAGAGAATATCCCACAAGTAAGGATGACGCCGTGGACCGGACACACCGTTGGAGAAAGAAATTTATCAGGTAAACATAAATTCTGTTTTTGATGGACGTCTTAATAGCCAATAACGGCTCTAACCACGGGGGGCCACCCTCTTATCATGATGTAATACGTCCTTATTGCGCATGCGTTCGTCCTCGTTGCAGAGCTAATCTATTGTAAGCTCGTGCACATTTCGCGCATGCGCAATAGTAGTAAACACGGCGTAGCAACAGATTATTATACGGAGTCCTGTCATTTCCTCTGTATTGTCAAGCTTGGATTAGGGGATCTGAAAGGGCTCCGTATATAGGTTAGATTTTTTTATTTGTCTTATCTATGTGACAACTATGTTTAGCGCAAACAGGAGTAACGCATGCGCAATGTAAAATAGACACAGGAGCGCGCAGTGCCTATACGTAAACAGCGGGTGGGACCGCTGTTTACGTAATATGGAGGAAAATAAGGAAACAGTGAGTGGGAGGAGCGGGTAAGTGAATGAGCGATATTCATTATATAAACTAAAAAAGAAAATAAACATTTTATTAAAAAGTTCTTGTAGCGGTATGCTTAATCGGATGATTCTAGACCAAACTATATTAGACAAACATAAAAAATTTACATTCACTTTAAATAAACATAGCTCTCAAACTCACTGCCGTATTCAGTGTCTAAAACACAGATGAACTTCATCACAGGCAGTGAAGAATTCTAATATACACGCTGCTCTCCTAAATGTCTCTTCCCCTCATTTGCAAGAGATGATTTGCACTCTGTGTGTGACTGTCTTGATGCCGGTGTAAAAGAACTTGTGCTTCTGTCAGTAGACTGCTGGAGACTGGGGGGCAAGTCTGCGCATGCGTTGCTTATAAAATAGTTTTAATGCGCATGCGGGCCACCATGATGTTTCTACCTAGGTAGAACATCACAACAGGTCCCATATAATGTTTTGAAAATGGGTTTGGCGCAGTACTAAGTTTTAAATTGAAATTACAAAAAAAAGAGAGAATATTTTACAAAGGTACCAATTGCAAATGTATTTATTATTTTAACAAGTATTTAATAAGTTTAAAAAAAAATTGGGGTTTACTATCCCTTTAAGGAATTTGATAATTTTGCTTTATATGTTGTTTTTTCTATTACATATTGCAAGATTTCACTACCTGACACTGGATCAGTATCTACTTCTGGAAAGACGCTGCCTGATGTCGGTTCTACCAAAGCTAAGTGCATTTGTTGTAAACTTTTGGCAACTGTTCCTCCGGCTGTAGTTTGTGTTAGTTGTCATGATAAACTATCAAACGCTGATAATATTTCCATTAGTAATAATCCATTACCTGTTGTTGTTCCTTCAACATCTAATGTTCAGGATGTTCCTGTTAATGTAAGAGAATTTGTTTCTAATTCTATTCGGAAGGCTCTGTCTGTTATTCCTCCTTCTAGTAAACGGTCTTTTAAAACTTCTCATATTTCAGATGAATTTTTAAATGACCGCCATCATTCTGGCTTATCTATTTCTGAGGAGGCTCTATCTGGTTCAGAAGATTCTGCCTCAGATATTGACACTGATAAATCTTCATATTTGTTTAAGATGGAGTTTATTCGTTCTTTACTTAAAGAAGTGTTGATTGCATTAGATATGGAGGAGTCTAGTCCTCTTGATATTAAAACTAATAAGCGTTTAAATTCAGTTTTTAAACCTCATGTAGTTATTCCAGAAGTTTTTCCAGTTCCTGATGCTATTTCAGAAGTAATTTCTAGGGAATGGAATAGTCTGGGTACTTCATTTACTCCTTCTCCAAGGTTTAAGAAATTGTACCCTTTGCCATCTGATAGATTAGAGTTTTGGGGAAAAATCCGCAAAGTTGATGGGGCTATCTCTACTCTTGCTAAACGTACTACTATTATTACAGATAGTACTTCTTTTAAGGATCCTTTAGATAGGAAGCTTGAATCCTTTCTAAGGAAGGCTTATTTATATTCAGGTAATCTTCTTAGACCTACTATTTCTTTGGCTGATGTTGCTGCAGCTTCCACCTTCTGGTTGGAGGCTTTAGCGCAACAAGTGTCAGACCATAATGCTTATAGCATTGTTAAACTTCTTCAACATGCTAATAACTTTGTTTGTGATGCCATTTTTTATATCATTAGAATTGATGTCAGGTATATGTCTTTAGCTATTTTAGCTAGAAGAGCTTTATGGCTTAAGTCTTGGAATGCAGATATGACTTCTAAGTCAACGTTGCTTTCTCTTTCTTTCCAAGGTAATAAATTATTTGGTTCTCAGTTGGATTCAATAATTTCAACTGTTACTGGGGGGAAGGGAGCTTTCTCTTGTTAAGTGTAGTCAGTCCACGGGTCCTCCATTACTTATGGAATATATCTCTTCCTAACAGGAAGCTGCAAGAGGATCACCCAGCAGAGCTGCTATATAGCTCCTCCCCTCACATGTCATATTCAGTCATTCTCTTGCAGCCTAACTAGATAGGTCGCTGTGAGAGGTCTGTGGTGTTTTTTAACTTAGTTTATTTCTACAATCAAAAGTTTGTTATTTTAAATGGCACCGGAGTGTGCAGTTTATTCTCAGGCAGCATTAGAAGAAGAATCTGCCTTCGTTTTCTATGATCTTAGCAGACGTAACTAAGATCCACTGGCTGTTCTCATCTGAGGAGTGAGGTAACTTCAGAGAAGGGGAATAGCAGTAATTATTTTTCTGAGGAATGGAATTGACTGAGAAAATACTGCTGATACCAATGTAAAGTAAGTTCAGCCTTAAATGCAGTGCTAGAGACTGGTATTAGGCTGATCACTGTGTGTACACTGAATGTATTTTTCTAAGGAATGGAATTGACTCTGAAAATACTGTTAATACTGAAATAATGTATGATCCTTAACTGCAGTAAAAGCGACTGGTAGCAGGCTTATTAATAACAATTCATAACTTTTCAAATGTATGTTTAAAACGTTTACTGGCATGTTAATCGTTTTTTGTGAGGTACTTGGTGATAAAACTTATTGGGGCATGATTTTTACCACATGGCCATCTTTGTTTTCTGCATAGAAACAGTTTTCTGAGCTTCCCCACTGTTGTAATATGAGTGGGAGGGGCCTATTTTAGCGCTTTTTTGCGCAGTAAAAATTCAGTCACAATTTGTCTACTTCATCCTCCATGATCCAGATCGTCTCTAGAGAGCTCAGGGGTCTTCAAAATTCATTTTGAGGGAGGTAATCAGTCACAGCAGACCTGTGACAGTGTGTTTTGACTGTGAGAAAAACGTTAATTATTAAATTGTTAATCCGTTTTTGGGTATTAAGGGGTTAATCATCCATTTGCTGGTGGGTGCAATCCTTTGCTAACTTAATACATTTACTGTGAAAAATTGGTTGCTATAACTATTTTGGTTCATTGTTATTTCAACTGTGACAGCTTTTTGTGCTTCTTAAAGGCACAGTAGCGTTTTTTATATTGCTTGTAAATTTATTTAGAAAAGTATTTCCAAGCTTGCTAGTCTCATTGCTAGTCTGTTTAAACATGTCTGACACAGATGAATCTCTTTGTTCACTATGTTTAAAGGCCAATGTGGAGCCCAATAGAAATTTATGTACTAATTGCATTGATGCTACTTTAAATAAAAGTCAATCTTTACATGTAAAGAAATTATCACCAGACAACGAGGGGGAAGTTATGCCGACTAACTCTCCTCACGTGTCAGTACCTTCGCCTCCCGCTCAGGAGATGCGTGATTTTGTGGCGCCAAGTACATCAGGGAGGCCCTTACAAATCACTTTGCAAGACATGGCTACTGTTATGACAGAAGTATTATCTAAATTGCCAGAATTAAGAGGCAAGCGCGATAGCTCTGGGTTAAGGACAGAGCGCGCGGATGAGGTGAGAGCCATGTCAGATACTGCGTCACAGTTTGCAGAACGTGAAGACGGAGAGATCATTCTGTGGGTGACGGATCTGATCCAGGGAGACTGGATTCAGAGATTTCTAATTTTAAATTTAAGCTTGAGAACCTCCGCATATTGCTAGGGGAGGTATTAGCGGCTCTGAATGATTGTAACACGGTTGCAATTCCAGAAAAATTTTGTAGGTTGGATAGATACTATGCGGTACCGGTGTGTACTGACGTGTTTCCTATACCTAAAAGGCTTACAGAGATTATTAGCAAGGAGTGGGATAGACCTGGTGTGCCCTTTTCCCCTCCTCCCATATTTAGGAAAATGTTTCCTATAGACGCCACCACACGAGACTTATGGCAGACGGTCCCTAAGGTGGAGGGAGCAGTTTCTACTTTAGCTAAGCGTACCACTATCCCGGTGGAGGATAGTTGTGCCTTTTCAGATCCAATGGATAAGAAATTAGAGGGTTACCTTAAGAAAATGTTTGTTCAACAAGGTTTTATCTTACAGCCCCTTGCATGCATTGCGCCTGTCACTGCTGCGGCGGCGGCATTCTGGTTTGAGTCTCTGGAAGAGGCCATTCGCACAGCTCCATTGGATGAAATTATGAACAAGCTTAAAGCACTTAAGCTAGCTAACGCATTTGTTTCTGATGCCGTCGTACATTTAACCAAACTTACGGCTAAGAACTCCGGATTCCCATCCAAGCGCGCAGAGCGCTATGGCTTAAATCCTGGTCAGCTGACGTGACTTCTAAATCTAAATTGCTTAATATTCCTATCAAAGGGCAGACCTTATTCGGGCCCGGTTTGAAAGAAATTATAGCTGACATTACGGGAGGTAAGGGCCATGCTCTACCTCAGGACAGGGCCAAATCAAAGGCCAAACAGTCTAATTTTCGTGCCTTTCGTAACTTCAAGGCTGGAGCAGCATCAACTTCCTCCGCTCCAAAACAGGAAGGAGCTGTTGCTCGTTACATGCAGGGCTGGAAAATTAACCAGTCCTGGAACAAGGGCAAGCAGGCCAAGAAACCTGCTGCTGCCCCCAAGACAGCATGAAGAGAGGGCCCCCTATCCGGAAACGGATCTAGTGGGGGGCAGACTTTCTCTCTTCGCCCAGGCTTGGGCAAGAGATGTCCAGGATCCCTGGGCGTTGGAGATCATATCTCAGGGATATCTCCTGGACTTCAAAACTCCTCCACGAGGGAGATTTCATCTTTCAAGGTTATCAGCAAACCAAATAAAGAAAGAGGCGTTTCTACGCTGTGTACAAGACCTTTTACTAATGGGGGTGATCCACCCAGTTCCGCGGACGGAACACGGGCAGGGATTCTATTCAAATCTATTTGTGGTTCCCAAGAAAGAGGAAACCTTCAGACCAATCTTGGACTTAAAAATCCTAAACAAATTTCTAAGAGTTCCATCATTCAAAATG
Source organism: Bombina bombina (assembly GCF_027579735.1). Classification (NCBI taxonomy): domain Eukaryota; kingdom Metazoa; phylum Chordata; class Amphibia; order Anura; family Bombinatoridae; genus Bombina; species Bombina bombina. Next base: position 1,246,459,590 of record NC_069500.1, read on the forward strand.
GAAACTATTCGAACCATCCTTCCCATGATCCAAGAGGGTCAGTACATGACCACAGTGGATTTAAAGGATGCCTACCTTCACATACCGATTCACAAGGATCATTATCGGTACCTAAGATTTGCTTTCCTAGACAGGCATTACCAGTTTGTAGCTCTTCCCTTCGGATTAGCTACGGCTCCAAGAATCTTTACAAAAGTTCTGGGCTCACTTCTGGCGGTACTAAGACCGCGAGGCATAGCGGTGACTCCGTACCTAGACGACATTCTGATACAAGCGTCAAGTTTTCAAACTGCCAAGTCTCATACAGAGATAGTTCTGGCATTTCTGAGGTCGCATGGGTGGAAGGTGAACGTGGAAAAGAGTTCTCTATTACCACTTACAAGAGTTCCCTTTCTAGGGACTCTTATAGATTCTGTAGAGATGAAAATTTACCTGACAGAGGCCAGGTTATCAAAACTTCTAAATGCTTGCCGTGTCCTTCATTCCATTCCACACCCGTCAGTAGCTCAGTGCATGGAAGTAATCGGCTTAATGGTAGCGGCAATGGACATAGTACCATTTGCGCGCCTGCATCTCAGACCGCTGCAATTGTGCATGCTAAGTCAGTGGAACGGGGATTACTCAGATTTGTCCCCCCTACTAAGTCTGGATCAAGAGACCAGAGATTCTCTTCTATGGTGGCTCTCTCGGCCACATCTGTCCAAGGGGATGACCTTTCGCAGGCCAGATTGGACGATTGTAACAACAGACACCAGCCTTCTAGGCTGGGGCGCAGTCTGGAGCTCCCTGAAAGCTCAGGGATTATGGACTCAGGAGGAGAAACTCCTCCCAATAAATATTCTGGAATTAAGAGCAATATTCAATGCTCTCCTAGCTTGGCCTCAGTTAGCAACTCTGAGGTTCATCAGATTTCAGTCGGACAACATCACGACTGTGGCTTACATCAACCATCAAGGGGGAACCAGAAATTCCCTAGCGATGTTGGAAGTCTCAAAGATAATTCGCTGGGCAGAGTCTCACTTTTGCCACCTGTCAGCGATTTACATCCCAGGCGTAGAGAACTGGGAGGCGGATTTTCTAAGTCGCCAGACTTTTCATCCGGGGGAGTGGGAACTTCATCCGGAGGACTTTGCTCAACTGATTCTTCGTTGGGGCAAACCATATCTGGATCTCATGGCGTCTCGCCAGAACGCCAAGCTTCCTTGTTACGGATCCAGGGACCCGGGAGCGGTGCTGATAGATGCTCTGACAGCCCCTTGGGTCTTCAACATGGCTTATGTGTTTCCACCATTCCCGATGCTTCCTCGTTTGATTGCCAAGATCAAACAGGAGAGAGCTTCGGTGATTCTGATAGCGCCTGCGTGGCCACGCAGGACCTGGTATGCAGACCTAGTGGACATGTCGTCCTGTCCACCGTGGTCTCTGCCTCTGAGACAGGACCTTCTAATTCAGGGTCCTTTCAAACATCCAAATCTAATTTCTCTGAGGCTGACTGCATGGAGATTGAACGCTTGATTCTATCAAAGCGTGGCTTCTCGGAGTCTGTTATTAATACCTTAATACAGGCTAGGAAGCCTGTTACCAGAAAAATTTACCATAAGATATGGCGTAAATATTTATATTGGTGCGAATCCAAGAGTTACTCATGGAGTAAGGTTAGGATTCCTAGGATATTGTCCTTTCTACAAGAGGGTTTAGAAAAGGGCTTATCTACTAGTTCGTTAAAGGGACAGATTTCTGCTCTGTCTATTCTTCTACACAAACGTCTGGCTGAAGTTCCAGACGTTCAGGCTTTTTGTCAGGCTTTAACTAGGATTAAGCCTGTGTTTAAGACTGTTGCTCCGCCGTGGAGCTTAAACTTAGTTCTTAATGTTCTTCAAGGCGTTCCATTTGAACCCCTTCATTCCATTGATATCAAGCTGTTATCCTGGAAGGTTTTGTTTTTGATGGCTATTTCCTCGGCTCGAAGAGTCTCTGAGTTATCTGCCTTACATTGTGATTCTCCTTATCTGATTTTTCATTCAGACAAGGTAGTTCTGCGTACTAAACCTGGGTTCTTACCTAAGGTAGTTACTAACAGGAATATCAATCAAGAGATTGTTGTTCCATCACTGTGTCCTAACCCTTCTTCAAAGAAGGAACGACTTTTGCATAATTTGGACGTAGTCCGTGCCCTGAAGTTCTATTTGCAGGCAACTAAAGATTTTCGTCAAACTTCTTCCCTGTTTGTCGTTTACTCTGGGCAGAGAAGAGGTCAAAAGGCTTCGGCTACCTCTCTCTCTTTTTGGCTTCGTAGCATAATACGTTTAGCTTATGAGACTGCTGGACAGCAGCCTCCTGAAAGGATTACAGCTCATTCTACTAGAGCTGTGGCTTCCACCTGGGCCTTTAAAAATGAGGCCTCTGTTGAACAGATTTGCAAGGCTGCGACTTGGTCTTCGCTTCACACCTTTTCAAAATTTTACAAATTTGACACTTTTGCTTCTTCGGAGGCTATTTTTGGGAGAAAGGTACTTCAGGCAGTGGTTCCTTCTGTTTAATGTTCCTGCCTTGTCCCTCCCTTCATCCGTGTACTTTAGCTTTGGTATTGGTATTCCATAAGTAATGGATGACCCGTGGACTGACTACACTTAACAAGAGAAAACATAATTTATGCTTACCTGATAAATTTATTTCTCTTGTAGTGTAGTCAGTCCACGGCCCGCCCTGTCTTTAAGGCAGACCTAAATTTTAATTAAACTCCAGTCACCACTGCACCCTATGGTTTCTCCTTTCTCGTCTGCTTTGGTCGAATGACTGAATATGACATGTGAGGGGAGGAGCTATATAGCAGCTCTGCTGGGTGATCCTCTTGCAGCTTCCTGTTAGGAAGAGATATATTCCATAAGTAATGGATGACCCGTGGACTGACTACACTACAAGAGAAATAAATTTATCAGGTAAGCATAAATTATGTTTTTTTGCCTCAGGACAAAAAATCTAAAGGTAAATATAGGGCTGCTAATCGTTTTCGTTCCTTTCGTCAAAATAAGGAACAAAAGCCTGACCCTTCCCCTAAAGAAACAGTTTCCGTTTGGAAACCTTCTCCAGTCTGGAATAAATCCAAGCCTTTTAGAAAATCAAAGCCAGCTCCCAAATCCGCATGATGGTGCGGCCCTCATTCCAGCACAGCTGGTAGGGGGTAGGTTACGATTTTTCCAAAGATGTTTGGATCAATTTGATTCAGTCTTTGGATTCAGATCATTGTTTCACAAGGGTACAGAATAGGTTTCAAGGTAAGACCGCCTGTGAGAAGATTTTTTCTCTCACGCATTCCAGTAAACCCAGTAAAGGCTGAGGCGTTTCTGAAATGTGTTTCAGACCTAGAGTCGGCTGGGGTAATTGTTGCCAGTTCCAGTTCTGGAACGAGGTCTGGGGATTTACTCAAATCTGTTCATTGTACCAAAGAAGGAGAATTCCTTCAGACCAGTTCTGGATCTAAAAATATTGAATCGTTATGTAAGGATACCAACATTCAAAATGGTAACTATAAGGACTATTCTGCCTTTTGTTCAGCAAGGGCATTATATGTCTAATGAAAAAATGTTGTCAGGAGCACCAAAAAGTAAATTGAAAAGACTTGCTTTATTATTTTTGTGAACAAAAAAAAAGGGTTAACTAACCCCCAGGGTAAGAGTGTTAAGGTTATTTAACACTCTTACCCTGGGGGTTAGTTAACCCTTTTTGTTTTGTTTTGTTCACAAAAATAATAAAGCAAGTCTTTTCAATTTACTTTTTGGTGCTCCTGACAACATTTTTTCATTGGATAATTCGCAGCTGAGGCCACAGTGAGCACAATAAGTGAATCAGCACTTAATACACCCTTTTTTACTGCATGAGTACAACACCACACTGCGAGGACATTGTAACTCCACAGAGAAGTTTTCTAACCACCAACAAAGGGCAGAGAATGAAGATTTGACGGAGGCACCACACTACTGGTTAACCAGCATCCTGGGGAGCAAGAAAGGACGGCACCCAAGTAGTAAGGAGGTGGTGAGTCACTTAACTAATTGAATATTCTGTACCAGTGGTTTATAAATGAAAAATTGCACTTTCATATTGCACAGATCAGGGGATTTGGGGGTTAACCCTCTGACATTGCACACAGAAGGAGTTTTCATCACACTATAACAGCAGTTTGTGGGAAAAGGGACTGACAAACTTATACAATTAAATTATTTTACTGTGCGAGCACCCATTTGAATACGCACCCTCACATCCTTGATTGAATTTAGCATTCTATGTCTACAATAGACTAACAGGATGCATATCTTCATATTCCAATCCATCCAGATCACTATCAGTTTCTGAGATTCTCTTTTCTAGACAAGCATTACCAGTTTGTTGCTCTTCCATTTGGCCTAGCAACAGCTCCAAGGATCTTTTCGAAGGTTCTCGGTGCCCTTCTCTCTGTAATCAGAGAACAGGGTATTGCAGTATTTCCTTATTTGGACGATATCTTGGTACTTGCTCAGTCTTTACATTCTGCAGAATCTCATACAAATCAACTTGTGTTGTTTCTTCAAAGACATGGTTGGAGGATCAATTTACCAAAGAGTTCCTTGATTCCTCAGACAAGGGTAACCTTTTTGGGTTTCCAAATAGATTCAGTGTCCATGACTTTGTCTCTAACAGAAAAGAGACGTCTGAAATTGGTTTCAGCTTGTCGAAACCTTCAGTCTCAATCATTCCCTTCGGTAGCTTTGTGCATGGAAATTCTAGGTCTCATGACTGCTGCATCGGACGCGATCCCTTTTGCTTGTTTTCACATGAGACCTCTCCAGCTTTGTATGCTGAACCAATGGTGCAGGGATTATACAAATATATCACAATTAATATCCTTAAATCCCAATGTTCGATCTTCTCTGACTTGGTGGTTAGATCACCATCGTTTAATTCAAGGGGCCTCTTTTGTTCGTCCAACCTGGACTGTGATCTCAACAGATGCGAGTCTTTCAGGTTGGGGAGCTGTATGGGGATCTCTGACAGCGCAGGGGGTTTGGGAATCTCAGGAGGCGAGATTACCAATCAACATTTTGGAACTCCGTGCGATTTTCAGAGCTCTTCAGTTCTGGCCTCTTCTAAAGAGAGAATCGTTTATTTGTTTTAAGACAATGTCACAACCGTGGCATATGTCAATCATCAAGGGGGTACTCACAGTCCTCAGGCTATGAAAGAAGTATCCAATGCAAAAAGTAGTAGTTCCAATGCCGGTTAAAAGTAGAAAAGTTCCTTTATTGTTATGCACATTAAAAACACCAACGAGCACAGTACAGTTTAGCTAAAGCACAGCACAAACCGACCAAGACTCAGATAAAATACAAGTCAAAAGGGAGGAAAGCTGCGCTCCTTATGCAGCAGACATGTTTCGTGCTTGCCAAGCATTTGTTCACTGCTTAAAGGAGCAGCAGCTGCCTTCCACTTAAATAGGCTACAGCTGTGATGAAAATTTAAAGATATATAATGTCTAGATAAATTTAGAAATAATATATGATTATCTCCCTCTTGAAAAGTATACAAATTATATGAACATATAATCCAACCAAATATAAATAAGGAGATACAGTGAAACAGGTATACATATTAAATCATAAATAGTAATGGTAAAAGTAAACATTAGAAGGTTACCATTTAATGCTTGAAAAAGCTAAACTACCTAAAGAAGTAACCATTATTGCTAAATACCTATAATTTTGCTATTTGTTCAAAACCTCTGTGTAATACTCAGATTTAATTACAATATACCATTATGCATTCAATACATAAATTTGTTAGCAAATCGTTATCCCTATATATACAAAGATCTATGTCTCTTCTAAAGTTTAGACCATAGGGCATAGATGTATTTAGGGTGAATATCCAATAAACCTCTCTTAGATTAAGTTTATTCTGTCTATTATCACCTCTTCTCCATTGCGGGACATGATCAATACCCTGCAGGGATAGTAATGATGTATCAGAATTGTGAAAAGTCTTGAAATGTCTCGCAATGGGAGTGTCAGAGTCAGGATCCTCTATGGAACGTACATGTTCCAAGAAACAATCTTTTAGGGGTCTTTTAGACCTCCCCACGTACTGTTTGAAACACCCCCTACATGTCAGGAGATAGATAGTATGGGTAGTAGCACATGTTATGCAGAACTTGATTTGATGTACTTTCTTCTGTTATGTGTGATCAGTCCACGGGTCATCATTACTTCTGGGATATAACTCCTCCCCAACAGGAAATGCAAGAGGATTCACCCAGCAGAGCTGCATATAGCTCCTCCCCTCTACGTCAGTCCCAGTCATTCTCTTGCACCCAACGACTAGATAGGATGTGTGAGAGGACTATGGTGATTATACTTAGTTTTTATGACTTCAATCAAAAGTTTGTTATTTTAAAATAGCACCGGAGCGTGTTATTACTTCTCTGGCAGAGTTTGAGGAAGAATCTGACAGAGATTTTTTACTATGATTTTAACCGGAGTCGTTAAGATCATATTGCTGTTCTCGACCATCTGAGGGAGGTAAAGGCTTCAGATCAGGGGACAGCGGGCAGATGAATCTGCATTGAGGTATGTGGCAGTTTTTATTTTCTGAATGGAATTGATGAGAAAAGCCTGCCATACCGTTAAAATGACATGTATGTATACACTTCAGTATTCTGGGGATGGTATTTCACCGGAACTACTGTGTTAAAGGTCACTAATCCTTTTAATAACTATTCTCATGTTAAACGTTTTTGCTGGAATGTAGAATCGTTTACATTGCTGAGGTACTGTGTGAATAAATATTTGGGCATTATTTTCCACTTGGCAGTTTTTTGCTTTAATTGTGACAGTTTCGTTTCTCTTCACTGCTGTGTGGGAGAGGGAGGGGCCGTTTTTGGCGCTCTTTGCTACGCATCAAAAAATTCCAGTCAGCTACTTTTATATTTCCTGCATGATCCGGTTCATCTCTGACAGATCTCAGGGGTCTTCAAACTTCTTTGAAGGGAGGTAAATTCTCTCAGCAGAGCTGTGAGAATTCTTATAGTGACTGTGAATAAAAAACGTTGTTTTGTTTTCTTATGTACAAATTTAATTAGTGTTGTTTTTTACTAATGGGAACAAACCTTTGCTAAAAGTTGTGTTGTTTTAAAGTTTGATGCTATAACTGTTTTTCAGTTCATTATTTCAACTGTCATTTAATCGTTAGTACCTCTTTGAGGCACAGTGCGTTTTTTTGCTAAAAAAGATTATAACCAAGTTGTAAGTTTTTTTGCTAGTGTGTTAAACATGTCTGACTCAGAGGAAGATATCTGTGTCATTTGTTCCAATGCCAAGGTGGAGCCCAATAGAAATTTATGTACTAACTGTATTGATGCTACTTTAAATAAAAGTCAATCTGTACAATGTGAACAAATTTCACCAAACAGCGAGGGGAGAGTTATGCCGACTAACTCGCCTCACGCGACAGTACCTGCATCTCCCGCCCGGGAGGTGCGTGATATTTTGGCGCCTAGTACATCTGGGCGGCCATTACAGATAACATTACAAGATATGGCTACTGTTATGACTGAAGTTTTGTCTAAATTACCAGAACTAAGAGGCAAGCGTGATCACTCTGGGGTGAGAACAGAGTGCGCTGACAATGCTAGGGCCATGTCTGATACTGCGTCACAGCTCGCAGAGCATGAGGACGGAGAGCTTCATTCTGTGGGTGACGGTTCTGATCCAAACAGATTGGACTCAGATATTTCAAATTTTAAATTTAAATTGGAGAACCTCCGTGTACTACTAGGGGAGGTCTTAGCAGCTCTCAACGATTGTAACACCGTTGCAATACCAGAGAAACTGTGTAGGTTGGATAAATACTTTGCGGTACCGGCGAGTACTGACGTTTTTCCTATACCTAAGAGACTAACTGAAATTGTTACTAAGGAGTGGGATAGACCCGGTGTGCCGTTCTCACCCCCTCCAATATTTAGAAAGATGTTTCCAATAGACGCCACCACTCGGGACTTATGGCAAACGGTCCCCAAGGTGGAGGGAGCAGTTTCTACTTTAGCTAAGCGTACCACTATCCCGGTGGAGGATAGCTGTGCTTTCTCAGATCCAATGGATAAAAAATTAGAGGGTTACCTTAAGAAAATGTTTGTTCAACAAGGTTTTATATTACAACCCCTTGCATGTATCGCGCCGATTACGGCTGCGGCAGCATTTTGGATTGAGTCGCTTGAAGAGAACCTTAGTTCCTCTACGCTAGACGACATTACGGACAGGCTTAGAGTCCTTAAACTAGCTAATTCTTTCATTTCGGAGGCCGTAGTACATTTAACCAAACTTACGGCTAAGAACTCAGGATTCGCCATACAGGCACGCAGGGCACTGTGGCTAAAATCCTGGTCAGCTGATGTTACTTCTAAGTCCAAATTACTTAATATACCTTTCAAGGGGCAGTCCTTATTCGGGCCCGGTTTGAAAGAAATTATCGCTGACATTACGGGAGGTAAGGGCCACGCCCTACCTCAAGACAAGGCCAAAGCTAAGGCTAGACAGTCTAATTTTCGTCCCTTTCGGAATTTCAAGACAGGAGCAGCATCAACCTCCACTGCACCAAAACAGGAAGGAGCTGTTGCTCGTTACAGGCAAGGCTGGAAGCCTAACCAGTCCTGGAACAAAAACAAGCAGGCCAGGAAACCTGCTGCTGCCCCAAAGACAGCATGAACCGAGAGCCCCCGATCCGGGACCGGATCTAGTAGGGGGCAGACTCTCTCTCTTCGCCCAGGCCTGGGCAAGAGATGTTCAGGATCCCTGGGCACTAGAGATCATATCTCAGGGATACCTTCTAGACTTCAAATTATCTCCCCCAAGAGGGAGATTTCATCTGTCAAGGTTGTCAACAAACCAGATAAAGAAAGAAGCGTTTCTACGCTGCGTACAAGATCTGTTAACAATGGGAGTGATCCATCCGGTTCCGTGGTCGGAACAAGGACAAGGGTTCTACTCAAACCTGTTTGTGGTTCCCAAAAAAGAGGGAACTTTCAGGCCAATCTTAGATTTAAAGACTCTAAACAAATTCCTAAGAGTTCCATCGTTCAAAATGGAAACTATTCGGACAATCTTACCCATGATCCAAGAGGGTCAGTACATGACCACAGTGGATTTAAAGGATGCTTACCTTCACATACCGATCCACAAAGATCATCACCGGTATCTAAGGTTTGCCTTCTTAGACAGGCACTACCAGTTTGTAGCTCTTCCATTCGGATTGGCTACGGCTCCAAGAATCTTCACAAAGGTTCTGGGTGCCCTTCTAGCGGTACTAAGACCGCGAGGGATTTCGGTAGCTCCGTACCTAGACGACATTCTAATTCAAGCTTCAAGCTTTCAAACTGCCAAGTCTCATACAGAGTTAGTTCTGGCATTTCTAAGGTCGCATGGATGGAAAGTGAACGAAAAGAAGAGTTCTCTCTTTCCTCTCACAAGAGTTCCATTCTTGGGGACTCTTATAGATTCTGTAGAAATGAAGATTTACCTGACAGAAGACAGGTTAACAAAACTTCAAAATGCATGCCGCGTCCTTCATTCCATTCAACACCCGTCAGTAGCTCAATGCATGGAGGTGATCGGCTTAATGGTAGCGGCAATGGACATAGTACCTTTTGCACGCCTACACCTCAGACCGCTGCAATTATGCATGCTAAGTCAGTGGAATGGGGATTACTCAGATTTGTCCCCTACTCTGAATCTGAATCAAGAGACCAGAAATTCTCTTCTATGGTGGCTTTATCGGCCACACCTGTCCAGGGGGATGCCATTCAGCAGGCCAGACTGGACAATTGTAACAACAGACGCCAGCCTACTAGGTTGGGGCGCTGTCTGGAATTCTCTGAAAGCTCAGGGACTATGGAATCAGGAGGAGAGTCTCCTACCAATAAACATTCTGGAATTGAGAGCAGTTCTCAATGCCCTTCTGGCTTGGCCCCAGTTAACAACTCGGGGGTTCATCAGGTTTCAGTCGGACAACATCACGACTGTAGCTTACATCAACCATCAGGGAGGGACAAGAAGCTCCCTAGCAATGATGGAAGTATCAAAGATAATTCGCTGGGCAGAGTCTCACTCTTGCCACCTGTCAGCAATCCACATCCCGGGAGTGGAGAACTGGGAGGCGGATTTCTTGAGTCGCCAGACTTTTCATCCGGGGGAGTGGGAACTTCATCCGGAGGTCTTTGCCCAAATACTTCGACGTTGGGGCAAACCAGAGATAGATCTCATGGCGTCTCGCCAGAACGCCAAACTTCCTCGCTACGGGTCCAGATCCAGGGATCCAGGAGCAGTTCTGATAGATGCTTTGACAGCACCTTGGAACTTCAGGATGGCTTATGTGTTTCCACCCTTCCCGCTGCTTCCTCGATTGATTGCCAAAATCAAACAGGAGAGAGCATCAGTAATTCTAATAGCACCTGCTTGGCCACGCAGGACTTGGTATGCAGATCTAGTGGACATGTCATCCTGTCCGCCTTGGTCTCTACCTCTAAGACAGGACCTTCTGATACAGGGTCCATTCAAACATCAAAATCTAACTTCTCTGAAGCTGACTGCTTGGAAATTGAACGCTTGATTTTATCAAAACGTGGTTTTTCTGAGTCGGTTATTGATACCTTGATTCAGGCTAGGAAGCCTGTTACCAGAAGGATTTACCATAAAATATGGCGGAAATACCTATACTGGTGCGAATCCAAAGGTTACTCCTGGAGTAAGGTTAGGATCGCTAGGATATTGTCTTTTCTACAAGAAGGTTTAGAAAAGGGTTTATCAGCTAGTTCATTAAAGGGACAGATTTCAGCTCTGTCCATCTTGTTACACAGACGTCTGTCAGAAAATCCAGACGTCCAGTCCTTTTGTCAGGCTTTAGCTAGGATCAAGCCTGTGTTTAAAGCTGTTGCTCCACCATGGAGTTTAAACTTAGTTCTTAACGTTTTACAGGGTGTTCCGTTTGAACCCCTTCATTCCATTGATATAAAAATGTTATCTTGGAAAGTTCTGTTTTTAATGGCTATTTCCTCGGCTCGAAGAGTCTCTGAGTTATCAGCCTTACATTGTGATTCCCCTTATCTGATTTTTCACTCAGACAAGGTAGTTCTGCGTACTAAACCTGGGTTCTTACCTAAGGTAGTCACTAACAGGAACATCAATCAAGAGATTGTTGTCCCATCCTTGTGTCCAAATCCTTCTTCAAAGAAGGAACGTCTTTTACACAATCTGGATGTAGTTCGTGCCCTCAAATTCTACTTGCAGGCAACTAAAGATTTTCGCCAAACTTCTTCCTTGTTTGTCGTTTACTCTGGACAGAGGAGAGGTCAAAAAGCTTCTGCTACCTCTCTCTCTTTTTGGCTTCGTAGCATAATACGTTTAGCCTATGAGACTGCTGGACAGCAGCCTCCTGAAAGAATTACAGCTCACTCCACTAGAGCTGTGGCTTCCACTTGGGCCTTTAAGAATGAGGCCTCTGTTGAACAGATTTGCAAGGCTGCAACTTGGTCTTCGCTTCATACTTTTTCCAAATTTTACAAATTTGACACTTTTGCTTCTTCGGAGGCTATTTTTGGGAGAAAGGTTCTTCAGGCAGTGGTTCCTTCTGTATAATGAGCCTGCCTATCCCTCCCGTCATCCGTGTACTTTTGCTTTGGTATTGGTATCCCAGAAGTAATGATGACCCGTGGACTGATCACACATAACAGAAGAAAACATAATTTATGCTACCTGATAAATTCCTTTCTTCTGTTGTGTGATCAGTCCACGGCCCGCCCTGTTTTAAGGCAGGTAAATATCTTTTAAATTATACTCCAGTCACCACTTCACCCTTGGTTACTCCTTTCTCGTTGATTCTTGGTCGAATGACTGGGACTGACGTAGAGGGGAGGAGCTATATGCAGCTCTGCTGGGTGAATCCTCTTGCATTTCCTGTTGGGGAGGAGTTATATCCCAGAAGTAATGATGACCCGTGGACTGATCACACAACAGAAGAAAGGAATTTATCAGGTAAGCATAAATTATGTTTTTCCGGTACTAGTAGAGGTAAAAAATAACGATTTGCTAACAAATTTATGTATTGAATGCATAATGGTATATTGTAATTAAATCTGAGTATTACACATTAGAGGTTTTGAACAAATATCAAAATTATAGGTATTTAGCAATAATGGTTACTTCTTTAGGTAGTTTAGCTTTTTCATGCATTAAATGGTAACCTTCTAATGTTTACTTTTACCATTACTATTTATGATTTAATATGTATACCTGTTTCACTGTATCTCCTTCAGGATGGTTTGGATAAGGGTTTGTCTGCAAGTTCCTTGAAAGGACAAATCTCTGCTCTTTCTGTTCTTTTTCCACAGAAAAATTGCTAATCATCCTGATATTCATTGTTTTGTACAGGCTTTGGTTCGTATCAAGCCTTGTCATTAAATCAATCTCTCCTCCTTGGAGTCTTTGCTTCTGAGGGCTTTACAGGCTCCTCCGTTTGAACCTATGCATTCTCTGGATATTAAATTACTTTCCTGGAAAGTTTTGTTCCTTTTGGCCATCTCTTCTGCTAGAAGAGTTTCTGAATTATCTGCTCTTTCTTGTGAGTCTCCTTTTCTGATTTTTCATCAGGATAAGGCGGTGTTGCGGACTTCATTTAATTTTTTATCTAAAGTTGTGAATTCTAACAACATTAGTAGAGAAATTGTTGTCCCTTCTTTGTGTCCTAATCCTAAGAATTATCTGGAGAGATCTTTACATTCTTTGGATGTAGTTAGAGCTTTGAAATATTATGTTGAAGCTACTAAAGATTTCAGAAAGACTTCTAGTCTATTTGTTATCTTTTCTGGTTCTAGGAAAGGTCAGAAGGCTTCTGCCATTTCTTTGGCATCTTGGTTAAAGTCTTTGATTCATCATGCTTATGTGGAGTCGGGTAAATCCCCGCCTCAAAGGATTACGGCTCATTCTACTAGGTCAGTTTCTACTTCCTGGGCTTTTAGGAATGAAGCTTCTGTTGATCAGATTTGCAAAGCAGCAACTTGGTCTTCTTTGCATACTTTTACTAAATTCTACCATTTTGATGTTTTTTCTTCTTCTGAAGCAGTTTTTGGTAGAAAAGTACTTCAGGCAGCTGTTTCAGTTTGATTCTTCTGCTTATAATTTCAGTTTTTTTCATTATAAGATTAATACTTTTTGATTTGGGTTGTGGATTTTTTACTCAGCGGAATTGGCTGTCTTTATTTTATCCCTCCCTCTCTAGTGACTCTTGCGTGGAAGTTCCACATCTTGGGTATCTGCTATCCCATACGTCACTAGCTCATGGACTCTTGCCAATTACATGAAAGAAAACATAATTTATGTAAGAACTTACCTGATAAATTCATTTCTTTCATATTGGCAAGAGTCCATGAGACCCACCCTTTTTGTGGTGGTTATGATTTTTTTGTTTAAAGCACAATTATTCCAATTCCTTGTTTGATGCTTTTGCTCCTTTCTTATCACTCCACTTCTTGGCTATTCGTTAAACTGAATTGTGGGTGTGGCGAGGGGTGTATTTATAGGCATTTTGAGGTTTGGGAAACTTTGCCCCTCCTGGTAGGAATGTATATCCCATACGTCACTTGCTCATGGACTCTTGCCAATATGAAAGAAATTAATTTATCGGGTAAATTTATCGGGTAAATTATGTTATTGTCAGAACTAGGCTACATTAGTATACGCTCTGTCATAGGGTGAGTATGCCGTTGTCTTTGCAGTGACCACCTTGTCAGGATCTGGCCCCCCTGCAGTCGACGCGGGATACTCTGCATCTTCCCCTTGGATTAGCGACACAAGATTATTGAAGTTGCGGAACAGTTTCCGTTCTATATCTGTCAGAAGGTTGCATAAAACTGCCGTGTGAGCTTCCACGTTATTAGACATGTTTGCGCTTAACCCCCGTAGTACGAAGGGGGGGGGAGATGGTATTCGTGCTAGGCCTCAGTCCTTATGTTCAATTGGATCAAAGTCTGATTAGATGATCCAGATCTCAGCAGTATTTATATGGATCTGCGCAGCTTACTTAAGATCATCTAGTTGCCTTGTTAAAAAGATAGGATGCTTAGCTGATGTTAGGATAAGTAGTGGATTATTGGAGTCTTTGCCAGAGCCTTAGTTTATGCGACCGCCTATGGCCGCCACCTAGGCACGCCCCCATTTTTTTATTTATTTCTTTTACAAGATATGACGAGTCCACGGATTTCATCCTTACTTATGGGATTACGCCTCCTGTTCAGCAGGAAGTGGCAAAGAGCACCACAGCAGAGCTGTATATATAGCTCCTCCCTTCCCTCCCCCTCCAGTCATTCTCTTTGCCTGTGTCAGTGATAGGAAGAGGTAAAGTGATGTGTTAGTTTAGATTCTTCAATCAAGAAGTTTTTTTATTTTAAAATGGTGCCAGTGAGTACTATTTTTCTCAGGGAGAAATCGTCAGTCTATAACTTCCCAAGAGGAGTGGAGACATTTTATTTTTCTGCCCTGATGTTGATGATCTTAGCAAAAGTTATCTAAGATCCATGCTGGTTCCCACAGAGCAGTTGAAGGTAGAGTAAAGAAACATCTTCAGTTTGGAGAACTGTGTGATGCTACAAGCAGCATTGAGGTATGTTCAGTCTTTTGTTTCTGGGGAGACTTGATACATCAGAACAGGCTGACATTATTCCCTATCTGGGGAGGGTATGCACTATAGAAAAAAGAAATGGTGTACCTGGAATTCCCTTTTATTTTATTTTACTCATTTAAAAGTGTGTTGGTGTTTCACTTTAAATTTCATGTGTGGGCTGACGCCGGGAGCAGTTGCTGGCTGCTTTTATGATGCGGTTATATTTGGCTTGACAGGAGATAATATCTCTGAGTTGCGCTTTTGTATTTATAAGAGGGGCACATGGCTTTATTATAAATTGGAACAGACATGTTAAATTTTCGACCCATGCGGGTCTCGGTAAAGGCTAAGAGTTATGCCCACGGTGGGCGGGGCCAATTTTCAGGCGCTCTACCGTGCAGTGTGTTTTCCGGACGGCAGCAAGGTCTGAGGCTCTGGTGGGTCCTAGCTCAGTTTTGTACCCAAAGGTGCAGAAAGACTTGTGACCGTTTTCTTCAGTGTGATCTGGGGGCAGGTGGGCGCCGCAGCAGAGCTGTGGCGAGGTGCAGGGGCCGAAATTGATATAAGTTAATATACTGATAAAATTGTTATATAATTGATATATACCATATCCTAACAAGTGGTGCAATATTGTTAAGCTATTTTGGGCACATAAGGGCATTTTCTCTTGTTAAGTGTATCCAGTCCACGGATCATCCATTACTTGTGGGATATTCTCCTTCCCAACAGGAAGTTGCAAGAGGATCACCCAAAGCAGAACTGCTATATAGCTCCTCCCCTCACTGCCATATCCAGTCATTCTCTTGCAACTCTCAACTAAGATGGAGGTCGTAAGAGGACTGTGGTGTTTTATACTTAGTTTATTTCTTCAATCAAAAGTTTGTTATTTTTAAATGGTACCGGAGTGTACTGTTTATCTCAGGCAGTATTTAGAAGAAGAATCTGCCTGCGTTATCTATGATCTTAGCAGAAGTAACTAAGATCCTTTGCTGTTCTCACATATTCTGAGGAGTGAGGTAACTTCAGAGAGGGAATGGCGTGCAGGTTTTCCTGAAATAAGGTATGTGCAGTTAAAATATTTTTCTAGGGATGGAATTTGCTAGAAAATGCTGCTGATACCGAAGTAATGTAAGTAAAGCCTTAAATGCAGTGATAGCGACTGGTATCAGGCTTATTAATAGAGATACATACTCTTATAAAAGTGTATTTTAAAACGTTTGCTGGCATGTTTAATCGTTTTTTACATATGTTTGGTGATAAAACTTATTGGGGCCTAGTTTTTTCCACATGGCTGGCTTGAATTTTGCCTAGAAACAGTTCCCTGAGGCTTTCCACTGTTGTAATATGAGTGGGAGGGGCCTATTTTGGTGTGTGTTTTGCACAGCAAAAATTACAGACACAGACATCCAGCTTCTTCCTGCATGATCCAGGACTTCTCTGAAGGGCTCAAAAGGCTTCAAAAGTCGTATTGAGGGAGGTAAAAAGCCACAGTAGAGCTGTGGCAGTTGTTGTGACTGTTTAAAAAACGTTTTTGTCATTTGTTATTCCGTTTTTGGTATTAAGGGGTTAATCATCCATTTGCAAGTGGGTGCAATGCTCTGCTAACTTATTACATACACTGTAAAAATTTCGTTAGTGTAACTGCATTTTTTCACTGTTATTTCAAAATTTGGGAAAATTTGTGTTTCTTAAAGGCGCAGTAACGTTTTTTATATTGCTTGTAAACTTGTTTTAAAGTGTTTTCCAAGCTTGCTAGTCTCATTGCTAGTTTGTTTAAACATGTCTGACACAGAGGAACCTACTTGTTCATTATGTTTGAAAGCCATGGTGGAGCCCCATAGGAGAATGTGTACTAAATGTATTGATTTCACCTTAAACAGTAAAGATCAGTCTTTATCTATAAAAGAACTATCACCAGAGGGTTCTGTCGAGGGGGAAGTTATGCCGACTAACTCTCCCCACGTGTCAGACCCTTCGCCTCCCGCTCAGGGGACGCACGCTAATATGGCGCCAATTACATCAGGGACGCCCATAGCGATTACCTTGCAGGACATGGCTGCAATCATGAATAATACCCTGTCAGAGGTATTATCTAGATTGCCTGAATTAAGAGGCAAGCGCGATAGCTCTGGGGTTAGGAGAGATACAGAGCACGCAAATGCTGTTAGAGCCATGTCTGATACTGCGTCACAGTATGCAGAACATGAGGACGGAGAGCTTCAGTCTGTGGGTGACATCTCTGACTCGGGGAAACCTGATTCAGAGATTTCTAATTTTAAATTTAAGCTTTAGAACCTCCGTGTATTGCTTGGGGAGGTATTAGCTGCTCTGAATGACTGTAACACAGTTGCAATTCCAGAGAAATTGTGTAGGCTGGATAGATACTATGCGGTGCCGGTGTGTACTGACGTTTTTCCTATACCTAAAAGGCTTACAGAAATTATTAGCAAGGAGTGGGATAGACCCGGTGTGCCCTTTTCCCCACCTCCTATATTTAGAAAAATATTTCCAATAGACGCCACTACACGGGACTTATGGCAGACGGTCCCTAAGGTGGAGGGAGCAGTTTCTACTTTAGCAAAGCGTACCACTATCCTGGTTGAGGACAGTTGTGCTTTTTCAGATCCAATGGATACAAAATTGGAGGGTTACCTTAAGAAAATGTTTATTCAACAAAGTTTTATTTTACAGCCCCTTGCATGCATTGCGCCTGTCACTGCTGCGGCGGCATTCTGGTTTGAGGCCCTGGAAGAGGCCATCCATACAGCTCCATTGAATGAAATTATTGACAAGCTTAGAACGCTTAAGCTAGCTAACTCATTTGTTTCTGATGCCATTGTTCATTTGACTAAACTAATGGCTAAGAATTCCGGATTCGCCATCCAGGCGCGTAGGGCGCTATGGCTTAAATCCTAGTCAGCTGACGTGACTTCAAAGTCTAAATTACTCAACATTCCTTTCAAGGGGCAGACCTTATTCGGGCCTGGCTTGAAGGAAATTATTGCTGACATTACTGGAGGCAAGGGTCATACCCTTCCTCAGGACAGGGCCAAATCAAAGGCCAAACAGTCTAATTTTCGTGCCTTTCGAAATTTCAAGGCAGGAGCAGCATCAACTTCCTCCGCTTCAAAACAAGAGGGAACTGTTGCTCATTCCAGACAGGCCTGGAAACCTAACCAGTCCTGGAACAAGGGCAAGCAGGCCAGAAAGCCTGCTGCTGCCCCCAAGACAGCATGAAGGAACGGCCCCCTATCCGGAAACGGATCTAGTGGGGGGCAGACTTTCTCTCTTCGCCCAGGCGTGGGCAAGAGATGTTCAGGATCCCTGGGCGTTGGAGATCATATCTCAGGGATATCTTCTGGACTTCAAAGCTTCTCCTCCACAAGGGAGATTTCATCTTTCAAGGTTAACAGCAAACCAGATAAAGAAAGAGGCATTCCTAAGCTGTGTGCAAGACCTCCTAGTAATGGGAGTGATCCATCCAGTTCCGCGGACGGAACAAGGACAGGGATTTTATTCAAATCTGTTTGTGGTTCCCAAGAAAGAGGGAACCTTCAGACCAATCTTGGATCTAAGGATCTTAAACAAATTCCTCAGAGTTTCATCATTCAAAATGGAAACTATTCGGACCATCCTACCCATGATCCAAGAGGGTCAGTACATGACCACAGTGGACTTAAAGGATGCCTACCTTCACATACCGATTCACAAAGATCATCATCGGTTCCTAAGGTTTGCCTTTCTAGACAGGCATTACCAATTTGTAGCTCTTCCCTTCCGGTTGGCCACTGCCCTGAGAATTTTTACAAAGGTTCTGGGCTCACTTCTGGCGGTTCTAAGACCGCGAGGCATAGCGGTGGCTCCGTATCTAGACGACATCCTGATACAGGCGTCAAGCTTTCAAATTGCCAAGTCTCATACAGAGATAGTTCTGGCATTTCTGAGGTCGCATGGGTGGAAAGTGAACGTGGAAAAGAGTTCTCTATCACCACTCACAAGAGTCTCCTTCCTAGGGACTCTTATAGATTCTGTTGAGATGAAAATTTACCTGACAGAGTCCAGGTTATCAAAACTTCTAAATGCTTGCCGTGTCCTTCATTCCATTCCACGCCCGTCAGTGGCTCAGTGCATGGAAGTAATCGGCTTAATGGTAGCGGCAATGGACATAGTGCCATTTGCGCGCCTGCATCTCAGACCACTGCAATTATGCATGCTAAGTCAGTGGAATGGGGATTACTCAGATTTGTCCCCTCTACTAAATCTGGATCAAGAGACCAGAGATTCTCTTCTCTGGTGGCTTTCTCGGGTCCATCTGTCCAAGGGTATGACCTTTCGCAGGCCAGATTGGACGATTGTAACAACAGATGCCAGCCTTCTAGGTTGGGGCGCAGTCTGGAACTCCCTGAAGGCTCAGGGATCGTGGACTCAGGAGGAGAAACTCCTCCCAATAAATATTCTGGAGTTAAGAGCAATATTCAATGCTCTTCTAGCTTGGCCTCAGTTAGCAACACTGAGGTTCATCAGATTTCAGTCGGACAACATCACGACTGTGGCTTACATCAACCATCAATTCGCTGGGCAGAGTCTCACTCTTGCCACCTGTCAGCGATCCACATCCCAGGCGTAGAGAACTGGGAGGCGGATTTTCTAAGTCGTCAGACTTTTCATCTGGGGGAGTGGGAACTCCATCCGGAGGTGTTTGCTCAACTGGTCCATCGTTGGGGCAAACCAGAACTGGATCTCATGGCGTCTCGCCAGAACGCCAAGCTTCCTTGTTACGGATCCAGGTCCAGGGACCCGGGAGCAACGCTGATAGATGCTCTAGCAGCTCCTTGGTTCTTCAACCTGGCCTATGTGTTTCCACCGTTCCCTCTGCTCCCTCGACTGATTGCCAAAATCAAACAGGAGAGAGCATCAGTGATTCTGATAGCGCCTGCGTGGCCACTCAGGACCTGGTATGCAGACCTAGTGGACATGTCATCTCTTCCACCATGGACTCTGCCTCTGAGGCAGGACCTTCAAATACAAGGTCCTTTCAATCATCCAAATCTAATTTCTCTGAGACTGACTGCATGGAGATTGAACGCTTGATTCTATCAAGGCGTGGCTTCTCCGAGTCAGTCATTGATACCTTAATACAGGCTCGGAAGCCTGTCACCAGGAAAATCTACCATAAGATATGGCGTAAATATCTTTATTGGTGTGAATCCAAGAATTACTCATGGAGTAAGGTTAGGATTCCTAGGATATTGTCCTTTCTCCAAGAGGGTTTGGACAAAGGCTTATCAGCTAGTTCTTTAAAAGGACAGATCTCTACTCTGTCCTTTTGCACAAGCGTCTGGCAGAAGTTCCAGACGTCCAGGCATTTTGTCAGGCTTTGGTTAGGATTAAGCCTGTGTTTAAAACTGTTGCTCCCCCGTGGAGCTTAAACTTGGTTCTTAAAGTTCTTCAGGGAGTTCCGTTTGAACCCCTTCATTCCATTGATATTAAACTTTTATCTTGGAAAGTTCTGTTTTTGATGGCTATTTCCTCGGCTCGAAGAGTCTCTGAGTTATCTGCCTTACATTGTGATTCTCCTTATCTGATTTTTCATTCAGACAAGGTAGTTCTGCGTACCAAACCTGGGTTTTTAACAGGAATATCAATCAAGAGATTGTTGTTCCATCATTGTGTCCTAATCCTTCTTCAAAGAAGGAACGTAGTCCGTGCCTTGAAGTTTTACTTACAGGCTACTAAAGATTTTCGTCAAACATATGCCCTGTTTGTCGTTTACTCTGGACAGAGGAGAGGTCAAAAAGCTTCGGCAACCTCTCTCTCCTTTTGGCTTCGGCAACCTCTCTCTCCTTTTGGCTTCGGAGCATAATACGCTTATCCTATGAGACTGCTGGACAGCAGCCCCCTGAAAGGATTACAGCTCATTCTACTAGAGCTGTGGCTTCCACCTGGGCCTTTAAAAATGAGGCCTCTGTTGCACAGATTTGCAAGGCTGCGACTTGGTCTTCACTTCACACCTTTTCAAAATTTTACAAATTTGA
Organism: Bombina bombina; assembly: GCF_027579735.1. Taxonomy (NCBI): domain Eukaryota; kingdom Metazoa; phylum Chordata; class Amphibia; order Anura; family Bombinatoridae; genus Bombina; species Bombina bombina. The sequence goes on from NC_069500.1 coordinate 1,246,480,301, forward strand.
CACTTTTGATTCTTCGGAGGCTGTTTTTGGGAGAAAGGTTCTACAGGCAGTGGTTCCTTCCGTTTAAGTTCCTGCCTTGTCCCTCCCATCATCCGTGTACTTTAGCTTTGGTATTGGTATCCCACAAGTAATGGATGATCCGTGGACTAGATACACTTAACAAGAGAAAACATAATTTATGCTTACCTGATAAATTTATTTCTCTTGTAGTGTATCCAGTCCACGGCCCGCCCTGTCCTTTTAAGGCAGGTCTAAATTTTAATTAAACTACAGTCACCACTGCACCCTATGGTTTCTCCTTTCTCGTCTTGTTTTGGTCGAATGACTGGATATGGCAGTGAGGGGAGGAGCTATATAGCAGCTCTGCTGTGGGTGATCCTCTTGCAACTTCCTGTTGGGAAGGAGAATATCCCACAAGTAATGGATGATCCGTGGACTGGATACACTACAAGAGAAATAAATTTATCAGGTAAGCATAAATTATGTTTTTTCTACAGTTCTCTGTAAGGAGTATGTGTCCTTTCACGCCTTGTGAGCTGTCTACCTGCCGGACAGCTGGATTTGCAGGTAAGTGCTTTTGTCTTCTAGGTATGGGAGACTTTCACTTAAGAGTTTTTTGTTGTTTTTTTAAAAGAGAGAGAGAGAGAAACTCTGCATTATATAATTGGGACTGAATCCTTAGTAGAGGATTTTTATCAGGCAGGGTGCAGGCACATTTAATGTATGTGGCTAGAGACTTATGGGTTAATCTCCTTTAGGGGGTATGAAGGAGTTAATTTGTGGCTCTTTTATTATAATTCCTTGGTGGTCATTTTATTTAAACTCTGTGTGGCATTAAAATCGGTTTCAAAATGTTAATTGACTTGGGTAGGAAAAGATGTATGTTATCTTGTAAACCCGATCTCAGTGAAATTATTTTCAGAGAAATGGCTTGTTTAATGAAGGTGTCCGTTTTCTTTTTTTTTTGCCGGCTTTGAAGCGCACACTTTACTTAGTGGCGCAGTTTCATTTACCCGGTCATGTGACTTTCCTCTTCCGCTCCTAGAATTTATCGGAGCGGTATAGGCTGCTTAAAGTTTGAGCCTGTGAGACCGGGAAGTTCTTCTGACGTAATCTTTTGGCTGACAGATTACTTATTTTTCGGTGGGGCAGGTAGGCACCTCAGTCAAATGCTGAGGTGTAGAGGTCCTTAATTAAAAGTATATTTGAGAGTAAAATATCGCTCTAAAGGGAGATTATTTCAAAGGCAAATTTAAAGTGATTAAAGTGTGAATTATAAATCATTTTTATTTTTCTTGTCGGTAAAAACTTTTTAGGTCATGGAGCAGGAGTCTGTTCCTATGGACAAATGTTTGCTATGCCTGGAGAACCAAATTGTTTTTCCTTTGCAATTTTGTACCTCATGTCTAGATAGAGCTTTAAAATATAAAGATAAACTTTATGTTTCTGAGCCTAATGTCTCTCAGGATGATGTTGTTCAGGCTATGCCACAGTTTTCTCCTTAAACTTCCCAAGCCTCAATGGCATCACATAAAGTGCCTTGCAGTTCCTCTTAGCCTCCTAGAGAAGTTTTTTTGCCTGCAGATTTTGCTGCTCAGAATCTTCTGCGGTATCTGCGGCTTTATCTGCTTTTCCTATGCTGGAAAAAAGCAAGAGGAAATTTAGACATTCAGATAGTAAGGTTTCTGTTCCACCTACTACTACGCAGGTTGCCCTCCCTCATAAGTCTGAAGAGGAGGATACGTCGGTAGCCTCTGAGGGTGGAATCTCAGATTCAGACAGTATAATTCCTTTATCAGATGCTGAAGAGGTAAACTTCAGATTTAAGCTTGAAAACCTTCATGTACTGTTAAAGGAGGTGTTGGCTACTTTGGATGACTGATACTTCTGTCGTCGTCAACCCTAAGAAGTCTAGTAAATTTAATAAATTCTATGATGTTCCTTCCTCTGTGGAAGTGTTTCCTGTTCCAGACGGTGTGACAGAGATGATTTCTCAGGAATGGGAGCCAGGGATACCTTTCTTCCCGTCTTTAAGAAGATGTTTCTTGTTGCTGGCCCCATTAAATATTCATGGCGCACGGTGCCTAAAGTAGAAGGGGCCGTTTCTTCTCTGGCTATAGAGGATAGCTTGTCCTTTAAGGATCAAATGGACAAAAAGCTGGAGGCTTATTTGAAGATGTATATTCATCAAGGTCTTCAATGGCAATCTGCAGTTTGTATTGCCACTGTGGCAAGTGCGGCATCTTATTGGTACGACTCCTTGTCTGAATCAATTTTGGTAAAAACTTTGTTGGAGGTAGGATGTCAAAGTACTTTTCGCTCCTTTCGTAACTTCAAAGGAAAGTCTTCCTCTTCCAAGCAGGAACAGTCCAAGTCTTCTTGGAAACCTAATCAGTCTTAGAACAAGGGGAAGCAATCAAAGAAAACCGCAGCTGAGTCAGCATGAAGGGTCTGCCCCCGGTCAAGGATCTGTTCAAGTGGGGGGGGGGGGGCAGATATTCTCTGTTTAGTCAAGCATGGATATGAGATGTCCCAGACCCTTGGGCTGTGGACATAGTATCTCAGGGTTACAAAATAGAATTAAAAAATTCCCTCCCAGGGACAGATTTCACCTCTCAAGATTATCCGCAGACCAGGTAAAAAGAGGCATTCTTGAACTGTGTGTTCAGGGCCTTTCCTCCCTGGGAGTGATTGTTCCAGTATCAGTAAGGGGATCAGTGCCTATGATTCTATTTAAATCCCAAAAAGAGGGAATTTTTCGACCCATTCTAAACCTAAAGTGCCTCAACAAGTTTCTCAGAGTACTGTCCTTCAAAATGGAAACCATTTGTTCCATTCTTCCTTTGGTCCAACAGGGTCAGTTCATGATGACCATAGACCTGAAGGATGCGTATCTTCATGTTCCTATCCACAGGGATCATCACAAGTTCCTGAGATTTGCCTTTCTAAACAAACACTTCCAGTTTGTGGCTCTTCCGTTTGGCTCCCAGAATTTTCTCAAAATGTCTGGAATCTCTCTTGGCACTGATCAGGTCTCAGGGAATTGCAGTGACGCCCTACCTGGACGACATATTGGTTCAAGCGCCATCTTTTCAACAAGCAAACTCACACAGAGATCTTGTTGTCTTTTCTACGTTCCCATGGATGGAAAGTGAATCTGGGAAAGAGTTCCCTTGTTCCAGCTACAAGGGTAGTTTTCTTAGGGACCATAATAGATTCCCTATCTATGAAAATTTTTCTGACAGAGGTCAGAAAATCCAAAATTCTTTCCCCTTGCCTCTCTCTACAGTCTACTGTTCAGCCATCAGTGGCTCAATGTATGGAGGGAATTGGTCTGATGGTCCATGGACATCATTCCCTTTGCTTGATTCCATTTGAGAGCTCTGCAATTATGCATGCTCAGACGATGGAACGGAGTCCATTCGGATCTGTCTCATACATAGATCTAGACCAGTCGACAAGAGACTCTCTTCCGTGGTGTTTTTTTCAGGAGCATCTGTCTCAGGGCACATGTTTCCGGAGACCTTCCTGGGTGATTGTGATCACGGACGCCAGCCTGCTACGCTGGGGAGCGGTCTTGGATTCGTTAAAGGAGCCGGGACTATGGACTCGGGATAAGTCTGCTCTCCCCATAAACATCTTGGAGTTGAGAACGATTTACAATGCTCTGATGGCTTGCCTCAGTTGTCCTAAGCCTGGTTTATCAGGTTCCAGTCGGACATCATCACCTCAGTGGCTTACATTACCAACCAGGGAGGGACGTGGAGTTCCTTAGCCATGAAGGAGGGGGCACGGATTATTCAGTGGGCGGAAGCTCACAATTGTTGTCTCTCTGCCATCCACATTCAAGGACTGGACAACTGGGAAGCGGATTTCCTGAGTAGACAGACATTTCATCCTGGGGAGTAGTCTCTACATCCGGAGGTGTTCTATAGGTTAATGCTCAAATGGGGGGTGCCGGAGTTGGATCTGATGGCGTCTCGGCAAAACTCCGAGCTTCCAAGGTACGGTTCAAGGTCAAGAGATCCGCAAGCCGTCCTGATATATGCTCTGGCGGTTCCTTGGGATAACGGTCTACCATACCTGTTTGCGCTCCTTCCACGATTCATTGCTTGTATCAAACAGGAGAGAGCGTCGGTAATTCTAATAGCTCCGGCATTGGCTCGCAGGATCTGGTATGCAGACCTAGTGAAGATGTCACCTCTTCACCTTGGAGGTTGCCTCTGAGGGAGGACCTTCTAACTCAGGGTCCATTTCTCCATCCAAATCTAGTTTCTCTGAAGCTGACTGCTTGGAGATTGAACGCTTAGTTCTGTCTAATTGTGGCTTTTCTGAGTGGTTATTGAGACCATGATCCAGGCTCGCAAGCTTGTTACTCGGAAAATTTACAATAAGGTATGGCGTAAATACCTTGATTGGTGTGAATCTAAGGGCTACTCTTGGAGTAGGGTCAGGATTCCTAGAATTTTGTCTTTTCTCAAGGAAGGTCTGGAAAAAGGATTGTCAGTCAGTTCTCTGAAAGGTCAGATTTCTGCATTATCTATTTTGTTACACAAGCGTCTGGTGGATGTGCCAAATGTTCAATCTTTTTGTCAGACCCTGGTCAGAATCAGGCCTGTGTTTTAACCCTGTTGCTCCTCTTTGGAGCCTTAACCTTGTTCTTAAAGTTTTGCAGCAGGCTCGCTTTGTGTCAATGCATTCCATAGATATTAAGTTATCTTGGAAGGTTTTGTTTCTTATTGCTCTCTCTTCTGCTCGGAGAGTCTCGGAACTCTCGGCTTTGCAGTGTGATTCGCCTTACCTTATCTTTCATGTTGATAAGGTGGTTCTTCATACTAAATTGGGGTTTCTTCCTAAAGTGGATTCGGATAGAAATATTAATCAGGAAATTGTTGTTCCTTCTCTCTGTCCTAATCCTCCTTCTCATAAGGAACGTCTGATGCACAAATATGATACTTTTGCCTCGGCTGAGGCTTCCTTTGGGAGAAAAGTTCTTCAAGCAGTGCTGCCTTCTGTTTAGGTCTGTCTGTCTTGTTCTCCCTCCCTATTCATTCAGTGTCCTCTAGCTTGGGTATTGGTTGTCACTAGTAATTGAATGACCTTGTGGACTCTCCATATCTTAGGAAAGAAAACTAAATTTATGCTTAGCTGATAAAAATTATTTCTTTCCGGATATGGAGAGTCCACGATCCCACCCTTAATTAAGACAATTATTTCCTTCCTAAGATAGGGAAAGTCCACGGTTTAATTCCTTACTGTTGGGGAAATACAACACCTGGCCACCAGGAGGAGGCAGACACCCCAGCCAAAGGCTTAAATATTCCTCAGTCATTCTTTGCCTTTCGTCACGTTAGGAGGTGGCAGAGAAGTGTCAGAAGAAAAAAGAGTATCTGCCCTTCGAGATAGGACTGGAGTTTTAAGTAGTCATATCAACCTCTCATTGAGAGTATTGATGAGTTAGTCTGGAGATGCAGGGAAAGTTTTTCTGCAAAACCATCCAAACTACTGCTAACGGCTCCTAAGCAATCAGTGTTGACCAGTTTCACTTCCTGCTTTCTCTCACTCAAGTCCATGTCAGGAGCGCTGCTATAAGACTGTCACACTTGAGAGACTATGTTCTGTTCCACAGCATGGATCCTGGAGGTAAGATTGTTTCAATTTTTCCACATAAAACACTATAACAGGATCACAGTGTGGCTTCTTTATACCTTGATAGGATCCAGGGTTAATATCCTCTGAACGGGGTTTATTGAACAGTTGGGGCTAATTAATCAGTGTATTTACATGCTGCTTTGTGTGATTTTTTTTCCTTGGCTGATAGACTTTGTGTTTTTAGCTGGAACAAATAGGTTTCACTTAAGTTTCACTTTCGTTTTTTTAAAGTGTTGCACAGCTCCTATTACTTGCTGTACTTGTAATAACAGGGGGCTGATACTTGAACCTGAGGAGAGCGTTTCCTATGTTATCTGTCTGGGTCTAGGAGGTAGTGTGTGCCCTAGCCATTGGTAGTATAAAGGTGCAGTTTTCTATAATAAAAAACATTTTTATTTGTGTCCTTCTGTGGGTATAACCTGAACTATGGAGGACTCTGACATGTTAGAAGGTGCTCCTTCTGTACTATGTCATACCTGTTTATATTGTGATGAGGCCGTGGTTTTCCCGCCCACTCAATTATGTTCCACATGCCTTAACTCCGTTATAAAGTCTAAGAAGGGAGACAAGCCTGCTAAGGCTCTTAGTCCCTCTGAGCCGTCTACCTCTCAGGACTCTGAGTCCCATGATATTGCTACCCCTGCTACATTATCCACTCCACATGCAGTTCCCCTGTAGCACATCTAAACCTCCATCCGGTGGGGGCCTTCTTCCTGCAGACTTTGCCACGCAGTTACAAACGGCGGTGTCTGCGGCCCCTCAGTGCATTACCTTGCTCTAACAAACTCAAGAGAAAGGTTAAACATAGCTCTCCTGACCCGGAATCATCTAAATATTTATCGGATTTAGCTATTATGTCCCAGTTATACGATGATCAGTTAACCTCTGTAGCTTCAGAGGGTGAACTTAGCATCTAAGCCTCCTGCTGTGGAAGAACCGTCCTTTTAGATTTAAAATTGAGCACTTGCGTTTCTAAGTAGTCCTGTCAGCCTCTCAGTGAGAGCATGGGTGAATGTTAGAGTCCGGAGATGCAGGGAGAGTCTTTCTGCGAAACCATCCCGACTCAGATTAACAGCTCCATAAGCAATCAGCGTTGACGAGTTTCCCTGCCTGCTTTCTGCTCTCAAGTCCATGTCAGGAGCGACACTACTAACCTGTCACACTTGAAAAGCCGTGTTCCTGTTCCACGGCGTAGATTCTTGTAAGATCGTTTCATTATATAGATATAACGTAAGAAGACAGGGTCACCGTGTGTCTCCTTTTATCTGTATAGAATCAAGGGTTAATACCCTAGGAATGGAGGTTATTTAACAGTGGTGATTTGTGCACAATGTTGTCTACTGCAGCATTTTTTGGTGTGTTTTCTCTTTAGTGCAGGGACGGTTCCTGCATGGCATTCCATGTGACTGGGTGTGGCCTCTTTCTTGACTCCGCTGGATGTCTCTGACAGATTATCCGCTGATGAAGACGACTTCCACTCTTTGGAGGATGCTCTGTCTGGGTCGGAATCTGCAATATCTAGGCCTCCGTCTTCTGAAGAGCTAGTTTTTAAATTTAAAATGGAGCACTTGCGCTTCCTGCTAAAAGAAGCGCTAGCTGCGTTAGAGGTTCCGGAGCCAAAATTGCCAGAGGAACCTTCGATCCCTAAACTAGATGGGGTTTACGAGGACAGGGTGGTACCACAAACCTTCCTGGTTCCCATTAAAATGGCTAATATTAAGAATGAATGGGAGCTGGAGCTTCTACCTATTGGTGTGACGCTCTGTCAGCTATGGTTGAGGTGGAGACTCCCCTCGAGGAGATACAGGAACAAATTAAGGCCTTAATAGCTCATTCGTTCATCTGTGATGCAAATATGCAGATTATACACTTGAATGCTAAGACTTCAGGTTTTCCTGTTCTGGCCCGTAGGGCTCTGTGGTTAAAGTCGTGGTCTGCGGACATGACTTCCAAGTCTAGATTACTTTCCCTCCTGTTTCAGGGAAAGGTTCTATTTGGTCCTGGTTTGGTCTCTATTATATCCACGGTCACGGGGGGGCAAGGTTTCTTTCCTACCGCAGGATAAGAAAAATAAGCTTAAGGGTTCTACCTTTTGTCCCTTTCGTTCGGACAAGCCTCAATGCCAGCAGCCTGCCGCGAAAACCGAGCAGTCCAAGGGATCTTGGAAACCAGCTCACTCTTGGAACAAGACCAAGCAGAGTAAGAAGCCTGCCGAGACAAAATAGTCATGAAGGGGCGGCCCCTGATCACGTAGGTGGCAGACTATTTCTCTTTACGGAGTCCTGGATAAGAAACGTTCAGGACCCTTGGCTTCTGGAGGTCATAGCCCAGGGGTACAGGAGTAGAAAGTAATGGCAGGCTCTTCACACATAGTTGGTTGCAAATAAAATCCCAAGTTTATTGGAAAGAATACACGGTAAATACCAATCCAAAGTAGCAGGGACTATGCATCAAGCAATCACAGTTAGTCAGGCTATAGGTGTGGAACAGGCAACAGGCTGAAGCGTTTCACGCCAATAAACTTGGGATTTTATTTGCAACCAACTATGTGTGAAGAGCCTGCCATTACTTTCTACTCTTGTGTAACACGGTAGTTTGATTCACTACCCTCAGCTACGGCACTCCAGGATCAGCAGTGGTTCTACTTCCGGTTCAGACCGGATTGAGGGAGATTGTGTGCTGGAGTCATCGGATCCTCCTTGCCCTTTACCCAGGGCTACAGGATAGGATTCAAGACTTATCTGCCCAGAGGCAGATTCCTCCTGTCAAATCTATCATCATGTCCAGAGAAGAGAGACGCCTTCCTAGGTTGTGTGAGGGATCTCTCCTCTCTCTGAGTTATCGCCCCAGTCCCTCTAGGAGAAAGAGGTCTGGGGTATTATTCAAACCTTTTTGTGGTCCCAAAGGAGGAGGGCATGTTTCGCCCAATTCTGGACCTAAAGTGCCTAAAAAATGTTTCAGTCCCATTGTTCAAAATGAAGACGATCAGAACGATTCTGCCCCTAGTTCAAGAGGGACAATGTAATACGACAATAGACCTGAAGGATGCTTACCTTCACGTACCAATACACAAGGACTACTTTAAGTTCCTTAGATTTGCATTTCTGGACCAACACTACCAATTTGTGGCCCTACCATTCGGTCTGGCGACTGCCCCAAGAGTCTTTACGAATGTTCTGGGAGCGCTGCTCGTGGTTGCAAGAGCCAGAGGTATTGCAGTGGCTCCATTATCTGGACGATAACCTGGATCAGGCTCCGTCCTGCAGTCTCGCGGAGGATCACTCAAGGGCTGCTCTTCTCCTTCGATCGAAGATAAACAAAGGAAAGAGTTCTCTGGTCCCCAGCAACAGGGTGAAATTTCTGGGTACAAGAATAGATTCCATATTCATGAAGATATTGACAAGATATTGATAAGAGACGTTCCAAGATAGTATCCAGCATAGATGCCATTCCATTTGCCAGGTTCCACCTCAGACCTCTTCAGTTATGCATGTTGAGACAGTGGAACAGCGATCACTCAGATCTATCCCAACAGATTTCTCTGGACAACTGAGTGAGGGAATCCCTCTCTTGGTGGATCTGCCCCGAACAGGTGTCCCAGAGGACATCCTTCTCTAAGTCTATATCAGGATGGGGTGCTGTTTGGGGTGCGAGAAGGGCACAGGGCAGGTGGACTCGAGAGGATTCGACTTTACCAATAAATATTCTGGAACTTCAAGCGATCTTCAAGGCTCATAGGGCGTGGCCCCACCTGGAGTCTTCCCGATTCCAGTCGGACAACATTACCTCGGTTGCTTACATGAACCATCAGGGGGGAACGAGGAGCTCCCTAGCCATGAGGCAAGTGTCTCTGATTCTGGAATGGGAAGAGACTCACAACTGTTCGCTCTCAGCGATCCACATTCCGGGTGTGGACAACTGGGAAGCGGATTTTCTCAGCAGACAATCGTTTTATCTGGGGGAAATGGTCTCTCCATCCCGAGGTGTTTGCGGAGATCTGCAACAGATGGGGGACGCCGGGGATAGACCTCATGGCATCAAGACTCAACTTCAAGCTACCCAGATACGGGTCGCGGTGCCTTGAGAGTTCAACCTAATTTACATTTTTCCATTGTTGCCACTCCTTCCTCGAGTGGTGTGTCTCAACAAATGTCTCAGGTTTTCATCCATCAAAATGGAGACTATCAGATCCACTCTCCCGGTTGGTTCAAGTGGGTCAGGTTATGACCTCCATAGACCTAAAGGATGCATACCTTCATGTTCCGAGCCTAAGGGATCATTTTTATTTTCTGCTGTTTGCCTTTCTAGACAAACATTTTCAAATCTGTAGCCCTGCCATTTTGTCTGGCTACAGCTACAAGGGTACTTATAAATGTGTTATTAGTGCTTCTAGCAGTGGCCAGGATGTGAGGAATTGCAGCAGCCTCTTATCTGAATGATCTTGGTTCAGGCTCGTTTTTTTTCTCTTGGCAAGATCTGACAGACTCTCTCGTCTTTCTTCGAGACTACGGGTGGTAGATAAATCTAAGCATCAGTTCCCTGGTTTCCATCACCAGATCGTGCTTCCTTGGTACAATATTAGATAGGTTTCCATGAAAATATTTGACGGATCCAAAGTGAGCCAAACTCTTTTCAGCCTACATTGCGCTTCAGTTCTCTGCATACCCTTTAGTGGCACAATGCATGGAAGTATTGGGTCTCTTGGTGGCTACCATGGACATTATCCCTTTTTGCTCGTTTTCATCTGCGACATCTACAATTATGTATACTCAGGCAATAGAACGGAGATCATTCTGACCTTTCCCAGCAGATCGTCCTGGACAACCATTCAAGAGAATCTCTCTCCTGGTGACTGTCATGATCTCCTATCTCAATGCAAGTGCCTTTTGAGACCATTATGATTGATTGTGATTACAGATGCCAGCCTTTGGTCTGGGGTGGCCTAAAGGCTTAGGGAATCTGGTCACTGGGGAGTTTTCTCTCCCCATCAACATACTATTGGACAACATAACGTCTATGGCTTATATCAATCATCGGGGAGGAACAAGGAGTTTCTTGGCTATGAGGGAAGTTTCTCGCATCCTCTAGTGAGCAGAGACCCTCAATTGTCTATTTCGGCCACCCATATTCCAGGAGGGGACAATTGGGAGGCAGATTGCCTGAGCAGAGAGACATTCCTTCCTGGGTAGTGAGCTCTTCATCCGGAGGTGTTCACCCCTCAGGTGTGATGTTTCGGAGATCGATCTCATTTCCTCTCGTCTCTATACCAAGCTGCTCAGATTAGGGTCGAGATTGAGAGACCCTCGATCAGTATTGGTGGACGCGATAGCGGTTCCTTAAAAGTTAAATCTTATTTATCTGTTTTCTTAGTTTACCCTTCTCCCCCCTGGTAATAGCCTGCATCAAACAGAAGTGGGCCTCTGTCATCCTAAGTGCTCGAGCTTGGCCTCGCAGGTCTTGGTTCGCAGACCTAATGTTGTCTTCCCCTCCTCCGTACAGGTTGCACAGGACCTTCCTCTTCAAGGACCTTTCCTTTTCCAGACTTTACATTCTCTTAGGCTGACTGCGTGGAGGTTTTTCTGTCTTCGATTTTTGTTCCCCCAAGAGGGTTTGGAGAAAGATTTGTCTTCTAGTTCTCTCAAAGTACAGATTTCTGCCCTGTCGGTATTGCTACTCAAAAGTAAGCTTCCAAACTTTCTATCTTTCGTTCAGGCCCTGGATAGACTCAAGTCTGTGTTTCACGTCAGTTACTCCTCCTTGGAGTCTTAATTTTGTTCTTTGTGTTGAGCTACAGGCTCCGTTCGAGCCTATGCACCCTGTTGCTATTAATCTTCTATCTTGGAAGTTTTTTTGTTGGCCTTTTCTTCTGCTAGTAGAGTTTCAGAATAGTCTACCTTACAGTGTGATCTGGTTTAAAGTGGTCTCTAACCGCAATATCAATCAGGATAGTAGTACCTTCCTTTTGTCCTAATCCTTCCTCTCAGAAGGAGCGTTTGTTGCACAAGCTGGATGTGGTGCGTGCTTTGAAAATCTATCTCCATGCTTCCAAGGTTTTAGACTATTTTCTTCCTTGTTTGTTGGGTACGCTGGAAAGCGCAAGGGTCAGAAACCATCTGTGACTACCCTTTCCTTTTTTGCTGAGGAGTGTCATTTGTTGGTCAACATCTTCCTGAGATGATGTCGGCTCTCTTTACCATGATGTGTCGTCCTTTACTTCCTAAATGGAAAGAGTCCACAGGTGCATTCATTACTTTTGGGAAATAAGAACCTGGCCACCAGGAGGTAAAGACAATCCAGCCTAAGGATTAAATACTCCTCCCACTTCCCTCATCCCCCAGTCATTCTTTGCCTTTCGTCCCAGGAGGTTGGCAGAGAAGTGTCCGTTTTTGTCTCTTATGGATGGTAGTACTCTTCGACATGGGACGGGAGTTTTAAGTAATCCTATCAGTCTCTCAGTGAGGGCCTGGATGAAAGTTAGAGTCCGGAGATGCAGGGAGATTTTTTCTGCAAAACCATCCCAGCTCATTAACAGCTCCACAAGCAATCAGCGTTGTCCAACTTCGCTTCGCTGCCTGCTTTCTTCTCTCAAGTCCACGGCGGAGGCACTGCTTCTATACGTCACACTTGAAGGGCCGTGTTCCTGTTCCACGGCGTAGATTCCGGTAAGATCGTTTCATTTTACTTCATCAGAATGTACCGTAACTTATTTGTTTTCCCGTAAGGAACTATCTTGCTGGACTTATTAAGTATATTTTTAGGGCCTCAGTGAGGCTCCTTTGGTATCTTGGAATCGAGGGTTAATATCTCCCAAGGTGGATTATTGAACAGGGGGTTTTTAATCATGTTTATGTGATTCAATCTGCTTATGTGTAGTGCTAACTGGGCTCTCTGCTTAGAACATAAAGGCCTTTGGAACTGGCACGACCTTATGGTTGGACACGCTTTTTTGGACTGTACGGTTCACCTTGTGACTGGACGTGTTTACGTTCTGGTCTTCCATTTCCGCATTCCTGACCTTGTGGCGACTGAGAAATTAGTCTGCTTGTGTCTGGTTCTAGGAGGTGGTGTGTGCCCCAGCCATTGTGGGTGTCAGGTGCCGTTTAATTTTTTTTTATTCTATATTATTATATTCTCTATTTAGTTATGGAGGATTCTGATCCTGAGACTGTTCAAATTTCAGATTCTTCGACTTGTGAAAAACACGAATTGGCCTTATTGACACAGGTCAGTCAGTTGTGTTCGATATGCTGTATTAGAGCGCCCTGTTCCTCGGGCTCGGGGAATCAGGGTTCTGCTAAGCCATCCGCCTCTGGGGGTTCTGGCGAGGCGAGTTCCCTACCGCTCCCTACTACTACACATGCGGGTAACCCAGATTAGGTTTATCCCTCCTTACTGGGCGGCTTGTTCCCCCCGAAGGTTGCAGTTCGTTTTCACTTTCACATATTTTTGGCGATTATGCGTCTGCAAAGTCCAGACATTTTATTTGCGTTTGTGCTCGTGCCCGATCGTCCCGGGTGGGCCTATACAGTTCACTGCGGGTGTAGCTGTCCCTGAGTGTTGTGCCTTTCGTTACGGAATAGCACGTCTTCGCGTTTTACTCAGACACGTCTTTGAGTTATTAGAGGATCCTATCCTTAACGGATACGGGAATCCGCAGTCTTCTACTTCGAATGACTCACCTCATTAGACATGAGGGAATGACGTAATTTCCAAATTGATTATGGAGATCTTTCCCAGTTTTTGGTTGGAAGATCAGGGTTCAGTTTGGCTGGTCCTGCAAGTATGTCTGCTTTCTTCCTGGGCGTTAACCTACGGGTTGCCTTATATTTTCTTTTATCCGGTTAGGATGTCTTTTACTTTCGATTGTGTTTCCTTCGGGAACTTCTGGGATCGATTCTCTCTGGTTGCTTCTTCGGAAGTTTAAGGGACACGTTAGTCTTAGGTTTGTCTGTTTTACCTTCCCCTCTGAGGATTTAGCCAACTTGATAGTTATGACCCCAGCTGCGATTCAGATCTTCTGTCCTGTGGCTTATTCAGACACATGGAGCCTGTTCTGCCTGGCTGGTCCGGTGGGGTTCTGAGTGCTCACATTATTATATTTGTGTTCTTGGTTTTTCTTACAAGTTCAGCTAAACACTCTAAAAGGATCCGTATGACTGAGAGAATTGTGTCAGTCCGTATTCAGCATTCAATATGGTGACCGGGTCAGAGGAGTTCCGCTGCGTCACTCTCTTTGCTCCAATTTCCTCGGGGCTTAGAGTTTCTTTCCTGTCTTGGGGGGATTGGGTGCTTAGTGCCTCCTTACCGTTGCTTTGAACGGTTTGGCCTTCTTAGGCTCTGGAATTGTCCTTGGACTTGTTCCTGCTGTGGTTCTCTTTTTGAGACCTTTCGGACTTCGTCCTTTCCTCGAGTTCGTTAGGGGGACCTGGTTCCCTTCTGGAGTTGGTTACTTTGTAGGGACATGGGCAGTGTGGTCTCCTTGAGCTCTGTTTAGGGTTTCTTCCCTGGAGCTGGGGGATTCTCTGCATCTTTCTTTCATCTTCTCCTCTGATTTTTTTTTGTGTGGGTGAGGTGGAGACTAGCCTTGTTCGAGTGACTTTGTCCTCGAGTTATCCCCTTGTTCTTGGCCATACTGTGGCTATTGCGCCTACGGTCTTACTTCCTTAGCTCCATGGAGCGTTGGACTCCAGCAAGGGGTAGTCTCGTCTTCTGGTCGGGACTTGCAAGTTTTTATCGTTGTCCATTTTACTTTGGACATTGTATGGTATCTCCCGGGGGTCTGATTTTATATCATATGGGGGATTTCAGTTTCCGGGTTCTTGCTTATTTGGGGGCTCGGACCCTTTCCTCTCTCTGGTTCCGGTGGCTGAGGTTTATCTCAGCGTTTCCTTTGTGGCTCCTGTTGCGTGTTGTACCGGACTGTTAGGATCTAGAGCTGGTCCGGGGTTCCCCAGTTCCAGGAAACTTTGGTGGTGTCCTTTGGTTGGGCTAGTTGAACTGGTTCTGTTGACCATGTTTTTCTGGGTGCCAATGCCCCCTGGGTTTGCCTTTCGCCTTGGTTGGCTTACTGAAAGAGTGTGATGGATACACTGCTCTGCAAGCAAAGGGGTTCGCTGTAGAACCCCTGCAGCTATGGCACCTTGTCTGTGTGCTAGCCTGTTAAATTCTTCAGGGGATTCCTTCCAGGTTAGTGCGTTGGAGATTTGTTTTCTCGGTTCTATGGCTGTGTCCTGGGGGCAGATGCTCTGTCCTTCCGGCCTGTTTGCCCCCCCCTTGTCTTGGGGGGGGGGGGGGGGGCTTATAGACTTCTTAGGACTTCTCCTGTTCTTACTTGCCTTATTTCTTTGGGAGTTTTGGCGGGGGTTCCCTTCGCTAGTAACGGGTGTGTGGTGGGGGACAGACTGTTGGGTGACGGTGTCTCCTGGAGGACTGTTGGCTCAGTTTTGTCTGATGTTGCGGTCTCTAGCTAGGCTTCTTGGCCCTCTGCTGGTCAGTGTCCTTGGGGCCTTTTCCCTTTTTGTTTTCTTGGCTTCGGAAGAAGTGGGGGGTTTTGTTAGGTATGGGTTTCAGGCCTGGTGGGCCGCCTATTGTTCCCTCCCGTTTTTCAGTGTCCTCTATAGCTTGGGTATTGTTTTCCCAAAAGTAAACAATGCAGCTGTGGACTCTTTCCATTTAGGAAGAAAACCATAAATTATGCTTACCTGATCATTTTCTTTTCTACCGATGGAAAGAGTCCACAGCTCCCCACCCGTCTTTTTTTATGTGTGGCGTCTGTTTTTTATTCTTCTGGCACCTTTTCACCCAGATATTTCTTCTACTGTTCCTTGTTCCTCAGCAACATGACTGGGGTAAGTGGGAGGAGTATTTAAGCCTTTGGTTGGGGTGTCTTTCCCTTTTCCTGGTGGCCAGGTTCTTATTTCCCAAAACTAATGAATTCAACTGTGGACTCTTTCCATCGGAAGAAAAGAAAATGATCAGGTAAGCATAATTAATGTTTTTTAAGAACAAAGCCTCTGGAACAAACCTTTAAGGCAGCTTCCTGGTCCTCTCTTCATTCATTTAAAAAAAAATTTTTTGCCACAGCTGAGGCTTCCTTTGGGAGAAAAGTGCCTTCAGATTTGGTCCGCCTGCCTTGTTTTTCCCTCCCTGTTCATTCTGTGCCCTCTCTAGCTTGGGTATTGGATTCCCAGCAGTAATGAATAAATGTGTGGACTCTCCATGCCAGTAAAGAAAATAATTTATCAGCTAAGCATACATTTTGTTTTAGTTAGAAGAAACTGGGCATAATGATTGAGAGAGAGCATGTCATTTTAAGCAACTTTCAAATTTACTTCTATTTAATTTGTTTTGTTCTCTGCATATGCTTTGTTGAAAATGATAGGAGTTGCTGATTGGTGGATGCACATATATGCCTTATGTTATTGACTCACCCAATGCATTGTTTGCTGCTAGTAGTGCATTGCTGTTGTTTCAACAAAGAATACCAAGAGAATGAAACAAATTAGATAATTGAAGTAAATTAGAAAGTTGTTAACATTCTGTTGCGTGAATCATGAAACAAAAGGTTCAGGTCACCAGTGTTCTTCTTATAAGATGGCAACAAGGTTTATATTTTTTATTTAAACTCAAGTAAAGGGCAATGACACCATATTGCTTACTTAAAGGGATAGTAAACACCAAAAATGTTATTATTTAAAAAGATAGCTAATCCCTTTATTTACCATTATCCAGTTTTTCATAAGCAACACTGTTATAGAATATACTTTTCACCTCTGTAATTACCTTGTATCTAAGCTTCTGCAGACTACCTCCTTATCTCAGATCTTTTGACAGACTTGCATTTCATTCAATTATTGCTGACTTCATGTACATGAGCACAATGTTATCTATATAAAAAACATGAACTAACACCCTCTAGCTGTGAAAAACTGTCAAAAGCATTCAAATTAGAGGCGTCCTTCAAGGGCTTAGAAATTAGCATATGAGCCTCCTAGTATTAGCCTTCGACTAAGAATAACAAGAGAACAAAGCAAATTTGATGATAAAAGTAAATTAGAAATTTGTTAAAAAATGACATGCCCTATCTGAATCATGAAAGTTTAATTTAAACTTTACTTTAACAATTCTTATTGTTGGCACAAGTGTTACAGTGGCTGGAAGCTCATTATAAAAAGAAATTAGTCAGTGTATGCAATGTTCCAAATTTCTCTCTTAAAAATTTTAAGTTAGTGTGACATAGCTCCTTTGTCTTTGTATTATGAATATCACAATTCATTATTCAAGTTATTTATTTAAGTAAAGGAGATTGGGGGGAAAAAGGCGTAAGAGCCATTTTATAAGTTGTAAAGGGTATATTGACAACTTCCCTCTATCTTTGAAAAAAATAAACTGTTTTTGTTTTATAATTTCAGCTATCTTCACTATGAGAAGCTAAATTTAGATATTGAGTTAACAATTCTTTTTCTTCCCAATTACTTAGTCTAATGGAGACAAGAATGGAAAATTATGGTCCTCAGATGAAGATGTTTCACCAGAAGTTCTCGCTAAAGTAAGAATATGTAACATTTGCTGTTTAGAATCTACTAGTAAATAAATATAGCTGTTGTCTTTTTCCTTCACCAATGCAAATTGTCTTCCCAATTGTAACAAATTAAAGTGATGGTAAACTTTAACTAATCAAATGCCATATATTTAATCTTTGCCATTAAAAAAGTATATGTGCACTTTTTTGGTTTTAATCCATCTGTGAACGGGTTAAATTAGTTCATATAGTAATGCTTTTATTGCAGTTATGCCAGCCCACTTGGATGAACTCTCTTTTCTCTTGTTAGGTGTATCCAGTCCACGGACCATCCATTACTTGTGGGATATTCTCCTTCCCAACAGGAAGTTGCAAGAGGATCACCCACAGCAGAGCTGCTATATAGCTCCTCCCCTAACTGCCATATCCAGTCATTCTCTTGCAAGCTCTCAACATAGCTGGAGGTAGTAAGAGGAAAGTGGTAAAATATAGTTAGTTTTTTCTTCAATCAAAAGTTTGTTTTTAAATGGTACCGGAGTGTACTATTTTATCTCAGGCAGCATTTAGAAGAAGAATCTGCCTGCGTTTTTCTATGATCTTAGCAGAAGTAACTAAGATCCACTGCTATTCTCACATATGTCTGAGGAGTGAGGTAACTTCAGAGGGAGAATGGCGTGCAGGGTATCCTGCAATAAGGTATGTGCAGTTAAGTTTTTCTAGGGATGGAATTTGCTAGAAAATGCTGCTGATACCGGATTAATGTAAGTTAAAGCCTAAATACAGTGATTTAATAGCGACTAGTATCAGGCTTGCTATCAGAGGTATATACTCTGATTAATGTGCAATATAAAACGTTTGCTGGCATGTTTAATCGTTTTTATATATGCTTTGGTGATAAAACTTATTGGGGCCTAGTTTTTTCCACATGGCTGGCTTTATTTTTGCCTAGAAACAGTTTCCTGAGGCTTTCCACTGTTATAGTATAAAAGTTACAGTTGGTGCAGTTAAAATTACAAACTGTGACATTCAGCTTCCCTCAGCAGTCCCCTGCATGTTATAGGACATCTCTGAAGGGCTCAAAAGGCTTCAAAAGTAGGAGCTGTGGCAGTTGTTATGACTGTTTAAAAAACATATTTTTCGTTTTGTTAATCTGTTTTTTGTATTAAGGGGTTAATCATCCATTTGCAAGTGGGTGCAATGCTCTGCTAACTTGTTGCATACACTGTAAAAATTTCGTTAGTTTAACTGCCTTTTCTTCTGTTATGTGTGATCAGTCCACGGGTCATCATTACTTCTGGGATATAACTCCTCCCCAACAGGAAATGCAAGAGGATTCACCCAGCAGAGCTGCATATAGCTCCTCCCCTCTACGTCAGTCCCAGTCATTCTCTTGCACCCAACGACTAGATAGGATGTGTGAGAGGACTATGGTGATTATACTTAGTTTTTATGACTTCAATCAAAAGTTTGTTATTTTAAAATAGCACCGGAGCGTGTTATTACTTCTCTGGCAGAGTTTGAGGAAGAATCTGACAGAGATTTTTTACTATGATTTTAACCGGAGTCGTTAAGATCATATTGCTGTTCTCGACCATCTGAGGGAGGTAAAGGCTTCAGATCAGGGGACAGCGGGCAGATGAATCTGCATTGAGGTATGTGGCAGTTTTTATTTTCTGAATGGAATTGATGAGAAAAGCCTGCCATACCGTTAAAATGACATGTATGTATACACTTCAGTATTCTGGGGATGGTATTTCACCGGAACTACTGTGTTAAGGTCACTAATCCTTTTAATAACTATTCTCATGTTAAACGTTTTTGCTGGAATGTAGAATCGTTTACATTGCTGAGGTACTGTGTGAATAAATGTTTGGGCATTATTTTCCACTTGGCAGTTTTTTGCTTTAATTGTGACAGTTTCGTTTCTCTTCACTGCTGTGTGGGAGAGGGAGGGGCCGTTTTTGGCGCTCTTTGCTACGCATCAAAAAATTCCAGTCAGCTACTTTTATATGTCCTGCATGATCCGGTTCATCTCTGACAGATCTCAGGGGTCTTCAAACTTCTTTGAAGGGAGGTAAATTCTCTCAGCAGAGCTGTGAGAATTCTTATAGTGACTGTGTATAAAAAACGTTGTTTTGTTTTTCTTATGTACAAATTTAATTAGTGTTGTTTTTTACTAATGGGAACAAACCTTTGCTAAAAGTTGTGTTGTTTTAAAATTTGATGCAATAACTGTTTTTCAGTTCATTATTTCAACTGTCATTTAATCGTTAGTACCTCTTTGAGGCACAGTACGTTTTTTGCTAAAAAAGATTATAACCAAGTTGTAAGTTTTTTGCTAGTGTGTTAAACATGTCTGACTCAGAGGAAGATATCTGTGTCATTTGTTCCAATGCCAAGGTGGAGCCCAATAGAAATTTATGTACTAACTGTATTGATGCTACTTTAAATAAAAGTCAATCTGTACAATGTGAACAAATTTCACCAAACAGCGAGGGGAGAGTTATGCCGACTAACTCGCCTCACGCGACAGTACCTGCATCTCCCGCCCGGGAGGTGCGTGATATTTTGGCGCCTAGTACATCTGGGCGGCCATTACAGATAACATTACAAGATATGGCTACTGTTATGACTGAAGTTTTGTCTAAATTACCTGAACTAAGAGGCAAGCGTGATCACTCTGGGGTGAGAACAGAGTGCGCTGACAATGCTAGGGCCATGTCTGATACTGCGTCACAGCTCGCAGAGCATGAGGACGGAGAGCTTCATTCTGTGGGTGACGGTTCTGATCCAAACAGATTGGACTCAGATATTTCAAATTTTAAATTTAAATTGGAGAACCTCCGTGTACTACTAGGGGAGGTCTTAGCAGCTCTCAACGATTGTAACACTGTTGCAATACCAGAGAAATTGTGTAGGTTGGATAAATACTTTGCGGTACCGGCGAGTACTGACGTTTTTCCTATACCTAAGAGACTAACTGAAATTGTTACTAAGGAGTGGGATAGACCCGGTGTGCCGTTCTCACCCCCTCCAATATTTAGAAAGATGTTTCCAATAGACGCCACCACTCGGGACTTATGGCAAACGGTCCCCAAGGTGGAGGGAGCAGTTTCTACTTTAGCTAAGCGTACCACTATCCCGGTGGAGGATAGCTGTGCTTTCTCAGATCCAATGGATAAAAAATTAGAGGGTTACCTTAAGAAAATGTTTGTTCAACAAGGTTTTATATTACAACCCCTTGCATGTATCGCGCCGATTACGGCTGCGGCAGCATTTTGGATTGAGTCGCTTGAAGAGAACCTTAGTTCCTCTACGCTAGACGACATTACGGACAGGCTTAGAGTCCTTAAACTAGCTAATTCTTTCATTTCGGAGGCCGTAGTACATTTAACCAAACTTACGGCTAAGAACTCAGGATTCGCCATACAGGCACGCAGGGCACTGTGGCTAAAATCCTGGTCAGCTGATGTTACTTCTAAGTCCAAATTACTTAATATACCTTTCAAGGGGCAGTCCTTATTCGGGCCCGGTTTGAAAGAAATTATCGCTGACATTACGGGAGGTAAGGGCCACGCCCTACCTCAAGACAAGGCCAAAGCTAAGGCTAGACAGTCTAATTTTCGTCCCTTTCGGAATTTCAAAACAGGAGCAGCATCAACCTCCACTGCACCAAAACAGGAAGGAGCTGTTGCTCGTTACAGGCAAGGCTGGAAGCCTAACCAGTCCTGGAACAAAAGCAAGCAGGCCAGGAAACCTGCTGCTGCCCCAAAGACAGCATGAACCGAGAGCCCCCGATCCGGGACCGGATCTAGTAGGGGGCAGACTCTCTCTCTTCGCCCAGGCCTGGGCAAGAGATGTTCAGGATCCCTGGGCACTAGAGATCATATCTCAGGGATACCTTCTAGACTTCAAATTATCTCCCCCAAGAGGGAGATTTCATCTGTCAAGGTTGTCAACAAACCAGATAAAGAAAGAAGCGTTTCTACGCTGCGTACAAGATCTGTTAACAATGGGAGTGATCCATCCGGTTCCGTGGTCGGAACAAGGACAAGGGTTCTACTCAAACCTGTTTGTGGTTCCCAAAAAAGAGGGAACTTTCAGGCCAATCTTAGATTTAAAGACTCTAAACAAATTCCTAAGAGTTCCATCGTTCAAAATGGAAACTATTCGGACAATTTTACCCATGATCCAAGAGGGTCAGTACATGACCACAGTGGATTTAAAGGATGCTTACCTTCACATACCGATCCACAAAGATCATCACCGGTATCTAAGGTTTGCCTTCTTAGACAGGCACTACCAGTTTGTAGCTCTTCCATTCGGATTGGCTACGGCTCCAAGAATCTTCACAAAGGTTCTGGGTGCCCTTCTAGCGGTACTAAGACCGCGAGGGATTTCGGTAGCTCCGTACCTAGACGACATTCTAATACAAGCTTCAAGCTTTCAAACTGCCAAGTCTCATACAGAGTTAGTTCTGGCATTTCTAAGGTCGCATGGATGGAAAGTGAACGAAAAGAAGAGTTCTCTCTTTCCTCTCACAAGAGTTCCATTCTTGGGGACTCTTATAGATTCTGTAGAAATGAAGATTTACCTGACAGAAGACAGGTTAACAAAACTTCAAAATGCATGCCGCGTCCTTCATTCCATTCAACACCCGTCAGTAGCTCAATGCATGGAGGTGATCGGCTTAATGGTAGCGGCAATGGACATAGTACCTTTTGCACGCCTACACCTCAGACCGCTGCAACTATGCATGCTAAGTCAGTGGAATGGGGATTACTCAGATTTGTCCCCTACTCTGAATCTGAATCAAGAGACCAGAAATTCTCTTCTATGGTGGCTTCATCGGCCACACCTGTCCAGGGGAATGCCATTCAGCAGGCCAGACTGGACAATTGTAACAACAGACGCCAGCCTACTAGGTTGGGGCGCTGTCTGGAATTCTCTGAAGGCTCAGGGACTATGGAATCAGGAGGAGAGTCTCCTTCCAATAAACATTCTGGAATTGAGAGCAGTTCTCAATGCCCTTCTGGCTTGGCCCCAGTTAATAACTCGGGGGTTCATCAGGTTTCAGTCGGACAACATCACGACTGTAGCTTACATCAACCATCAGGGAGGGACAAGAAGCTCCCTAGCAATGATGGAAGTATCAAAGATAATTCGCTGGGCAGAGTCTCACTCTTGCCACCTGTCAGCAATCCACATCCCGGGAGTGGAGAACTGGGAGGCGGATTTCTTGAGTCGCCAGACTCTTCATCCGGGGGAGTGGGAACTTCATCCGGAGGTCTTTGCCCAAATACTTCGACGTTGGGGCAAACCAGAGATAGATCTCATGGCGTCTCGCCAGAACGCCAAACTTCCTCGCTACGGGTCCAGATCCAGGGATCCGGGAGCAGTTCTGATAGATGCTTTGACAGCACCTTGGAACTTCAGGATGGCTTATGTGTTTCCACCCTTCCCGCTGCTTCCTCGATTGATTGCCAAAATCAAACAGGAGAGAGCATCAGTAATTCTAATAGCACCTGCTTGGCCACGCAGGACTTGGTATGCAGATCTAGTGGACATGTCATCCTGTCCGCCTTGGTCTCTACCTCTGAGACAGGACCTTCTGATACAGGGTCCATTCAAACATCAAAATCTAACTTCTCTGAAGCTGACTGCTTGGAAATTGAACGCTTGATTTTATCAAAACGTGGTTTTTCTGAGTCGGTTATTGATACCCTGATTCAGGCTAGGAAGCCTGTTACCAGAAGGATTTACCATAAAATATGGCGGAAATACCTATACTGGTGCGAATCCAAAGGTTACTCCTGGAGTAAGGTTAGGATCGCTAGGATATTGTCTTTTCTACAAGAAGGTTTAGAAAAGGGTTTATCAGCTAGTTCATTAAAGGGACAGATTTCAGCTCTGTCCATCTTGTTACACAGACGTCTGTCAGAAAATCCAGACGTCCAGTCCTTTTGTCAGGCTTTAGCTAGGATCAAGCCTGTGTTTAAAGCTGTTGCTCCACCATGGAGTTTAAACTTAGTTCTTAACGTTTTACAGGGTGTTCCGTTTGAACCCCTTCATTCCATTGATATAAAAATGTTATCTTGGAAAGTTCTGTTTTTAATGGCTATTTCCTCGGCTCGAAGAGTCTCTGAGTTATCAGCCTTACATTGTGATTCCCCTTATCTGATTTTTCACTCAGACAAGGTAGTTCTGCGTACTAAACCTGGGTTCTTACCTAAGGTAGTCACTAACAGGAACATCAATCAAGAGATTGTTGTCCCATCCTTGTGTCCAAATCCTTCTTCAAAGAAGGAACGTCTTTTACACAATCTGGATGTAGTTCGTGCCCTCAAGTTCTACTTGCAGGCAACTAAAGATTTTCGCCAAACTTCTTCCTTGTTTGTCGTTTACTCTGGACAGAGGAGAGGTCAAAAAGCTTCTGCTACCTCTCTCTCTTTTTGGCTTCGTAGCATAATACGTTTAGCCTATGAGACTGCTGGACAGCAGCCTCCTGAAAGAATTACAGCTCACTCCACTAGAGCTGTGGCTTCCACTTGGGCCTTTAAGAATGAGGCCTCTGTTGAACAGATTTGCAAGGCTGCAACTTGGTCTTCGCTTCATACTTTTTCCAAATTTTACAAATTTGACACTTTTGCTTCTTCGGAGGCTATTTTTGGGAGAAAGGTTCTTCAGGCAGTGGTTCCTTCTGTATAATGAGCCTGCCTATCCCTCCCGTCATCCGTGTACTTTTGCTTTGGTATTGGTATCCCAGAAGTAATGATGACCCGTGGACTGATCACACATAACAGAAGAAAACATAATTTATGCTTACCTGATAAATTCCTTTCTTCTGTTGTGTGATCAGTCCACGGCCCGCCCTGTTTTAAGGCAGGTAAATATCTTTTAAATTATACTCCAGTCACCACTTCACCCTTGGTTACTCCTTTCTCGTTGTTTCTTGGTCGAATGACTGGGACTGACGTAGAGGGGAGGAGCTATATGCAGCTCTGCTGGGTGAATCCTCTTGCATTTCCTGTTGGGGAGGAGTTATATCCCAGAAGTAATGATGACCCGTGGACTGATCACACAACAGAAGAAAGGAATTTATCAGGTAAGCATAAATTATGTTTTTTTCACTGTTATTTCAAATTTTGGCAAAATTTGTTTCTCTTAAAGGCACAGTAACTTTTTTTATATTGCTTGTTAACTTGATTTAAAGTGTTTTCCAAGCTTGCTAGTCTCATTGCTAGTCTGTATAAACATGTCTGACATAGAGGAAACTCCTTGTTCATTATGTTTAAAAGCCATGGTGGAACCCCATAGGAGAATGTGTACTAAATGTATTGATTTCACTTTAAACAATAAAGATCAGCTGTTATCTTTAAAAGAATTATCACCAGAGAATTCTGACGAGGGGGAAGTTATGCCGACTAACTCTCCCCACGTGTCGGACCCTTTGACTCCCGCTCAAGGGACTCCCGCTAAAATGGCGCCAAGTACATCAAAGACGCCCATAGCGATTACTTTGCAGGACATGGCGGCAATCATGGATAATACCCTGTCAGCGGTATTAGCCAGACTGCCTGAATTCAGAGGAAAGCGCGATAGCTCTGGGGTTAGACGTAATACAGAGCGCGCAGATGTTTTAAGGCCCATGTCTGATACTGCGTCACAATATGCAGAAGCTGAGGAAGAGCTTCAGTCTGTGGGTGACGTCTCTGACTCGGGGAAACCTGATTCAGATATGTCTACTTTTAAATTTAAGCTTGAGAACCTCCGGGTGTTGCTTGGAGAGGTTTTAGCTGCTCTGAATGACTGTGACACAATTGCAGTGCCAGAGAAATTGTGTAGACTGGATAAATACTACGCGGTGCCGGTGTGTACTGACGTTTTTCCAATACCTAAAAGGTTTACAGAAATTATTACTAAGGAGTGGGACAGACCCGGTGTGCCGTTTTCCCCCCCTCCTATTTTTAGAAAAATGTTTCCAATAGACGCCACCACACGGGACTTATGGCAGACGGTCCCTAAGGTGGAGGGAGCAGTTTCTACTTTAGCAAAGCGTACCACTATCCCTGTCGAGGACAGTTGTGCTTTTTCAGATCCAATGGATAAAAAATTAGGTTACCTTAAGAAAATGTTTATTCAACAAGGTTTTATCCTGCAGCCCCTTGCATGCATTGCTCCTGTCACTGCTGCTGCGGCGTTCTGGTTTGAGTCTCTGGAAGAGGCCTTTCAGACAGCTACTCCATTGACTGAAATACTTGACAAGCTTAGAACACTTAAGCTAGCTAATTCTTTTGTTTCTGATGCCATTGTTCATTTGACTAAACTAACGGCTAAGAATTCTGGATTCGCCATCCAGGCGCGTAGGGCGCTATGGCTTAAATCTTGGTCAGCTGACGTGACTTCAAAGTCTAAATTACTTAACATTCCCTTCAAGGGGCAGACCCTATTCGGGCCTGGTTTGAAGGAAATTATTGCTGACATTACTGAAGGTAAGGGTCATACCCTTCCTCAGGACAGGGCCAAATCAAGGGCCAAATCAAGGGCCAAACAGTCTAATTTTCGTGCCTTTCGAAACTTCAAGGCAGGTGCAGCATCAACTTCCTCTGCTACAAAACAAGAGGGAACTTTTGCGCAATCCAAGCCGGCCTGGAAATCTAACCAGGCCTGGAGCTAAGGCAAGCAGGCCAGAAAGCCTGCTGCTGCCTCTAAGACAGCATGAAGGAATGGCCCCCTATCCGGCAACGGATCTAGTAGGGGGCAGACTTTCTCTCTTCGCCCAGGCGTGGGCAAGAGATGTTCAGGATCCCTGGGCGTTGGAGATCATATCTCAGGGATATCTTCTGGACTTCAAAGCTTCCCCCCCACAAGGGAGATTTCACCTTTCGATATTATCTGTAAACCAGATAAAGAAAGAGGCATTCTTACGCTGTGTGCAAGACCTCCTAATAATGGGAGTGATCCATCCAGTTCCACAGATGGAACAAGGACAGGGATTTTATTCAAATCTGTTTGTGGTTCCCAAAAAAGAGGGAACCTTCAGACCAATTTTGGATCTAAAGATCTTAAACAAATTCCTCAGAGTTCCATCGTTCAAAATGGAAACTATTCGAACAATCCTACCTATGATCCAGGAGGGTCAGTACATGACCACAGTGGATTTGAAGGATGCTTACCTTCACATACCGATTCACAAAGATCATCATCGGTTCCTAAGGTTTGCCTTTCTAGACAGGCATTACCAGTTTGTGGCTCTTCCCTTCGGATTAGCTACAGCCCCAAGAATTTTTACAAAGGTTCTGGGGTCTCTTCTGGCGGTCCTAAGACCACGGGGCATAGCAGTGGCCCCTTATCTAGATGACATCCTGATACAGGCGTCAAACTTCCAAATTGCCAAATCTCATACGGACATAGTGTTGGCATTTCTGAGGTCGCATGGGTGGAAAGTGAACAAGGGAAAGAGTTCTCTATCACCCCTCACAAAGGTTTCCTTCCTAGGAACTCTGATAGATTCTGTAGAAATGAAAATTTACCTGACGGAGTCCAGGTTATCAAAGCTTCTAAATTCCTGCCGTGTTCTTCACTACATTCCGCGCCTTTCGGTGGCTCAGTGCATGGAAGTTATCGGCTTAATGGTAGCGGCGATGGACATAGTGCCATTTGCGCGCCTACATCTCAGACCGCTGCAATTATGCTTGCTCAGTCAGTGGAATGGGGATTACACAGATTTGTCCCCTCTGCTAAATCTGGATCAAGAGACCAGAGATTCTCTTCTCTGGTGGCTATCTCGGGTCCATCTGTCCAAAGATATGACCTTTCGCAGGCCAGATTGGACAATTGTAACAACAGATGCCAGCCTTCTAGGTTGGGGTGCAGTCTGGAATTCCCTGAAGTTTCAGGGATCGTGGACTCAGGAGGAGAAACTCCTCCCAATAAATATTCTAGAGTTAAGAGCAATATTCAATGCTCTTCTAGCTTGGCCTCAGTTAGCAACCCTGAGGTTCATCAGATTTCAGTCGGACAACATCACGACTGTGGCTTACATCAACCATTAAGGGGGGACCAGGAGCTTCCTAGCGATGTTAGAAGTCTCCAAGATAATTCGCTGGGCAGAGACTCACTCTTGCCATCTATCAGCGATCCATATCCCAGGTGTAGAGAACTGGGAGGCGGATTTTCTAAGTCGTCAGACTTTTCATCCGGGGGAGTGGGAACTCCATCCAGAGGTGTTTGCTCAATTGGTTCATCGTTGGGGCACACCAGAATTGGATCTCATGGCGTCTCGCCAGAACGCCAAGCTTCCTTGTTACGGATCCAGGTCCAGGGACCCAGAAGCGACGCTGATAGATGCTCTAGCAGCACCGTGGTTCTTCAACCTGGCTTATGTGTTTCCACCGTTTCCTCTGCTCCCTCGACTGATTGCCAAAATCAAACAGGAGAGAGCATCGGTGATCTTGATCGCGCCTGCGTGGCCACGCAGGACCTGGTATGCAGACCTGGTGGACATGTCATCCTTTCCACCTTATCCTCTGCCTCTGAGACAAGACCTTCTACTACAAGGTCCTTTCAATCATCCAAATCTAATTTCTCTGAGACTGACTGCCTGGAGATTGAACGCTTGATTTTATCAAGGCGTGGCTTCTCAGAGTCAGTCATTGATACCTTAATACAGGCACGAAAGCCTGTAACCAGGAAAATCTACCATAAGATATGGCGCAAATATCTTCATTGGTGTGAATCCAAGAATTACTCAACGAGTAAGGTTAGGATTCCTAGGATATTGTCCTTTCTCCAAGAGGGTTTGGATAAAGGATTATCAGCTAGTTCTTTAAAGGGACAGATTTCTGCTCTGTATATCCTTTTGCACAAGCGTCTGGCAGAGGTTCCAGACGTCTAGGCATTTTGTCAGGCTTTGGTTAGAATTAAGCCTGTGTTTAAACCTGTTGCTCCTCTATGGAGCTTAAACTTGGTTCTTAAGGTTCTTCAAGGAGTTCCGTTTGAACCCCTTCATTCCATTGATATCAAACTTTTATCTTGGAAAGTTCTGTTTTTGATGGCTATTTCCTCGGCTCATAGAGTCTGAGTTATCAGCTTTACAATGTGATTCTCCTTATCTGATTTTCCATACAGATAAAGTAGTTCTGCGTACAAAACCTGGGTTTTTACCTAAGGTAGTTTCCAACAAGAATATCAATCAAGAGATTGTTGTTCCATCATTGTGTCCTAATCCTTCTTCAAAGAAGGAACGTCTTTTACATAATTTGGACGTAGTCCGTGCTTTAAAGTTTTACTTACAAGCGACTAAAGATTTTCGTCAAACATCTTCCCTGTTTGTTGTTTACTCTGGACAGAGGAGAGGTCAAAAGGCTTCGGCAACCTCTTTCTTTTTGGCTTTGGAGCGTAATACGCTTAGCCTATGAGACTGCTGGACAGCAGCCCCCTGAAAGGATTACAGCTCATTCTACTAGAGCTGTGGCTTCCACCTGGGCCTTTAAAAATGAGGCTTCTGTTGAACAGTTTTGCAAAGCGGCGACTTGGTCTTCACTTCATACCTTTTCAAAATTTTACAAATTTGATACTTTTGCTTCTTCGGAGGCTATTTTTGGGAGAAAGGTTCTACAGGCAGTGGTCCCTTCCATTTAAGTACCTGCCTTGTCCCTCCCTTCATCCGTGTTCTTTAGCTTTGGTATTGGTATCCCACAAGTAATGGATGATCCGTGGACTGGATACACCTAACAAGAAAAAACATAATTTATGCTTACCTGATAAATTTATTTCTCTTGTGGTGTATCCAGTCCACGGCCCGCCCTGTCCTTTTAAGGCAGGTCTAAATTTTAAACTACAGTCATCACTGCACCCTATGGTTTCTCCTTTCTCGGCTAGTTTCGGTCGAATGACTGGATATGGCAGTTAGGGGAGGAGCTATATAGCAGCTCTGCTGTGGGTGATCCTCTTGCAACTTCCTGTTGGGAAGGAGAATATCCCACAAGTAATGGATGATCCGTGGACTGGATATACCACAAGAGAAATAAATTTATCAGGTAAGCATAAATTATGTTTTTCCTTTAATGACAATTCCAGTGAACATCCAATCAACATATGTGTAATTTGACAATCTTGAAGTCCAGCCCCTTTAAGCCCTTAGAAAGCCTATGTGGAGAGTGAGTGGGACTGCTCTATACATCGCAGCCCAGCCAAAAGAGAAAAGAAAGGGTGGCGGAGAAACAGTCAATACCATTTAGGATTATAAACCTTTTTATTATAATATATATATATATATATATATATATATATATATATATATATATATATACTTTAAAAAAATGTTTTACGTGCAAACGAATATATTTTTAAATGCAACGTTCTTTAAGTCTGAAATTTACCATCACTTTAACAAAATTTGTGTAAATTGAGGCTTAAACTGTGTTGGCTTTTTAAGCAAGATAATTATAAAATGTTACTGACATTAGATACTAATACATTTAGCTAATGCTATAAGATTACAAGTTAAATGGACAGTCTACAATATCATTTTTGTTTTAAAAGATAGATAATCCCTTTTATTACCCATTCCCCAGTTTTGCAAAACCAACAGTTATATTAATATACTTTTTACCTCTGATCACTTATATCCAAGCATCTTCTGACAGCCCCCTGAGCACATGACTTTGTATATTTTATCTATTGACTTGCATTTAGTATTGTATTGAGCGAACTCTTAAATAACTCCCCGGGCATGAACACATTATCTATATGGCCCGCATGAACTAGCAGTCTCCTGTTGTGAAAAGCATGTGATTAAGAGGCTGTCAATAGAGCCGTTGAAACTAGCAGAAATTTAGAGGTTTAAATGTTATAAAGTATATTAATCTATATATTTGTGCAAAGCTGGGGAATGGGTAATAAATGCATTATCTTTTTAAACAATAACAATTTCTTTCATGTAATTGGCAAGAGTCCATGAGCTAGTGACGTATGGGATATACAATCCTACCAGGATGGGCAAAGTTTCCCAAACCTCAAAATGACTATAAATACACCGCTCACCACACCCACAATTCACTTTTACAAACTTTGCCTCCTATGGAGATGGTGAAGTAAGTTTGTGCTAAGATTTCTATGTTGATATGTGCTTCTCAGCATTTTGAAGCCCGGTTCCTCTCAGAATACAGTGAATGTCAGAGGGATGTGAAGGGAGTATCACCTATTGAATGCAATGTTTTCCTCACGGGAGATCTATTTCATAGGTTCTCTGTTATCGGTCGTAGAGATTCATCTCCTACCTCCCTTTTCAGATCGACGATATATTCCATTACCTCTACTGCTAATCGTTTTAGTACTGGTTTGGCTATCTGCTATATGTGGATGGGTGTCTTTCGGTAAGTATGTTTTTATTACTTAAGACACTCTCAACTATGGTTTGGCACTTTATGCATTAATATAAAGTTCTAAATATATGTATTGTACTTATATTTGCCATGATTCAGGTTTATGTATTTCCTTTTGCAGACTGTCCGTTTCATATTTGGGGAAAACATATTTAGGAAATATTTTTCTTACCTGGGGTTTAGTCTTTTTTCAAATTGACTATTTTTTTCTTTCAATTTCGTGGGCAAAATTAGGCTCACGAGGGCGCAAAATGACAGTTTATTGCGTCTTTTTTGGCGCAAAAGTACGTCCGATGACAATAAAATTAGTCATTTCCGGCTTCTAAGTTGACGCCAAGTTCCTTGCACAAGGTTGCGTCGTTAATGACACGAGTGTGTCATTTCCGGATGTTAGCGCCAAAAAAAATTTCAGTTATGTTGTGCGTCATACTTGGCGCCAAATAATTTCATTATTTAAAACCCCATTCCTATATGCCTCTTGCCTTTTTTCTATGTCAGAGGGCTATTCTGTTTGCATTTTTCCCCATTCCTGAAACTGCCATATAAGGAAATTGATAATTTTGCTTTATATGTTGTTTTTTCTCTTACATTTTGCAAGATGTCTCAATCTGATCCTGTCTCAGAAATCACTGTTTGAACCCTGCTGCATGATAACAGTTCTACCAAAGCTAAGTGCATTTGTTGTAAACTTGTGGAGATTATATCTCCAGCTGTGGTTTGTAATAGTTGTCATGATAAACTTTTACATGCAGATAATGTGTCCATCAGTAATAGTACATTGCCTGTTGCTGTTCCTTCAACATCTAATGTACAAGATATTCCTGTAAATTTAAAAGAATTTATTGATGATTCTATTCAAAAGGCTTTGTCTGCCATCCCGCCTTCTAACAAACGTAAAAGGTTTTTTAAAACTTCTCATAAGGTTGAGGAAATTTCAAATGACCGACAACATACTGAATTATCCTCCCCTGATGAGGATCTATCTGATTTCGAAGATCCTGCCTCAGATATTGACACTGACAAATCTACTTATTTATTTAAAATGGAGTTTATTCATTCTTTGTTAAAAGAAGTGTTGGTTACATTGGATATTGAGGAAACTAGTCCTCTTGATATTAAAACTAGTAAACGTTTAAATTCTGTTTATAAACCTCCTGTGGTTACTCCAAAGGTTTTTTCAGTTCCTGATGCTATTTCTGATATGATTTCTAAGGAATGAAATAGGCCTGGTACTTCTTTTATTCCTATTTCAAGGTTTAAAAAATTGTATTCTTTGCCAGCAGTTACATTGGAGTTTTGTGAAAAGATCACCAAAGTTGATGGGGCTATCTCTACTCTTGCTAAACGTACTACTATTCGTATTGAAGATAGTACTTCTTTTAAAGACCCTTTAGATAGGAAACTTAAATCTTATCTAAGGAAAGCCTATTTATATTCGGGTCATCTTCTCAGGCCTGCAATTTCTTTGGCTGATGTTGCAGCTGCATCAACTTTTTGGTTGGAAAATTTAGCGCAACAAGAATTGGATTCCGATTTGTCTAGCATTGTTCGCTTGCTAATCATTTTATTTGTGATGCCATTTTTGATATCATCAAAATTGATGTTAAATCTATGTCTGTAGCTATTTTAGCTAGAAGAGTTTTGTGGCTTAAATCTTGGAATGCTGACATGACTTCTAAGTCCAGATTGCTATCTCTATCTTTCCAAGGTAATAAGCTATTTGGTTCTCAGTTGGATTCGATTATTTCAACTATCACTGGGGGGAAGGGAGTTTTTTTGCCTCAGGATAAAAGACCTAAGGGTAAATCTAAAGCTGCTATCCGTTTTCGTTCCTTTTAACAAATAAGGAACAGAAACCTAATCCTTCCCCCAAGGAATCTGTTTCCAATTGGAAACCTTCAAATTGGAATAAATCCAAGCCATTTAAGAAACCAAAGCCAGACCCCAAGTCTGCATGAAGTTGCGGCCCTTATTCTAGCTCAGCTGGTAGGGGGCATATTAAGATTTTTCAAGGATGTTTGGATAAATGATGTCCAAAATCAATGGATTCTGAGTATTGTCTCTCAGGGGTACCGAATAGGATTCAGAGTAAGACCTCTGTGAGAAGATATTTTCTTTCACGCATCCCAGCAAATCCAGTAAAGGCTCAGGCTTTCCTGAAGTGTGTTTCAGACCTGGAGTTTTCAGGGGTAAACATGCCAGTTCCGTTTCAGGAAACAGGGTCTGGGGTTTTATGCAAATCTATTCATTGTCCCAAAGAGAGAAAATTAATTCAGACCATTTTTGGATCTAAAAATTTTGAATTGTTATGTAAGAGTACCAACTTTTAATATGGTGACTATAAGGTCTTTTCTGCCTTTTGTTTAGCAAGGGCATTATATGCCCACAATAGACTTACAGGATGCATATCTTCATATTCCGAATCATCCAGATCGCTATCAGTTCCTGAGATTCTCTTTTCTAGACAAGCATTACCAATTTGTTACTGTTCCTTTTTGGCCTAGCGATAGCTTTAAGAATCTTTTCAAAGGTTCTCGGTGTCCTACTCTCTGTTATCAGAGAGCGGGGTGTTGCAGTGTTTCCTTATTTGAACAATATCTTGGTACTTGCTCAGTCTTTACGTTCTGCAGAATCTCACACAAATCAACTACTGTTGTTTCTTCGTAGACATGGTTGGAGGATCAATTTACCAAACAGTTCTTTGATTCCTCAGACAAAGGTAACATTTTTAGGTTTCCAGATAAATTTAGTGTCCATAACTTTGTCTCTAACAGACGAGAGACGTTTGAAATTGGTTGTAGCCTGTCGGAACCTTCAGTCATTCCCTTCAGTAGCTATGTGCATGGAAGTTTTAGGTCTCATGACTGCAGCATCGGGCGTGATCCCCTTTGCTCGTTTTCATGAGAGACCTCTCCAGCTTTGTATGGTGAACCAATGGTGCAGGGATTATCCAAGGATATCACAATTAATATCCTTAAATCCCAATGTTTGACTTTCTCTGACTTGGTGGTTACATCACCATCGTATAATTCTAGGGGCCTCTTTCGCATAAGGGGTTTGGAAATCTCAAGAGGCGAGATTACCAATAAATATTCTGGAACTCCGTGCAATTCTCAGGGCTCTTCAGTTTTGGCCTCTGTTGAAGAGAGAACCGTTCATTTGTTTTCAGA
Source organism: Bombina bombina (assembly GCF_027579735.1). Taxonomy (NCBI): domain Eukaryota; kingdom Metazoa; phylum Chordata; class Amphibia; order Anura; family Bombinatoridae; genus Bombina; species Bombina bombina. The sequence goes on from NC_069500.1 coordinate 1,246,514,032, forward strand.
TAGACAATATCACAACTGTGGCATATGTCGATCATCATGGTGGGACTCCGTCCTCAAGCTATGAAAGAAGTATCTCGGATACTTGTTTGGGCGGAATCCAGCTCCTGTCAAATTTCTGTGTTTCATATCCCAGTTATAGACAATTGCAAAGCGGATTTCCTCAGTCGTCAGACTTTACATCTGGGAGAATGGTCCCTCCACCCAGATGTGTTTTCTCAAGTTGTTCAGATGTGGGGGCTTCCAGAAATAGATCTGATGGCATCTCATCTAAACAAGAAACTTCCCAGGTGCCTGTCCAGGGATCATCAGGCAGAAGCAGTAGATGCATTGACACTTCCTTGGTGTTATCAACCGGCTTATATTTTCCCGCCTCTAGTTCTTCTTCCATGAGTGATTTCCAAAAACATCATGGAGCAATCGTTTGTGCTGCTGGTGGCTCCAGCATGGCCTCACAGGTTTTGGTATGCGGATCTTGTTCGGATGTCCAGTTGCCAACCTTGGCCACTTCCATTAAGGCCAGACTTTCTATCTCAAGGTCCGTTTTTCCATCAGGATCTCAAATCATTTAAATTTGAAGGTATGGAAATTGAACGCTTAGTGCTTAGTCATAGAGGTTTTTTCTGACTCTGTGATTAATACTATGTTGCAGGTTCGTAAATCTGTTTCTAGTAAGATTTATTATCAGGTTTGGAAGACTTACATTTCATGGTGTTCTTCTCATGAATTCTCTTGGCATTCTTTTAGAATTCCTAAAATTTTACAGTTTCTTCAGGATGGTTTGGATAAAGGTTTGTCTGCAAGTTCCTTGAAAGGACAAATCTCTGCTCTTTCTGTTTTATTACACAGAAAAATTGCTAAACTTCCTGATATTCACTGTTTTGTACAGGCTTTGGTTCGCATCAAGCCTGTCATTAAATCAATCTCTCCTCCTTGGAGTCTTAATTTGGTTTTGAAGGCTTTACAGGCTCCTCCATTTGAGCCTATGCATTCTTTAGACATTAAACTACTTTCTTGGAAAGTGTTGTTCCTTTTGGCCATCTCTTCTGCTAGAAGAGTTTCTGAGCTATCTCCTCTTTCTTGTGAGTCTCCTTTTCTGATTTTTCATCAGGATAAGGCAGTTTTGCGGACTTCTTTTCAGTTTTTACCTAAGGTTGTGAATTCTAACAACATTAGTAGAGAAATTGTTGTCCCTTCCCTGTGTTCTAATCCTAAGAATTCTTTGGAGAGATCCTTACATTCTTTGGATGTGGTAAGAGCTTTGAAATATTATGTGGAAGCTACTAAAGATTTCAGGAAGACTTCCAGTCTGTTTGTTTTATTTTATTTTCCTAGGAAAGGTCAGAAGGCTTCTGCTATTTCCTTGGCTTCTTGGTTAAAACTTTTAATTCATCAAGCTTATTTGGAGTCTGGTCAGGCCCCGCCTCAGAGAATTACAGCTCATTCTACTAGATCAGTCTCCACTTCGTGGGCCTTTAAGAATGAAACTTCAGTTGATCAGATTTGCAAAGCGGCAACTTGGTCCTCTTTGCATACATTTACTAAACTCTACCATTTTGATGTATTTGCTTCTTCAGAAGCAGTTTTTGGTAGAAAAGTTCTTCAGGCAGCTGTTTCAGTTTGATTCTTCTGCTTTTGATTTAAGTTTTTTTCTTTCATTTGAGAATAAACTTATTTTTTTGGGTTGTGGATTAATTTTTTCAGCGGAAAACGGCTGTTTTTATTTTTATCCCTCCCTCTCTAGTGACTCTTGCGTGGACTTCCACATCTTGGGTATTGCTATCCCATACGTCACTAGCTCATGGACTCTTGCCATTTACATGAAAGAAAACATAATTTATGTAAGAACTTACCTGATAAATTCATTTCTTTCATATTGGCAAGAGTCCATGAGGCCCACCCTTTTTATGGTGGTTATGATTTTTTGTATAAAGCACAATTATTTCCAAATTTCTTTTGTTGATGCTTTCTACTCCTTTATCACCCCATTGCTTGGCTATTCATTAAACTGAATTGTGGGTGTGGTAAGGGGTGTATTTATAGGCATTTTGAGGTTTGGGAAACTTTGCCCCTCCTGGTAGAATTGTATATCCCATACGTCACTATCTCATGGACTCTTGCCAATATGAAAGAAATGAATTTATCAGGTAAGTTCTTACATAAATTATGTTATTATATATACGCTAATAAACCTGATAGATACCTAGCCCGTAAAATTCGCCAAAATGGTATTTCAATCTCTCATCCTCTGGAAACAGTTGCTACCTTTGCTAATTTCTATGGGGACCTCTATAACAGCAAAAAGATAACCCACTCCCCTATTACTGAAGCTAATACCATTGAATTTTTATCTGATTCTAGATTAAATTCTATCTCACAAATTGATAGAGAAACCCTCAACGCCCATATTTCACCTTCAGAAATTATTTTAGCAATCAAAGATCTAAAAATAATGGCAAGGCTGCCGGCCCAGACGGTTTCCCTGGGGAATATTACAAGCTATTTAAATCTTATTTGTTCCCCCATTTAACTAAATTTTGTAACCATATTCTTGAGGGTCACACCATTCCTCCTGAATTACTTACAGCTAAAATTGTCATACCCAAACCGTGGAAAAATCCTTACTTTTGTTCTAATTATCGCCCAATTTCTCTTATTAACCAAGACCTCAAAATATTTACTAAAATTCTTGCAACCCGCCTTAAAACAATATTACCCACCTTAATACACCCTGACCAGGTCGGTTTTATAAAGGATAGAGCAGCGCCTGACAACATCAGACGGACAATAGACACTATATACTACTTAACTGAGACAAAAACACTGTCTTTGCTCCTGTCACTGTATGTGGAGAAGGCGTTTGATAGAATTGACTGGAAATATGTTATCTGTACTACAACACATGTGGTTCGAGGGTTCCTTTATTACAGCCATCAATGCAATATATTCAAACCTAACTGCACAGGTCTCGGCTGCAGGCTATAGATCCAAACTATTCCCAATCCTCAATGGCTTGAGACAGGGATGCCCCCTCTCTCCCTTACTATTCGCCCTTTGTATTGAACCACTGGCAGCTAACATCAGACTTCCCCAGATATCACAGGTGTCCAAATTCAATCCAATGTATATAATCTGACATTGTTTGCAGATGACATTCTACTAACCATTACCAGACCGCTTATTTTACTTCCCAACTTATTTGATCTCTTAGACGCTTTTTCCAATATATCAGGTTATAAAATTAACCTAGATAAATGTGAAGTTCTCCCACTGTCTTTACCATCCCACACACAAACAATTATTGAAACGAATTTCAATTTACGATGGGCTAAACACTTCATTAAATATCTAGGAGTCCATCTAACACCTAGCTATTCTCAACTATACAAATACAACTACCTACCCATATTCAATGAAATCAGACGAGATATACAAAAATGGTCCACATACTCATTTTCCTGGTATGGTAGTCTTGCTGCAGTAAAAGTGAACATACTACCAAGATTATTATACCTCTTTGGGGCTCTACCGATGAAAATTATCGTTTCAGACCTCTCTACACTACAATCTGAATTAACTTACATAAGAGGGAAAAAATCGCCGAGAATTTCTTTACCAATTTTTACTAGACACAAGGCTTTGACACTAGCCCAAACCACATTATTAGCCAGACATAATTCAAAGCATCGACACTAGCCCAAACCACATTATTAGCCAGACATAATTCATAAGCCCTATGGACTCCTTAGAAACAGAATTGGGGAGGTGGGAATATCCTGACGATATACTATGGGAAAAAATACCCCAAAATCAACCACACCAACATGTTTGCACCCCAACTACGGAGTCTACAAATCAAACTGATACCCACTTACTCTTGGATAATGCCTATCAAATATCTCCTACCACCAGATACACGTAGGCTGGTAGACAAATGGAGAAATAAAGGTCTATATAGGGTGGCAGACTTAATGATCTCAAATAAACTGACATTCAATCAATTACGAACTACGATAGCACCCCTTATACTTCATTGGTTCCTATACCTTCAACTCTCCATCTTTTCATAAATTCCAAAACAAAGTCACAAACCAAACCATCAAGGGTTTAGAAACAATATGTAAATCAAACTCAAAACCAAAACATACTATATACAGAATTTATATCGCCATCCAATCTGCATATATTAGCACCAAATCCAAGATTATGACAGATTGGGTAAAAGACACCGATAACACTCTATTTAGACTAGAATGGGCCACAACACACTATATAATTGACAAGGGCCTTCTAAGTGCAGATCTTAAAAAAAAAAAAAATGCCATAAAAACTGCATTCCGATGGTACCTTACTCCAATTAGGACGGCCCACAAGCAATTAGCAATGCTACACAGTATGCAATGAAATGGGTTCATATTGTCACATGTGGTGGGATTGTGTTTGTTAGGGAGCTTTGGAATTCCTTATCCAGGTTACTTAGCTCTTTATTAGACAAGGACATTCAACTCACTATCTCTCAGGCAATTTTGCATGAACGTATTAGTCGTCATAAAAAACCTATCAATACCTTTTATTAGGATATTATGCACTATAACTATGACCTGCATAGCCAAAAACTGGAAAATAGGGACGCCCACATGGTAGGAAATTTATTAATAAGATTAATTTAACATATACTATGTTCGAATCAGCAGCTTGGGTATTAGATAATAGAGACTCGGTACATAAAATCTGGTTCTACTGGATATTGAAAGGGAACACTACTAACCCACTTCTTCTGACATAAATCAACTAGTTATTGGAGTATATTACCCAACCGATAAGGACCCAAACCCTATAGAGAATAGACAAACATTTCACTCAACAAAGACACCTTATCTATAAGTACCAAATGACTTGGCCTCTCCTTTTTATTTTTTTATTTTGTCTAATTTTTCGATATTATTTATTCTGTCTGTGTATATCTAGCTACACATAGAGGTTATATTCCCATCGTTAAGAGACTATGGACATTGACTGTCACCTTCGGGTTAAGTTGAGAAATCGCCTCTTTACTGGCCAACCTCTTGGATCACGGACATCCTTTTACAAAATGACAATTTCAAATAAGGATTGGAAAATTATTGTATCACTCTATTATATTTGAGCGAAAAACTTGCTTTATTCTTTGTTAGACAGAAATGTACGATATATAATTGTCATGGTTTGTGTTTTATACTTATATTGTTGTTTCTAAAACCCTTTCAATAAAAAAGATTTAAACATAAAATGGAACATTTATATTATCTCTTAAAGGAGATCTTGAAGACTTTAGGAGTACAGGATTATAAACTGCAAAATGATAAACCGGTTCACAAGTTAGACCTCATTTTAGCTGAAACATTCCTGGTTCCTTCCTTGATTACGGAGATCATTAATAAGGAATAGGAGAAACCAGATTTACATTTACTCACAGCGTCAAATTTAAGAAACCTTTTCCTATTGTTGTATCCAACATTGAGTTATAGGGTACCATACCAGAGGTTAATGGCGTAATATCTACTTTAGCAAAGCGTTCACTATTCCTCTAGAGGATAACAAATCATTTAAAGATCAGAAAATGTGAGGGTTACCTCAGGAAGGCTTTCTTAAGGTTGTTGGTTATTTCTACCGGCTATAAGTATTGCAGCAATGACTGGAGCAGCCACTTTTTGGTGTGATTCGTTATCAGAGTTGATTTCTAAAGAATCATCTTTAAAAGATACAAGATAAACATCAAGCTTTGAAGACTGCTTTGTTCACTTTAATGCTAAAAGTAATTCTTTAGCTGATTTCCAAGTCTAAATTATTGAGTTTGGCCATTAAGGGAAAGAGTTTATTCGGTCCAGGATTGGACTCCATCATGTCTACAGTGATATGTGGTACAGGGGCCGCCTTACCAAGTCCAAACAAAAAGGAAAATAAGGTGGATATTTTCATCCCTTTCGGCAAAACAAGAATCAAAGGCCTACCTCAGCCCAGACATCGGAAACACAAAAAACTACCTGGAAACCTTAACCCTGTTTGGAATAAATCCAAGCAGCACAAGAAATCTTCTGCAGATTCCCAAACCACATTGAAGTTGTTGTAAGACTTTTTGTTATAGTAAAAAAAATATTTGTTAATATTGACCAAAGATAGCCACTGGATCACAGGAGTGACTATAATTGTTCAATATTAAGTCTAGTGATGTCTGTTATTTTCATTATGTATTTGGCTATACACTCAATCCTACTTACTGCACAAATAAGACAATGGTTGACTTTTTATGGTTTAATAGCATAAAATGACACCAACAAATTGATAACAAAAATAATCACAAATTAGCACATTAGGTGTAAAACATATTGAGGACCAATAGCAGATTAGCTATAACAACAGATAATAATTTTATGTAAAAAGAAGCAATAACAATATTTAATTTGGCAAATAGGAGATACAGATAAATCAATGCAACTATAAAGTGATTTGCAAATGAATTTGTATTCCAGTTCTTTTTATGAAAATGCAATTGTAACTTTATTTTCTATATATTTATGACAATGCATTAGAATATCTATCTTATTAGCTCAATGTACAATTATTAATATATATGTATGGTTATCCTTTATAAATAATATAAAATAAGATATTATTTATTCAAATACACCCAGGGCTAGATTGATTGTTACATTTAATTCGTTTATTTCAACTACAATATAGGGGTTACCCAATAATTGAATATGCCCACTAAGTACTGTTCTATGCAAACCAAATTAATATACTAACTAAGAGAAATAACTTTATTCTCTGTTAAGTAGTTTATCCTTTCTGCAGGTAAGAATAAAAACTTACTTATACTACAAAGGTTTAAACAAACCACAATTCATTTGGTCTGATGTCCCAGATACTGAAATATAAGTTACTTTAGGCAGTATTAATTTTGTAAAGCAATTATACTTTACCAACCATTAATGAGGATCTTGGATAGGATAAAGCAGGCTCTTGCCTATTATCTCAGTAGTCTTTTTATACTCAAAATGTCCTAATTTCCATAGACCAGTCTAGTGTGTATACACAAGGCTGTTCCATCTCTGATGGGCCTCTAAGTCTATACATTTAACTAGGTGTTTAACTAAGCATTTGCTTCACCTGTCCAACAGGTGTCATCATAAGATTGAATATCGCTCATGCATATTCTTAAATTATTTAAGGATTGTCTCTTAGATAATGAGTTAAAATATACTATCAACTCTCAGTTGCTTATAAAATTGCTGATTTCTATGTTTTAGATTGTGTCATTATTCCATAAGAGAATATACATGGGCATATATACACATTGGTACTATTTGTCTTATGAATTACAATTGTATGTGTATACACACACACACACACACATGTATACATAAACACATTCATATGCATAAAATATCTAGACATATCTATGACCATACATTTTCTTATAATCATTTCATTGTAATTCTACCGATTGTAGTTGTATTAAATATTAACAATTGTCCATAGTTGATATCTATAGTCATTAATTAATTATGACTTTGAACCCCCATACATAATTTGTTTCCCAGAGATTCCATACTTCTATGTGGTCATTATCGGACTGTAGCCTCTAAAATATATATATATATATATTCATATACACAGACTTTTCAAGAGAGACACAGATATACTGACACAAAGTTTACATAATGTTGTTTCTTTCATGTAATTAGCAAGAGTCCATGAGCTAGTGACGTATGGGATATACATTCCTACCAGGAGGGGCAAAGTTTCCCAAACCTTAAAATGCCTATAAATACACCCCTCACCACACCCACAATTCAGTTTTACAAACTTTGCCTCCTATGGAGGTGGTGAAGTAAGTTTGTGCTAGATTCTACGTTGATATGCGCTCCGCAGCAGGTTGGAGCCCGGTTTTCCTCTCAGCGTGCAGTGAATGTCAGAGGGATGTGAGGAGAGTATTGCCTATTTGAATGCAATGATCTCCTTCTATGGGGTCTATTTCATAGGTTCTCTGTTATCGGTCGTAGAGATTCATCTCTTACCTCCCTTTTCAGATCGACGATATACTCTTATATATATACCATTACCTCTGCTGATTTTCGTTTCAGTACTGGTTTGGCTTTCTACAACATGTAGATGAGTGTCCTGGGGTAAGTAAGTAAGCTTATTTTCTGTGACACTCTAAGCTATGGTTAGGCACTTTTTTATAAAGTTCTAAATATATGTATTCAAACATTTATTTGCCTTGACTCAGGATGTTCAACATTCCTTATTTTCAGACAGTCAGTTTCATACTTGGGATAAATGCATTTGTTTCAATCATTTTTTCTTACCTTAAAAAATTTGACTTTTTCCCTGTGGGCTGTTAGGCTCGCGGGGGCTGAAAATGCTTCTTTTTATTGCGTCATTCTTGGCGCGGACTTTTTTGGCGCAAAAATTTTTTTTTCCTTTTTCCGGCGTCATACGTGTCGCCGGAAGTTGCGTCATTTTTTGACGTTTTTTTGCGTCAAAAGTGTCGGCGTTCCGGATGTGGCGTCATTTTTGGCGCCAAAAGCATTTAGGCGCCAAATAATGTGGGCGTCTTTTTTGGCGCTAAAAAATATGGGCGTCATTTTTGTCTCCACATTATTTAAGTCTCATTATTTATTGCTTCTGGTTGCTAGAAGCTTGTTCACTGGCATTTTTTTCCCATTCCTGAAACTGTCATTTATGGAATTTGATCAATTTTGCTTTATATGTTGTTTTTTCTTTTACATATTGCAAGATGTTCCACGTTGCAACTGAGTCAGAAGATACTTCAGGAAAATCGCTGCCCAGTGCTGGAGCTACCAAGCTAAGTGTATCTGCTATAAACTTTTGGTATCTGTTTCTCCAGCTGTTGTTTGTATTGCATGTCATGACAAACTTATTAATGCAGATAAAATTTCCTTTAGTACTGTTACATTACCTGTTGCTGTTCCGTCAACATCTAATTTTTCAGAGTGTTCCTGATAACATAAGAGATTTTATTTTTTAAATCCATTAAGAAGGCTATGTCTGTTATTTCTCCTTCTAGTATACATAAAAATCTTTTAAAACTTCTCTTTTTTCAGATGAATTTTTAAATGAACATCATCATTCTGATACTGATAATGGTTCTTCTGGTTCAGAGGTTTCTGTCTCAGAGGTTGATGCTGATAAATCTTTGTATTTGTTCAAGATGGAATTTATTCGTTCTTTACTTAAAGAAGTATTAATTGCATTAGAAATAGAGGATTCTGGTCCTCTTGATACTAAATCTAAAACGTTTAAATAAGGTTTTTAAATCTCCTGTAGTTATTCCAGAAGTGTTTTCTCTCCCTGATGCTATTTCTGAAGTAATTTCCAGGGAATGGAATAATTTGGGTAATTCATTTACTCCTTCTAAACGTTTAAGCAATTATATCCTGTGCCATCTGACAGATTAGAGTTTTGGGACAAAATCCCTAAGGTTATGGGGCTGTCTCTACTCCTGCTAATGTACTACTATTCCTACGGCAGATAGTACTTCATTTAAGGATCCTTTAGATAGGAAAATTGAATCCTTTCTAAGAAAAGCTTACTTATGTTCAGGTAATCTTCTTAGACCTGCTATATTTTTAGCGGATGTTGCTGCAGCTTCAACTTTTTGGTTAGAAGCTTTAGCGCAACAAGTAACAGATCATAATTTTATAGCATTATTATTATTCTATAACATGCTAATAATTTTTTTTGTGATACCATCTTTGATATCATTAGAGTTGATGTCAGGTATATGTCTCTAGCTATTTTAGCTAGAAAAGCTTTATGGCTTAAAACTTGGAATGCTGATATGTCTTCTAAGTCAACTTTGCTTTCCCTTTCTTTCCAGGGTAATAAATTATTCGATTCTCAGTTGGATTCTATTATCTCAACTGTTACTGGAGGGAAGGGAACTTTTTTACCAAAGGATAAAAAATCTAAGGTAAATTTAGGTCTAATAATCATTTTCGTTCCTTTCCTCACAACAAGGAACAAAAGCCTGATCCTTCATCCTCAGGAGCGGTATCAGTTTGGAAACCATTTTCAGTTTGGAATATATCCAAGCCTTATTGAAACCTATAGCCAGCTCCTAAATACCCATGAAGGTGCGGCCCTCATTCTAGCTCAGCTGGTATGGGGCAGTTTACGTTTTCTTCAAGGAAATTTGGATCAATTCCGTTCACAATCTCTGGTTTCAGAACATTGTTTCAGAAAGGTACAGAATTGGCTTCAAGTTAAGGCCTCCTGCAAAGAGATTTTTTTCTTTCCCGTGTCCCAGTTAACACAGCAAAGGCTCAGCATTTCTGAAATGTGTTTCAGATCTAGAGTAGGCTGGAGTAATTATGCCAGTTCCAGTTCTGGAACAGGGGCTGGGGTTTTATTCTATCTCTTCATTGTACCAAAGAAGGTCAATTCCTTCAGACCAGTTCCGGATCTATCAATATTGAATCGTTATGTAAGGATACCAACATTCAAGATGGTAACTGTAGGACTATCCTGCCTTTTGTTTAGCAAGGGCATTATATGTCTACAATAGATTTACAGGATGCATATCTGCATATTCCGATTCATCCAGATCACTTTTAGTTTCTGAGATTTTCTTTTTAGACAAGCATTACCAGTTTTGTGGCTCTACCGTTTGGCCTAGCGTCAGCTCCAAGAATTTTTTTCAAAGGTTCTCGGTGCCCTTCTGTCTGTAATCAGAGAACAGGGTTTTGGTATTTCCTTATTTGGACGATATCTTGGTACTTGCTCAGTCTTCACATTTTCGCAGAATCTCATACGAATCGACTTGTGTTGTTTCTTCAAGATCATGGTTGGAGGATCAATTTACCAATCAGTTCATTGTTTCCTCAGACAAGGGTAACCTTTTTAGGTTTCCAGATAGATTCAGTGTCTATGACTCTGTCCTTGTCAGATAAGAGAAGTTTAACATTGATATCAGCTTGTCAAAACCTTCAGTCACAATCATTCCCTTTGGTAGCCTTATGCATGGAAATTTTAGGTCTTAGGACTGCCGCATCGGATGCGATCTCCTTTGCTCGTTTTCACATGCAACCTCTTCAGCTCTGTATGCTGAACCAGTGGTGCAGGGATTACACAAAGATATCTCAATTAATATCTTTAAACCGATTATACGACACTCTGTGACATGGTGGACAGTTCACCATCGTTTAGTTCAGGGGGCTTCTTTGTTCTTCCGACCTGGACTATAATCTCAACAGATGCACGTCTTACAGGTTGGGGAGCTGTGTGGGGGTCTCTGACGGCACAAGGGGTTTGGGAATCTCAGGAGGTGAGATTACCGATCAATATTTTTGAACTCCGTGCAATTTTCAGAGCTCTTCAGTCTTGGCCTCTTCTGAAGAGAGAGTTGTTCATTTGTTTTCAGATAGACAATGTCACAGCTGTGGCATACATCAATCATCAAGGAGGGACTCACAGTCCTCTGGCTATGAAAGAAGTATCTCAAATTTTGGTTTGGGCGGAATCCAGCTCCTGTCTAATCTCTGCGGTTCATATCCCAGGTTTAGACAATTGGGAAGCGGATTATCTCAGTCGCCAAATGTTGCATCCGGGCGAATGGTCTCTTCACCCAGAGGTATTTCTTCAGATTGTTCAAATGTGGGAACTCCCAGAAATAGATCTGATGGCTTCTCATCTAAACAAGAAACTTCCCTGGTATCTGTCCAGATCCCGGGATCCTCGGGAGGAAGCAGTGGATACATTATCACTTCCTTGGAAGTATCATCCTGCCTATATCTTTCCGCCTCTAGTTCTTCTTCCAAGAGTATTCTCCAAGATTCTAAAGGAATGCTCGTTTGTCCTGCTGGTAGCTCCAGCATGGCCTCACAGGTTTTGGTATGCGGATCTTGTCCGGATGGCCTCTTGCCAGCTGTGGACTCTTCCGTTAAGACCAGACTTTCTGTCGCAAGGTCCTTTTTTTCCATCAGGATCTCAAATCCTTAAATTTTAAGGTATGGAGTTTGAACGCTTGATTCTTGGTCAAAGAAGGTTTTTCTCTGACTCTGTGATTAATACTATGTGACAGGCTCGTAAATCTGTATCTAGAGAGATATATTATAGAGTCTGGAAGACTTATATTTCTTAGTGTCTTTCTCATCATTTTTTCTTGGCATTCTTTTTGAATACCGAGAATTTTACAGTTTCTTCAGGATGGTTTAGATAAAGGTTTGTCCGCAAGTTCCTTGAAAGGACAAATCTCTGCTCTTTCTGTTCTTTTTTCACAGAAGAATTGCTAATCTTCCTGATATTCATTGTTTTGTGCAAGCTTTGGTTCGTATAAAACCTGTCATTAAGTCAATTTCTCCTCCTTGGAGTTTGAATTTGGTTCTGGGGACTTTTCAAGCTCCTCCTTTTGAACCCATGCATTCTTTGGTCGTTATATTACTTTCTTGGAAAGTTTTGTTTCTTTTGGCCATCTCTTCTGCCAGAAGAGTCTCTGAATTATCTGCTCTTTCTTGTGAGTCTCCTTTTCTGATTTTTCATCAGGATAAGGCGGTGCTGCGAACTTCTTTTGAATTTTTTACCTAAGGTTGTGAATTCTAACAACATTAGTAGAGAAATTGTGGTTCCTTCATTATGTCCTAATCCTATGAATTCTAAGGAGAAATCATTGCATTCTTTGGATGCTGTTAGAGTTTTGTATTATTATGTTTAAGCTACTAAGTCTTTCCGAAAGACTTCTAGTCTATTTGTCATCTTTTCCGGTTCTAGAAAAGGCCAGAAAGCTTCTGCCATTTCTTTGGCATCTTGGTTGAAATCTTTATTTCATCATGCCTATGTCGAGTCGGGTAAAATTCCGTCTCGAAGGATTACAGTTCATTCTACTAGGTCAGTTTCTACTTCCTGGGCGTTTAGGAATGAAGCTTCGGTTGATCAGATTTGCAAAGCAGCAACTTGGTCCTCTTTGCATACTTTTTCTAAATTCTACCATTTTGATGTGTTTTCTTCTTCTGAAGCTGTTTTTGGTAGAAAAGTACTTCAGGCAGTGGTTTCAGTTTGAATCTTCTGCTTATGTTTTTCATTAAACTTTATTTTGGGTGTGGATTATTTTCAGCAGGAATTGGCTGTCTTTATTTTATCCCTCCCTCTCTAGTGACTCTTGTGTGGAAAGATCCACATCTTGGGTAGTCATTATCCCATACGTCACTAGCTCATGGACTCTTGCTAATTACATGAAAGAAAACATAATTTATGTAAGAACTTACCTGATAAATTCATTTCTTTCATATTAGCAAGAGTCCATGAGGCCCGCCCTTTTTTGTGGTGGTTATGATTTTTTTGTATAAAGCACAATTATTCCAATTCCTTATTTTATATGCTTTCGCACTTTTTTCTTATCACCCCACTTCTTGGCTATTCGTTAAACTGAATTGTGGGTGTGGTGAGGGGTGTATTTATAGGCATTTTAAGGTTTGGGAAACTTTGCCCCTCCTGGTAGGAATGTATATCCCATACGTCACTAGCTCATGGACTCTTGCTAATATGAAAGAAATGAATTTATCAGGTAAGTTCTTACATAAATTATGTTTTTTCTTCTTTTAGGACCTCAAACATAACATACTCTCTAGCTTAGTAAAATAAACACTTGTTGTTTGCTCATCCCTTTATAGGACAATGCTCTTCCCAGGTGTGCGAATGGGTTTCTTTAGTTAAAGTGAATGTAAATTTTACTATTGTTAGTAATAAATATTGATTAATCCTAACTGTAATAGCAAAACCGCTTTGTTGTTTTTTTAATAATTTGAAAATCCAAGATTATAATCAAGATTTATACTTGGCTCCGTTTTTTCTTTTCGCTCCTCCCATCCATTACTTTGCTGTGTACTTCCTCATAACATCTAGAGCGGTCCCACCCGCTCTATGACGTATCATCAATGCTCGTTCACGTTGTTTTGTTTTTGTGCGTATACGTTTAAATTTGACTGACTGATTTGCACATGCGTTAGTCAATAGATTTGCGATTGAGTCAATTGAAAAATGTTGTGGCTCCTGGGTTTTCTCTACGCATGTGAACAGCGTGAACGCGCAGCGCTTCCAAATCAAGGTGTTAGGTTTACGCATGCGCAAAGAAAATACGCATGCGCATAAAGAACTAATGACATTTGGATAAAGGGGCTGGACGCCACGGGGTAAGGAAAATCATTAGTCGGGTTAAGTGTCAATCACTATGCAAAAAGCGGAACAAAATGGCGGGCGGAGGGAGAGAGCGAGACAAAGATACCTAGATAAGTAAAATAATAGATAAAATATCATTTATTCAAAAAAATCATGACTTAACCTTATGCTATTTTTGTGTGCTAAAGCTTTTCGCATTGTGTGCTATCTCTGAGTTTACATCCACTTTAAGTCTTAGAGATGTATATACTTTATCTATGTAAGTTTGTCTTCTATTGTCTGTCCAGTTTTAACTAGTAAATATTTCAATGATTAATTACTGAAAATCTATGGAAACAGCAAGTTTTAAAGAAAAACAGCTCAAAGTTCCCTTGTGTCATTCTAAGGTGAATTATAGGTAATGCTGTATCCTCCATTTTGTCCTTTTTTATACATGTAAAGCTGCATTTGTTTCTCCATATTTTCCCATTTATAGATGCTATAACATATCAAAAATAAGAAATATATCATTCTCATTGAACCTATATATGTGTCTACAAAGTATCTGACAGTGTTTTCTATATTGTGTTAGAACGGTTGGGATGCCAGAGAAAGATCTCATGGCTTCCTGCCTAAATCACAAATTACCAAGGTACGGCTCGTGATCGAGGGATGCTCTAACAGAGATGATAGACTCTTTAACCGCTCCCTGGCCGTACAATCTAGTGTATGTGTTTCCTCCGATTGCTCTCCTTCCACGAGTGGTGGTGCGGCTCAAGCAGGAACGTGTCTCAGCTACTCCTAAAGCTCCAGAATGGCCTTGCAGGACTTGGTATGCAGACCTGATGAGGATGCCCAGTGATCCACCTTGGCATCTACCTCTGAGGCTAGATCTAATCTTCAGTCACTCCATTTAACTGCTTAAAGATCGAACAGTTGATACTCTCTAAAAGGTTTTTCTGACTCTGTACTAGAAACTTTAATTCAGGCTTTTAAGCCTGTTACTAGGAAGATTTATCATAAGGTGTGGAAAGCTAATTTCTTCTGGTGTTCTAAACAGGGATATTCTTGGCATTTGGTGAGAATCCCTCATATTCTACAGTTTTTACAGGAAGGTCTAGACAAGGGACTTGCAGCTAGTTTCTTTAAAAGTCCAAATATCGACTTTACTTCACAGGAAGTTGGCTCGCTTGCCTGACATTCAAGCCTTTGTTCAGGCTTGGTATAGAATTAGACCAGTGATCAAGTCTTCTCCTCCGTGGAGTTTGAATCTGGTTCTGAGTGTTTTACAACACCCACCCTTTTGAACCAATGCATAAATTGGATATTAAGCTTCTTTAATGGGAGGTGCATTTTCTGTTGGCTATTTCTTCTTCCTATAGAGTGTCAGGATTATGGCTTATTTCTTTTTAAAGACACAATGAGTCCACGGATCATCTTCATTACTTATGGGATATTCACCAGCAGAGCTGTTAAATAGCTCCTCCCTTCCCTCCCACTCCTCTCATTCTCTTTGCCTACGTTAGTGATAGGAAGAGGTGTAAAGTGAGGTGTTAGATTAGATTCTTCAATCAAGAGTTTATTATTTTTAAAGTAGTGCCAGAGAGTACTACTTTGTCCTAGGGTGTAGCCGTAGTCCATATCCATCTCTACAGGAGAGCTTTTGGTGGCTTTAAAGCAATGGGAACTTGTGGGACATAATTCTCACTGCGCCTCCCATATACTGATGCTGCCCTTACACTGAAAACCTGAAGGATATTTACTCAGGACTTTCGTTTACTTGCAGGTCCATGGAAAGGAGAGGACCTCCTAAACCTGGCAACTGCCAGGCAGAAGATGAGGTAAGTGCTGACTTTATTTCTGGGGGTATAAGTGACTACTCAGAAAAAGTTTGGGCACTTTCAGTTTTTATAGACCTCATTGTGAAGGAGATAGATGTCCTAGTGTATTAAGGGACACAAACTGGGCAGATTGGATGCAGGCACTGGGGCTATAGGCCGTTTTGACGCAGGCACTAGGGCTAGTGTGAGGGTGTTACGCTGTAACTTTTGAGCAGAGAGGCTCAGTGTGAGGGTGTTACGCGATAACTTTTTAGCCAGCAGCTATCTGACAAAGCTGTTAGTCTGCTTATGGTTCCCTGGGGCATATTTTGTAACTTGTAAATGGCGACCGGGAACTGCTTATTTCAACGCCCACGATGGGCGGAGCTTGTGATGGCGCCAAATTGGTTGCGCGCCTTCTTCTCTAATACTTCCGGTTATCGGAAGACAGGGGAAGATGTCTGCGCTTGGGTTTATGTGAACACTTAGTCATTTAGCGAAGCGCAACTCTTGTGGGTTTACTACTGCTCACATAAGTGGATAGTTTATGCCTAAATGTATGTCAGCTGTTGTCTGATCAGTGTCAGCTCAGTGCTAAGGTTTCTAGCTACATCGCTTTTTTCATAAAGACAAACTATAGGTCAGAGTGGTTCCAAAACACTTCCACTGACTCAATTTGTGCACAAATTCTAACATACACCTCAGCTGGGTTAGCTGAGGTGTGGAGGGATTTTTATAATTCTCTTATTCCTTCTCAACCTTTTCTGCCCACAGTAATGTTGAAAAAATTAAGTCTTTACATCATTAATCATCTTTTATTTGTTCCCTATGCTGTTAGAGAACTGCCACTTAAAGGGACAGTTCACCCAAAAAATTTCTTCCCTTTAAATTATTCCCAATTATCCTTTTAACCTGCTAGAGTGTATTAAATTGGTTACAAGTAGCTCCTTTACTCCTATTTCAGCATTTGAAATAGCTGATTTAGCCTGTGGTATCGCCACCTATACTGAACAAATTAATGGTGGAGTATAGGCTATTGAATAGCCTGAGTATACACAGCCAGCAGAAGAGATTACACTCTCAGTGGGATGCAGGATAGTTAAGTAATAAAATTATCATTTCTCCAACATTGGTGTGTCCGGTCCACGGCGTCATCCTTACTTGTGGGAATATCTCTTCCCCAACAGGAAATGGCAGAGAGTCCCAGCAAAGCTGGCCATATAGTCCCTCCTAGGCTCCGCCACCCCAGTCATTCTCTTTGCCGTTGCACAGGCAACATCTCCACGGAGATGGTTAAGAGTTTTTGGTGTTTAAATGTAGTTTTTTATTCTTCTATCAAGTGTTTATTTTAAAATAGTGCTGGTATGTACTATTTACTCTGAAACAGAAAAGGATGAAGATTTCTGTTTGTGAGAGGAAGATGATTTTAGCAGACATTAATTAAAATCGATTGCTGTTTCCACACAGGACTGTTGAGATGAAGTAACTTCAGTTGGGGGAAACAGTTAGCAGACTTTTCTGCTTAAGGTATGACTAGCCATATTTCTAACAAGACTGTGTAATGCTGGAAGGCTGTCATTTCCCCTCATGGGGACCGGTAAGCCATTTTCTTAGTCTCAAACAGAATAAAGGGCTTAATATGGGCTATAAAACTGGTAGACATTTTTATGGGCTAAATCGATTGCTTTATTTGGACATTTTATACATGTTTATGCTGATAATTCACATTTATAAACTTGGGGAACGTTTTTTAACGGCAGGCACTATGTTAGACACCTTTTCCAGTCAGGGAGGGCCTTCCCAGTTGTAGGCTGAGCCTCATTTTCGCGCCATTACTGCGCAGTTGTTTTTGAGAGCAAGACATGCAGATGCATGTGTGAGGATCTGAAAGTAGCTGGAAAGGTTTCTAGAAGGCGTCATTTGGTATCGTATTCCCCTCTGGGCTTGGTTAGGTCTCAGCAAAGGCTGTAGCTGGGACTGTATAGGGGTTAAATTTGTAAACGGCTCCGGTTCCGTTATTTTAAGGGTTTAAAGCTCTGAAAATTGGTGTGCAATACTCTTAATGCTTTAAGACACTGTGGTGAAATTTTGGTAATTTTTGAACAATTCCTTCATACTTTTTCACATATTCAGTAATAAAGTGTTTCTGTTTAAAATTTAAAGAGACAGTAACGGTTTTGTTTTAGAACGTTTTTTGTGCTTTATTGACAAGTTTACGCCTGTTTAACATGTCTGTGCCTTCGGATAAGCTATGTTCTATATGTATGAAAGCCAATTTGTCTCCCCATTTAAATTTGTGTGATAATTGTGCCATAGCGTCCAAACAAAGTAAGGACAGTACTGCCACAGATAATGAAATTGCCCAAGATGATTCCTCAGATGAGGGGAGTAGACATACTACATCATCTCCTACTGTGTCTACACCAGTTTTTCCCACGCAGGAGGCCCCTAGTACATCTAGCGCGCCAATGCTTATTATCATGCAACAATTGACGGCTGTAATGGATAACTCCATAGCAAATATTTTATCCATAATGCCTACATATCAGAGAAAGCGCGATTGCTCTGTTTTAAACACTGAAGAGCAGGAGGGCGCTGATGATAATTGTTCTGTCATTCCCTCACACCAATCTGAAGTGGCCATGAGGGAGGTTTTGTCAGATGGGGAAATTTCAGATTCAGGAAAAATTTCTCAACAAACTGAACCTGATGTTGTGACATTTAAATTTAAATTAGAGCATCTCCGCGCACTACTTAAGGAGGTGTTATCTACTCTGGATGATTGTGACAACTTGGTCATTCCAGAGAAATTATGCAAGATGGACAAGTTTCTAGAGGTTCCGGTGCACCCCGACGCTTTTCCTATACCCAAGCGGGTGGCGGACATAGTGAATAAGGAGTGGGAGAAGCCCGGCATACCTTTTGTTCCCCCCCCCCCCTATATTCAAGAAATTATTTCCTATGGTCGACCCCAGAAAGGACTTATGGCAGACAGTCCCTAAGGTCGAGGGGGCAGTTTCTACTCTAAACAAGCGCACTACTATTCCTATCGAGGATAGTTGTGCTTTCAAAGATCCTATGGATTAAAAAATTGGAAGGTTTGCTTAAAAAGATTTTTGTACAGCAAGGTTACCTTCTACAACCCATTTCGTGCATTGTTCCTGTCACTACAGCAGCATGGTTCTGGTTCGAGGAACTAGAAAAGTCGCTCAGTAGAGAGACTCCATATGAGGAGGTTATGGACAGAGTTCACGCACTTAAGTTGGCTAACTCTTATTTTAGATGCCGCTTTGCAATTAGCTTGATTAGCGGCGAAAAATTCAGGGTTTGCAATTGTGGCGCGCAGAGCGCTTTGGCTAAAGTCTTGGTCAGCAGATGTATCATCCAAGACAAAATTGTTTAACATCCCTTTCAAAGGTAAAACTCTATTTGGACCAGAATTGAAAGAGATTATCTCAGACATCACTGGTGGAGAGGGCCACGCCCTTCCTCAAGATAGGCCTTTCAAGGCTAAGAATAAGTCTAATTTTCGTTCCTTTCGCAATTTCAGGAACGGACCGGCCTCTAATTCTGCATCCTCTAAGCAAGAGGGTAATGCCTCACAGCCCAAACCAGCCTGGAAGCCTATGCAAGGCTGGAACAAGGGTAAGCAGGCCAAGAAGCCTGCTGCTGCTAACAAAACAGCATGAAGGAGTAGCCCCCGATCCGGGACCGGATCTAGTAGGGGGCAGACTCTCTCTCTTTGCTCAGGCTTGGGCAAGAGATGTTCAGGATCCCTGGGCACTAGAAATAGTTTCTCAGGGTTATCTTCTGGAATTCAGGGAACTACCCCCAAGGGGAAGGTTCCACATGTCTCACTTATCCTTAAACCAAATAAAGAGACAGGCGTTCTTACATTGTGTAGAAGACCTGTTAAAGATGGGAGTGATACACCCAGTTCCAATAAAGGAACAAGGAATGGGATTTTATTCAAATCTGTTCGCAGTTCCCAAAAAAGAGGGAACTTTCAGACCAATTTTGGATTTGAAGATCCTAAACAAATTTCTCACCATCGTTCAAGATGGAAACCATTCGAACGATTCTACCCACTATCCAGGAAGGTCAATTTATGACTACCGTGGATCTAAAGGATGCGTACCTACATATTCCTATCCACAAAGAACATCATCAGTTCCTAAGGTTCCCCTTTCTGGACAAACATTACCAGTTTGTGGCCCTCCCATTCGGGTTAGCCACTGCTCCAAGGATTTTCACAAAGGTACTAGGGTCCCTTCTAGCGGTTCTAAGACCGAGGGGCATTGCAGTAGTACCATACTTGGACGACATTCTAATACAAGCGTCGTCCCTGTCAAAAGCAAAGGCTCATACAGACATCGTTCTGGCCTTTCTCAGATCACACGGATGGAAGGTGAACATAGAAAAAAGTTCTCTGTCTCCGTCAACAAGAGTTCCCTTCTTGGGAACAATAATAGATTCCTTAGAAATGAGGATTTTTCTGACAGAGGTCAGAAAGTCAAAACTTCTAAGCACTTGTCAAGTTCTTCATTCTGTTCCACGTCCTTCCATAGCGCAGTGCATTGAAGTAGTAGGGTTGATGGTTGCAGCAATGGACATAGTTCCTTTTGCACGAATTCATCTAAGACCATTACAACTGTGCATGCTCAAACAGTGGAATGGGGACTATACAGACTTGTCTCCAATGATTCAAGTAGATCAGAAGACCAGAGATTCACTCCGTTGGTGGCTGACCCTGGACCATCTATCCCAGGGAATGAGCTTCCGCAGACCAGAGTGGGTCATTGTCACGACCGACGCCAGTCTAGTGGGCTGGGGCTCGGTCTGGGAATCCCTGAAAGCTCAGGGACTATGGTCTCGGGAAGAGTCTCTTCTCCCGATAAACATTCTGGAACTAAGAGCGATCTTCAATGCTCTCAGGGCTTGGCCTCAGCTAGCAAAGGCCAGATTCATAAGATTCCAATCAGACAACATGACGACCGTTGCATATATCAATCATCAGGGGGGAACAAGGAGTTCCCTGGCGATGAAAGAAGTGACCAAAATAATTCAATGGGCGGAGGATCACTCCTGCCACCTATCTGCGATCCACATCCCAGGTGTGGAAAACTGGGAAGCGGATTATCTGAGTCGTCAGACATTCCATCCGGGGGAGTGGGAACTCCACCCGGAGATCTTTGCCCAACTAACTCAATTATGGGGCATTCCAGACATGGATCTGATGGCGTCTCGTCAGAACTTCAAGGTTCCTTGCTACGGGTCCAGATCCAGGGATCCCAAGGCGACTCTAGTAGATGCACTAGTAGCACCTTGGACCTTCAACCTAGCTTATGTATTTCCACCGTTTCCTCTCATTCCCAGGCTGGTAGCCAGGATCAAACAAGAGAGGGCCTCGGTGATCTTGATAGCTCCTGCGTGGCCACGCAGGACTTGGTATGCAGACCTGGTGAATATGTCATCGGTTCCACCATGGAAGCTACCTTTGAGACAAGACCTTCTTGTTCAGGGTCCATTCGAACATCCAAATCTGGTCTCCCTCCAGCTGACGGTTTGGAGATTGAACGCTTGATTCTATCAAAGCGTGGGTTTTCAGATTCTGTGATGGATACTCTGGTTCAGGCCAGAAAACCGGTAACTAGAAAAATTTACCATAAAATATGGAAAATATATATCTGTTGGTGTGAATCCAAAGGATTCCCATGGAATAAGATAAAATTCCTAAGATTCTCTCCTTTCTCCAACATTGGTGTGTCCGGTCCACGGCGTCATCCTTACTTGTGGGATATTCTCTTCCCCAACAGGAAATGGCAAAGAGTCCCAGCAAAGCTGGTCACATGATCCCTCCTAGGCTCCGCCCACCCCAGTCATTCTCTTTGCCGTTGCACAGGCAACATCTCCACGGAGATGGTTAAGAGTTTTTTGGTGTTTAAATGTAGTTTTTATTCTTCTATCAAGTGTTTGTTATTTTAAAATAGTGCTGGTATGTACTATTTACTCTGAAACAGAAAAGGATGAAGATTTCTGTTTGTAAGAGGAAGATGATTTTAGCAGACAGTAACTAAAATCGATTGCTGTTTCCACACAGGACTGTTGAGATGAAGTAACTTCAGTTGGGGGAAACAGTTAGCAGACTTTTCTGCTTAAGGTATGACTAGCCATATTTCTAACAAGACCATGTAATGCTGGAAGGCTGTCATTTCCCCTCATGGGGACCGGTAAGCCATTTTCTTAGTCAAACATAAAAGAATAAAGGGCTTAAAAAAGGGCTTAAAAACTGGTAGACATTTTTATGGGCTAAAACGATTGCTTTATTGGGGCAAATTATGCAGATTCTAGCTAATAATTGGCATTATAATCTTGGGGAACGTTTAAAAAACGGCAGGCACTGTGTTGGACACCTTTTTTAGTCTGGGGGCCTTTCTAGTTATAGACTGAGCCTCATTTTCGCGCCATTACTGCGCAGTTGTTTTTGGAGAGCAAGGCATGCAGATGCATGTGTGAGGATCTAAGAATCACTAAAAAAGCTTCTAGAAGGTGTCATTTGGTATCGTATTCCCCTCTGGGCTTGGTTGGGTCTCAGCAAAGCATATAGCTGGGACTGTATAGGGGTTAAATTTAAAAACGGCTTCGGTTCCGTTATTTTAAGGGTTAAAGCTCTGAAATTTGGTGTGCAATACTTTTAATGCCTTAAGACACTGTGGTGAAATTTTTGAACAATTCCTTCATACTTTTTCACATATTCAGTAATAAAGTGTTTTCAGTTTGAAATTTAAAGAGACAGTAACGGTTTTATTTTAAAACGTTTTTTGTGCTTTGTTGACAAGTTTAACATGTCTGTACCATCAGATAAGCTATGTTCTATATGTATGAAAGCCAATGTGTCTCCCCATTTAAATTTATGTGATAATTGTGCCATAGTGTCCAAATAAAGTAAGGACAGTAATGCCACAGATAATGATATTGCCCAAGATGATTCCTCAAATGAGGGGAGTAAACATGATACTACATCATCCCCTACTGTGTCTACACCAGTTTTGCCCACACAGGAGGCCCCTAGTACATCTAGTGCGCCAATACTTATTACCATGCAACAATTAACGGCTGTAATGGATAACTCCATAGCAAATCTTTTATCCAAAATGCCTACTTATCAGAGAAAGCGCGATTGCTCTGTTTTAAACACTGAAGAGCAAGAGGGCGCTGATGATAACTGTTCTGACATACCCTCACACCAATCTCAAGGGGCCATGAGGGAGGTTTTGTCTGATGGAGAAATCTCAGATTCAGGAAAAATTTCTCATCAAGCTGAACCTGATGTTGTGACATTTAAATTTAAATTAGAACATCTCCGCGCACTGCTTAAGGAGGTGTTATCTACTCTGGATGATTGTGACAATTTGGTCATTCCAGAGAAATTATGTAAGATGGACAAGTTCCTAGAGGTTCCGGTGCCCCCCGACGCTTTTCCTATACCCAAGCGGGTGGCGGACATAGTAAATAAAGAGTGGGAAAAGCCCGGCATACCTTTTGTTCCCCCCCCTATATTTAAGAAATTATTTCCTATAGTCGACCCCAGAAAGGACTTATGGCAGACAGTCCCCAAGGTCGAGGGGGCGGTTTCTACTCTAAACAAACGCACTACTATTCCTATCGAAGATAGTTGTGCTTTCAAAGATCCTATGGATAAAAAAATTAGAGGGTTTGCTTAAAAAGATTTTTGTACAGCAAGGTTACCTTCTACAACCAATTTCATGCATTGTTCCTGTCACTACGGCAGCGTGTTTCTGGTTCGAGGAACTAGAAAAGTCGCTCAGTAAAGAATCTTCGTATGAGGAGGTTATGGACAGAGTTCAAGCACTTAAATTGGCTAACTCTTTTGTTTTAGATGCCGCTTTGCAATTAGCTAGATTAGCGGCGAAAAATTCAGGGTTTGCTATCGTGGCGCGCAGAGCGCTTTGGCTAAAGTCTTGGTCAGCGGATGTGTCTTCCAAGACAAAATTGCTTAACATTCCTTTCAAAGGTAAAACATTATTTGGACCAGATTTGAAAGAGTTTATTTCAGACATCACTGGGGGAAAGGGCCACGCCCTCCCACAGGATAGGTCTTTTAAAGCTAAAAATAAGCCTAATTTTCGTCCCTTTCGCAGAAACGGATCAGCCTCTAATTCTGTATCCTCTAAGCAAGAGGGTAATACTTCACAACCCAAACCAGCCTGGAAACCAATGCAAGGCTGGAACAAGGGTAAGCAGGCCAAGAAGCCTACCACTGCTACCAAAACAGCATGAAGGGATAGCCCCCGATCCGGGACCGGATCTAGTGGGGGGCAGACTCTCTCTCTTTGCTCAGGCTTGGGCAAGAGATGTTCAGGATCCTTGGGCGCTAGAAATAGTTTCTCAAGGTTATCTCCTGGAATTCAAGGAACTACCCCCAAGGGGAAGGTTCCACAGGTCTCACTTATCTTCAAACCAAATAAAGAGACAGGCATTCTTACATTGTGTAGAAGACCTGTTAAAGATGGGAGTGATACATCCAGTTCCAATAAGAGAACAAGGAATGGGATTTTATTCCAATCTGTTCATAGTTCCCAAAAAAGAGGGAACATTCAGACCAATTTTGGATCTGAAGATCCTAAACAAATTTCTCAGGGTACCATCGTTCAAAATGGAAACTATTCGAACGATCCTACCCACCATCCAGGAAAGTCAATTTATGACTACCGTGGATTTAAAGGATGCGTACCTACATATTCCTATCCACAAGGAACATCATCAGTTCCTAAGGTTCGCTTTTCTGGACAAGCATTACCAGTTTGTGGCACTTCCATTCGGATTAGCCACTGCTCCAAGGATTTTCACAAAGGTACTAGGGTCCCTTCTAGCGGTTCTAAGACCAAGGGGCATTGCAGTAGTACCTTACTTGGACGACATTCTAATTCAAGCGTCGTCCCTGTCAAAAGCAAAGGCTCATACGGACATCGTCCTAGCCTTTCTCAGATCTCACGGATGGAAGGTGAACAAAGAAAAAAGTTCTCTGTTCCCGTCAACAAGAGTTCCCTTCTTGGGAACAATAATAGATTCCTTAGAAATGAGGATTTTTCTGACAGAGGTCAGAAAATCAAAACTTCTAAGCTCTTGTCAAGTACTTCATTCTGTTCCTCGTCCTTCCATAGCGCAGTGCATGGAAGTAATAGGATTGATGGTTGCAACAATGGACATAGTTCCTTTTGCACGAATTCATCTAAGACCATTACAACTGTGCATGCTCAGACAGTGGAATGGGGATTATACAGACTTGTCTCCGATGATTCAAGTAGATCAAAAGACCAGAGATTCACTCTGTTGGTGGCTGACCCTGGACAATCTGTCAAAGGGAATGAGCTTCCGCAGACCAGAGTGGGTCATTGTCATGACCGACGCCAGTCTAGTGGGCTGGGGCGCGGTCTGGGAATCCCTGAAAGCTCAGGGTCTATGGTCTCGGGAAGAGTCTCTTCTCCCGATAAACATTCTGGAACTGAGAGCGATATTCAATGCTCTCAGAGCTTGGCCTCAACTAGCAAAGGCCAAATTCATAAGGTTTCAATCAGACAACATGACGACCGTTGCATATATCAATCATCAGGGGGGAACAAGGAGTTCCCTGGCGATGAAAGAAGTGACCAAGATAATTCAATGGGTGGAGGATCACTCCTGCCACTTGTCTGGATCCACATCCCAGGAGTGGAAAATTGGGAAGCGGATTTTCTGAGTCGTCAGACATTCCATCCGGGGGAGTGGGAAATCCATCCGGAAATCTTTGCCCAAATAACTCAATTATAGGGCATTCCAGACATGGATCTGATGGCGTCTCGTCAGAACTTCAAGGTTCCTTGCTACGGGTCCAGATCCAGGGATCCCAAGGCGACTCTAGTAGATGCACTAGTAGCACCTTGGACCTTCAACCTAGCTTATGTATTCCCACCGTTTCCTCTCATTCCCAGGCTGGTAGCCAGGATCAATCAGGAGAGGGCCTCGGTGATCTTGATAGCTCCTGCGTGGCCACGCAGGACTTGGTATGCAGACCTGGTGAATATGTCATCGGCTCCACCATGGAAGCTACCTTTGAGACAGGACCTTCTTGTTCAGGGTCCATTCGAACATCCGAATCTGGTTTCCCTCCAACTGACGGCTTGGAGATTGAACGCTTGATTTTATCAAAGCGTGGGTTTTCAGATTCTGTAATAGATACTCTGATTCAGGCTAGAAAGCCTGTAACTAGAAAAATTTACCATAAAATATGGAAAAAATATATCTGTTGGTGTGAATCCAAAGGATTCCCATGGAACAAGATAAAAATTCCTAAGATTCTATCCTTTCTACAAGAAGGTTTGGAGAAAGGATTATCTGCAAGTTCTCTGAAGGGACAGATCTCTGCTTTATCTGTTTTACTTCACAAAAGACTGGCAGCCGTGCCAGATGTTCAAGCATTTGTTCAGGCTCTGGTTAGGATCAAGCCTGTTTACAGACCTTTGACTCCTCCCTGGAGTCTAAATCTAGTTCTTTAAGTTCTTCAAGGGGTTCCGTTTGAACCTTTACATTCCATAGATATTAAGTTACTATCTTGGAAAGTTTTGTTTTTAGTTGCAATTTCTTCTGCTAGAAGAGTTTCAGAGTTATCTGCTCTGCAGTGTTCTCCGCCCTATCTGGTGTTCCATGCAGATAAGGTGGTTTTGCGTACTAAGCCTGGTTTTCTTCCGAAAGTTGTTTCTAACAAAAATATTAACCAGGAGATAGTTGTACCTTCTTTGTGTCCGAATCCAGTTTCAAAGAAGGAACGTTTGTTACACAATTTGGACGTAGTCCGTGCTCTAAAATTCTATTTAGAAGCTACTAAAGATTTCAGACAAACATCTTCCTTGTTTGTTGTTTATTCTGGTAAAAGGAGAGGTCAAAAAGCGACTTCTACCTCTCTTTCCTTTTGGCTTAAAAGCATTATCCGATTAGCTTATGAGACTGCCGGACGGCAGCCTCCCAAAAGAATCACAGCCCACTCCACTAGGGCTGTGGCTTCCACATGGGCCTTCAAGAACGAGGCTTCTGTTGACCAGATATGTAAGGCAGCGACTTGGTCTTCACTACACACTTTTGCCAAATTTTACAAATTTGATACTTTTGCTTCTTCGGAGGCTATATTTGGGAGAAAGGTTTTGCAAGCTGTGGTTCCTTCCGTTTAGGTGACCTGATTTGCTCCCTCCCTTCATCCGTGTCCTAAAGCTTTGGTATTGGTTCCCACAAGTAAGGATGACGCCGTGGACCGGACACACCAATGTTGGAGAAAACAGAATTTATGCTTACCTGATAAATTACTTTCTCCAACGGTGTGTCCGGTCCACGGCCCGCCCTGGTTTTTTAATCAGGTCTGATGAATTATTTTCTCTAACTACAGTCACCACGGTATCATATGGTTTCTCCTATATATATTTCCTCCTGTCCGCCGGTCGAATGACTGGGGTGGGCGGAGCCTAGGAGGGATCATGTGACCAGCTTTGCTGGGACTCTTTGCCATTTCCTGTTGGGGAAGAGAATATCCCACAAGTAAGGATGACGCCGTGGACCGGACACACCGTTGGAGAAAGTAATTTATCAGGTAAGCATAAATTCTGTTTTCTACAAGAAGGTTTGGAGAAAGGATTATCTGCAAGTTCTCTAAAGGGACAGATCTCTGCTTTATCTGTCTTACTACACAAAAGACTGGCAGCTGTGCCAGATGTTCAAGCATTTGTTCAGGCTCTGGTTAGGATCAAGCCTGTTTACAGACTTTTGACTCCTCCCTGGAGTCTAAATCTAGTTCTTTCAGTTCTTCAAGGGGTTCCGTTTGAACCTTTACATTCCATAGATATTAAGTTACTATCTTGGAAAGTTTTGTTTTTGGTTGCTATTTCTTCTGCTAGAAGAGTTTCAGAGTTATCTGCTCTGCAGTGTTCTCCGCCCTATCTGGTGTTCCATGCAGATAAGGTGGTTTTGCGTACTAAGCCTGGTTTTCTTCCAAAGGTTGTTTCTAACAAGAATATTAACCAGGAGATAGTTGTACCTTCTTTATGTCCGAATCCAGTTTCATAGAAGGAACGTTTGTTACACAATTTGGACGTAGTCCGTGCTCTAAAATTCTATTTAGAGGCTACAAAAGATTTCAGACAAACATCTTCTTTGTTTGTTGTCTATTCTGGTAAAAGGAGAGGTCAAAAAGCGACTTCTACCTCTCTTTCCTTTTGGCTTAAAAGCATCATCCGATTGGCTTATGAGACTGCCGGACGGCAGCCTCCTGAAAGAATCACAGCTCACTCCACTAGGGCTGTGGCTTCCACATGGGCCTTCAAGAACGAGGCTTCTGTTGACCAGATATGTAAGGCAGCGACTTGGTCTTCACTGCACACTTTTGCCAAATTTTACAAATTTGATACTTTTGCTTCTTCGGAGGCTATTTTTGGGAGAAAGGTTTTGCAAGCCGTGGTGCCTTCCGTTTAGGTAACCTGATTTGCTCCCTCCCTTCATCCGTGTCCTAAAGCTTTGGTATTGGTTCCCACAAGTAAGGATGACGCCGTGGACCGGACACACCAATGTTGGAGAAAACAGAATTTATGCTTACCTGATAAATTACTTTCTCCAACGGTGTGTCCGGTCCACGGCCCGCCCTGGTTTTTTAATCAGGTCTGATGAATTATTTTCTCTAACTACAGTCACCACGGTACCATATGGTTTCTCCTATATTTTTCCTCCTGTCCGTCGGTCGAATGACTGGGGTGGGCGGAGCCTAGGAGGGACTATATGGCCAGCTTTGCTGGGACTCTTTGCCATTTCCTGTTGGGGAAGAGATATTCCCACAAGTAAGGATGGCGCCGTGGACCGGACACACCGTTGGAGAAAGTAATTTATCAGGTAAGCATAAATTCTGTTTTTCCATTGTTCTCTCTATGTATTGAGCTTTGGTGTTCCAGCCAAATAAAAGATAAGGCAGCAAGTCTGTTTACACAAACTTAGAACATAATGAGATCTGATATCACCTTTAAAGTTCAACCCATTGTAATAGGCTGTGGTTTCAAAGCACAAAATCCGTTACTTCATATACACAAATAAGCATGAAAATGGAATTTCTCAAATATTTTATACTCTGCAGTTGGTATAACCAGTAAATTAAAATACATTAATGGAAAAACAATTTTACAGTGTACTGTCCCTTTAAATAAAAAATATTTCTCTTTTACAATTTAAAGAGACAGTAATGGTTTTTTATGTTTTAAAAAAAAAAAAGTTATAATTTTGCATGATTAATCATCCTTTATCTGTTTCCTTACGTTGTTGGGGAACTGCCACTCAAATAAAATAATTTTCTCTTTACTATTTAAAGAGACAGTAACGGTTCTTTGTGTTAACAAAGTTAAGACTTTTGCTTAATTAATCATTTTTTATCTGTTTTCTATGTTGTGAGAGAACTGCCACTTACATACCAAAGTTTCTCTTTAACTTTAAAGAGACGGTAATAGTTTTTATATAGCCATCCCCTACAGTGCCCTGCATTTTTTTCCTCACAAATTCCACCTGGAATTTCTTGTCTAGACATTGCTTTCTAAGGTCGTTGGAGCGATCTCTGATACGTTGTCTGTTTTTCCCATGATACGGGAAAACACTTGAGGATTGGTAGTTAAGTAACTATTCCGAATTTTCTTCTCTGAAGCCTGAAGTACTTCCTTTGCTCAATACTGAAGTGTTTTTCTTTCAGTTTAAATTTAAACACCTCCGTTTGTAACTTTGGGAGGTCTTTGTTTTCCCTGGACAACGCCGACATCACAGGCGTATTCAGTCCTAATAAATCAGTAACCTTTACAAGGATGATTGAAAGGTTATGGAGAAATTGGGTTTCCCTTGTTTTTCCCAGTGATAGCAGACTCTATCAAGGAGTCTTGTCAATGTACCCAGGGATAGGGTATATGTCAGAGTTGCCACAGGACCGCAGAGTGTTTGAGGATAGTTATTGGTCTGCGGATTCCTCATCTGAGTATAGACTTTTCAGGATTCCCTTCAAAGGAAGGACCTTGTTTGGACCGGTTTTAACGAAAATTCTCTCTATTTCGAGAGGTAAGGGTCATTCCTTCCCTCCGGATAAGAAAGCTGTCCAAATTTTACTGTTGACCCAGTCAAGCTTGGAATAGGGGAAAGCAATCCAAGAATCTTGCTGGTGAATCAAAGTCAGCATGACAGGCCTGTCCCTAATCCAGGGAATTCGATATCCCAGGGATACAAAATAGAGTTTAGGACTTTTCTCCCAGGGACAGGTTTTTGTTTTCAAGATTATAGTAGAAGAGAGGTGTTCTTACTTTGCGTAGGAGACCTCTCTGGCATGGGAGTGATAGTTCCTGTTCGGTTTCAGGACCAGGGTCTGGGACTATATCCCAACTTGTTTGTGGTTCCCAATTCAGAGGGAACCTTCAGACCTATTTTACATCTCAAAGGTCTACACAAATTTCAGAGTACTGTCCTCAGATGGAAACTATCGTTCCATTCTTCTTTTGATCCAAGCGGGTCAATTTAATCAACCTTGGAATTAAAGGACGTAAATATCTGCATGTTCCTATTCACGGGATCATCACAAGTTTCTAAGGTTTGCCTTCCTAGACAAACACTGCCGATTTGTGGCTCTTCCCTTCGGTCTTGCCACAGCCCTCAGAATTTTTTCAGGGTTCTGGGATCACTGTTGACGGTGCTTTGGTTAAGGGGCATTGCACTGGCGCCCTATATGGATGACATCCTAGTCCAGACGCCATCCTTACAACAAGCAAGATTCCACACAGACTTGGTGTTATCCTTCCTGTGGTTTCACGAGTGGAAGGTAAATTTGGATGAGAGTTCCTTAGTCCCAAAGGCAAGGGTTACTTCTTGGGAAACTTAATAGATTCCCTATCAATGAAAATGTTTTCTGGCAGAAGTTAGGAAATCAAAGGTTTTCGATTCTTGTTTAGCCCTTCAGTCCACTCCGTGGCCATCAGTGGCTCGGTGCATGGAATTATTCGGGCTGATTGTAGTGGCAGTGGACATCATCCCGTTTGCTCGGTTCCATCTCAGATCTCTGCGCATTCAGGCAATGGAACGGAGTTTATGTGGATTTGTCTCCTAAGAATACTACTGGGCAGGAGACAAGGGATTTTCTTCAATGATGGTTGATGGATTATCTTTCCCAGGGAACCTGCTTTCGCAGACCATCTTGGGTAATTGCGTCAACAGATGCCAGCCTTCTGGGGGGGAGCAGTCTGGGGTTCCCTAATGTCCCAGGGAGTGTGGGCTCAGTCAGTCTGTTCTTTCTATAAACTTCCTGGAGCTGAGAACGATCTTAAATGCTCTTTTGGCCTGGCCTCAGTTAGCCTCGGTCCAGTTTATCAGGTTCCAGTCGGACAACATAACTTCAGTGAACTTACATTAATCATCAGGGAGGAACGAGGAGTTTCTTAGTGATGACAGAGATAAACAAGATAATTCAGTGGGCGGAGGCCCATTATTGTCTGTTGGCGATCCACATCCTAGGGGTGGACAACTGGGAGGCAGACTTTCTGAGCATGCAGACTTTTCATCCGGCGGAGTGGGAATTCCATCCGGAAGTGTTTTCCAGCCTGATTCTCAGGTGGGGTCAGCCGGAATTAGATCTCATGGCATCTCGACAGAATGCCAAACTCCCGAGATTTGGGTCGAGGTCCATGGACCCCCAGGCGGAGCTGATAGATGCTCTGGCGGTTCCTTGGCCCTTCGGTCTAGCATACCTGTTTCCTCTGTTTGCTCTTCTTCTTCGGGTCATTGCTTGGATAAAGCACGAGAGGGCATTGGTTATCCTCATTGCACCGGCCTGGCCTCGCAGGATTCGGTATGCGGATCTGGTGGACATGTCATCTCCACCACCTTGGAGACTTCAGTTGCGGAAGGCCCTTCTAATTCAAGGGCCCTTCCTTCACCCAAATCTAATTTCTCTGAAGCCGACTGCTTGGAGATTGAACGGTTGATCCTATCCAATCGGAGGTTTTCTTATTTGGTCATAGAGACCATGATTTAGGCTCATAAGCCTGTAACTAGACAGATTTACCATAAGATATAGCGTAAATATCTCTATTGGTGTGAATCCAAGGGCTACTCATGGAGTAGAGTTGGGATTCACAGACTTTTGTCTTTTCTCCAAAGGGTTTGGAGAAGGGTTTATCGGCAAATTCCCTAAAGGGACAAATCTCTGCCTTATCTATTTTGTTTCATAAACGTATGGCCGATGTCCCAGATGTACAATCATTTTGTCAGGCATTGGTTAGGATCAGGTCTGTGTTCAAACCAGTTACTCCTACTTGGTGTCTGAATTTAGTTCGCAAAGTTCTGCAAGGGGCTCAGTTTGACCCTATGCATTCCTTAGATATTAAGTTATTAACTTGGAAAGTTTTATTTCCTGTTGCTTTTTCTTCAGCTCGTAGTGTCTGAGTGTCTGAGCTCTTATTTCCATTCAGATAAGGTAGTGTTACGTACTGAACTAGGTTTCTTCCTAAGTTTGTTTCATATAGGAACATTACTCAGGAGATTGTGGTTCCTTCCTGGTGTCCTAATCCTTCTCAGAAAGAACGTCTTCTGCACAATTTGGACGTGGTCCGTACTTTAAAATTTTATTTACAAGCGACTAAGGACTTTCGTCAGTCCTCTTCTTTGTTTGTAATTTTCTCTGGAAAACTTAAGGGTCAGACAGCTACGGCTACCTCTTTCTTTTTGGTTGAGTATCATCCATTTTGCATAGGAGACTGCTGGACAGCAGCCTCCTGAGAGGGTTACAGCTCATTCTACTAGGGCTGTTTGCTTCCTCATGGGCATTCAAAAATGCAGCTTCTGTTGAACAGATTTGCAAGGCTGCCACTTGGTCCTCTCTTCACACTTTTTCTAATTTTACAAGTTGGATACTTTTGCCTCGGCTGAGCCTGTTTTTGGGAGAAAGGTTCTTCAAGCAGTGGTGCCTTCCGTTTCGGTTCCCTGTCTTGTCCCTCCTGTATCATCTGTGTCCTCTAGCTTGGGTATTGCTTACCTGATAAATTTGTTTCTTTTTAGACACGATGAGTCCACGGCCCCCCTGTTCTTTTAAGGCAGGTTGTTGATTATTGTAAACTTCAGACACCTCTGCACCTTGGCTTTTCCTTTCTCTTCCTAACTTCGGTCGAATGACTGGAGTGGGAGGGAAGGGAGGTGCTATTTAACAGCTCTGCTGTGGTGCTCTGTGCCTCCTCCTGCTGACCAGGAGGTGAAAATCCCATAAGTAATGAAGATGGTCCGTGGACTCATCGTGTCTAAAAAGAAACAAATTTATCAGGTAAGCATAAATTTTCTTTTTGTTTTCCATCAGGATAAAGCTGTGTTACAGCCAAAATATGGTTTTCTGCCTAAGCTGACAATATAAACCAGGAACTCGTAGTCCCTTCTTTGTGTCCTAATCCAAAGTCTCCGTAGGAGAGCCTTTTACATAATCTAGATAGTAAGGGCATTCAAATTTTATCTTCAGGCTACTAAAGAGTTTTGTCAATACTCTAGTCTGTCTTATTTTCTGGTAAGGATCAGAAGGTTTTTGGTTGAAGTCCATGATTTACAGGACTTACTTAGAAGCTGGTCAAGATCCGCCAATCCGAATTACTGCTCATTCCGCTCGTTCAGTTGCTACTTCTTGGGCATTCAAGAATGAGGCCACAGTCGAACAAATTTGCAAGGCTCCAACTTGGTCTTCCCTGCACACTCTTACCAAGTTCTATCATTTTGCCTTAGCAAAGGGTTGCTTATGGAAGGAAGGTTATTAGGTTGTTGGTGCCTGCCTTAACTTTCCTTTTTCACACCAACCCATTAAATTTGTGGACTTCTTAGCTTGGGTATTGGTTCCCAAGTGTAAGGATCGTGAACTCTCACTACCATTAGAAAGAAACCATAAGTTATTCTTACCTGATAAATTAATTTCTTTCTTGGTCCACGAACCCACCCAACAGATTGGTGCATGGTAGCGGCAGTCTTAGTTTGCACCTCTTTACCCTATTGTCTTTCTTACTTTCTTTTTTTCTCTGCATTAAATACTACTGGGGAGGAAGGGGAAGTAGAAGGGATATATATTAAGCTCTGGTAGGGTGTCTTTGCCTCCTCCTGGGGCCAAGTGTTGTTCCAAAGTGTAAGGATCGTGGACTCTTACTGCCAAGTAAGAAATCAATTTATCAGGTAAGAATACATTTATTTTTTTTGTATTAGTGAGCATAGATAAACAGATTTTACTGGCAGCAAAGGAGTTACACTCAACGTTGGGAGTATCAAAAAAACGTTTTAGTTTCTGAGCAAGGCATAGCCGGTGATTGGGGGGTCATTTAACTATTGTGTGTTGCTCCTGACTTGTACTTTGTCTTAAACTAAAATACTCTTAAGTTCAATGTCATTTTTGTGTTAGATTGTCCCTTAAACCCCCTACCCTAGCTAATATAAAAATGACTTTGCAGATGCATTGTATATAGAAGCTCTTAACCTTTTGGCAACCTCTGCTAGTGGTTTAAAATCACTCGGGACTAATCCAACCAGGTTGATTGACAGCCACTGCTATTGTGTGGTTGCAAAATGATAAATATGTTTGCACAATGCTGCTCACTCACCATGATCATGGGTGTACAGGTACCCTCACTGGGAATCTTGTCTGCTCTGTCCTTGATAAATGGAGCTCATAGTGTTTTTAACAACTTAAACTTTATGCCTAATATTAAACTACTTATTTCTCCAACATAGGTGTGTCCGGTCCACGGCGTCATCCTTACTTGTGGGATATTCTCCTCCCCAACAGGAAATGGCAAAGAGCCCAGCAAAGCTGGTCACATGATCCCTCCTAGGCTCCGCCTTCCCCAGTCATTCTCTTTGCCGTTGTACAGGCAACATCTCCACGGAGATGGCTTAGAGTTTTTTGGTGTTTAACTGTAGTTTTTATTATTCAATCAAGAGTTTATTTTAAAATAGTGCTGGTATGTACTATTTACTCTGAAACAGAAAAGAGATGAAGATTTCTGTTTGTAAGAGGAAAATGATTTTAGCAACCGTTACTAAAATCGATGGCTGTTTCCACACAGGACTGTTGAGAGGAATTAACTTCAGTTGGGGGAAACAGGGAGCAGACTTTTGCTGCTTGAGGTATGACACATTTCTAACAAGACGATGTAATGCTGGAAGCTGTCATTTTCCCTATGGGATCCGGTAAGCCATTTTTATTACATAAAGAGAAAAAAGGGCTTCACAAGGGCTTTTAAGACTGTAGACATTTTCTGGGCTAAAACGATTTATATATAAGCATATTTTATACTCCATAGCCTTGAGGAATTATTTTAATCTTGGGAACTATGTAAAATAACCGGCAGGCACTGTATTGGACACCTTATTCTCTAGGGGCTTTCCCTAATCATAGGCAGAGTCTCATTTTCGCACCTCTATTGCGCACTTGTTTTTGGGAAGCATGACATGCAGATGCATGTGTGAGGAGCTCTGATACATAGAAAAGACTTTCTGAAGGCGTCATTTGGTATCGTATTCCCCTTTGGGCTTGGTTGGGTCTCAGCAAAGCAGATACCAGGGACTGTAAAGGGGTTAAATATAAAAACGGCTCCGGTTCTGTTATTTTAAGGGTTAAAGCTTCCAAATTTGGTGTGCAATACTTTTAAGGCTTTAAGACACTGTGGTGAAATTTTGGTGAATTTTGAACAATTCCTTCATACTTTTTCACATATGCAGTAATAAAGTGTGTTCAGTTTAAAATTTAAAGGGACAGTAACGGTTTTATTTTAAAACGTTTTTTGTACTTTGTTATCAAGTTTATGCCTGTTTAACATGTCTGAACTACCAGATAGACTGTGTTCTGTATGTGGGGAAGCCAAGGTTCCTTCTCATTTAAATAGATGTGATTTATGTGACACAAAATTTAGAGAAAATGATGCCCAAGATGATTCCTCAAGTGAGGGGAGTAAGCATGGTACTGCATCATCCCCTCCTTCGTCTACACCAGTCTTGCCCACACAGGAGGCCCCTAGTACATCTAGTGCGCCAATACTCCTTACTATGCAACAATTAACGGCTGTAATGGATAATTCTATCAAAAACATTTTAGCCAAAATGCCCACTTATCAGCGAAAGCGCGACTGCTCTGTTTTAGAAAATACTGAAGAGCATGAGGACGCTGATGATATTGGTTCTGAAGTGCCCCTTCACCAGTCTGAGGGGGCCAGGGAGGTTTTGTCTGAGGGAGAAATTTCAGATTCAGGGAAAATTTCTCAACAAGCTGAACCTGATGTGATTACATTTAAATTTAAATTGGAACATCTCCGCGCTCTGCTTAAGGAGGTGTTATCTACTCTGGATGATTGTGAGAATTTGGTCATTCCAGAGAAATTATGTAAAATGGACAAGTTCCTAGAGGTCCCGGGGCCCCCCGAAGCTTTTCCTATACCCAAACGGGTGGCGGACATTGTAAATAAAGAATGGGAAAGGCCCGGTATACCTTTCGTCCCTCCCCCCATATTTAAGAAATTGTTTCCTATGGTCGACCCCAGAAAGGACTTATGGCAGACAGTCCCCAAGGTCGAGGGGGCGGTTTCTACTCTAAACAAACGCACCACTATACCCATAGAAGATAGTTGTGCTTTCAAAGATCCTATGGATAAAAAAATTAGAGGGTTTGCTTAAAAAGATGTTTGTTCAGCAAGGTTACCTTCTACAACCAATTTCATGCATTGTTCCTGTCACTACAGCAGCGTGTTTCTGGTTCGATGAACTAGAAAAGGCGCTCAATAATAATTCTTCTTCTTATGAGGAGATTATGGACAGAATTCATGCTCTCAAATTGGCTAATTCTTTCACCCTAGACGCCACTTTGCAATTGGCTAGGTTAGCGGCGAAAAATTCTGGTTTTGCTATTGTGGCGCGCAGAGCGCTTTGGCTAAAATCTTGGTCAGCGGATGCGTCTTCCAAGAACAAATTGCTTAACATTCCTTTCAAGGGGAAAACGCTGTTTGGCCCTGACTTGAAAGAGATTATTTCCGATATCACTGGGGGCAAGGGCCACGCCCTTCCTCAGGATAGGTCTTTCAAGGCCAAAAATAAACCTAATTTTCGTCCCTTTCGCAGAAACGGACCAGCCACAAGTGCTACGTCCTCTAAGCAAGAGGGTAATACTTCTCAAGCCAAGCCAGCCTGGAGGCCAATGCAAGGCTGGAACAAAGGTAAGCAGGCCAAGAAACCTGCCACTGCTACCAAGACAGCATGAGATGTTGGCCCCCGATCCGGGACCGGATCTGGTGGGGGGCAGACTCTCTCTCTTCGCTCAGGCTTGGGCAAGAGATGTTCTGGATCCTTGGGCGCTAGAAATAGTCTCCCAAGGTTATCTTCTGGAATTCAAGGGGCTTCCCCCAAGGGGGAGGTTCCACAGGTCTCAATTGTCTTCAGACCACATAAAAAGACAGGCATTCTTACATTGTGTAGAAGACCTGTTAAAAATGGGAGTGATTCATCCTGTTCCATTAGGAGAACTAGGGATGGGGTTCTACTCCAATCTGTTCATAGTTCCCAAAAAAGAGGGAACATTCAGACCAATCTTAGATCTCAAGATCCTAAACAAGTTTCTCAAGGTTCCATCGTTCAAAATGGAAACCATTCGAACAATTCTTCCTTCCATCCAGGAAGGCCAATTCATGACCACGGTGGATTTAAAGGATGCGTATCTACATATTCCTATCCACAAGGAACATCATCGGTTCCTAAGGTTCGCATTTCTGGACAAGCATTACCAGTTTGTGGCACTCCCGTTCGGATTAGCCACTGCTCCAGGAATTTTCACAAAGGTACTAGGGTCCCTTCTAGCGGTGCTAAGACCAAGGGGCATTGCAGTAGTACCTTACTTGGACGACATACTGATTCAAGCGTCGTCCCTTCCACAAGCAAAGGCTCACACGGACATTGTCCTGGCCTTTCTCAGATCTCACGGGTGGAAAGTGAACGTAGAAAAA
Organism: Bombina bombina; assembly: GCF_027579735.1. NCBI lineage: Eukaryota > Metazoa > Chordata > Amphibia > Anura > Bombinatoridae > Bombina > Bombina bombina. The sequence continues at coordinate 1,246,552,064 of NC_069500.1, forward strand.
AGTTCTCTATCTCCGTCAACAAGGGTTCCCTTCTTGGGAACAATAATAGACTCCTTAGAAATGAGGATTTTTCTGACAGAGGCCAGAAAATCAAAACTTCTAAACTCTTGTCAAATACTTCATTCTGTTCCTCTTCCTTCCATAGCGCAGTGCATGGAAGTAATAGGTTTGATGGTAGCGGCAATGGACATAGTTCCTTTTGCGCGAATTCATCTAAGACCATTACAACTGTGCATGCTCAGTCAGTGGAATGGGGACTATACAGACTTGTCTCCGACGATACAAGTAGATCAGAGGACCAGAGATTCACTCAGTTGGTGGCTGTCCCTGGACAACCTGTCACAGGGGATGAGCTTCCGCAGACCAGAGTGGGTCATTGTCACGACCGACGCCAGTCTGGTGGGCTGGGGCGCGGTCTGGGGACCACTGAAAGCGCAGGGTCTTTGGTCTCGGGAAGAATCTGTTCTCCCGATAAATATTCTGGAACTGAGAGCGATATTCAATGCTCTCAAGGCTTGGCCTCAGCTAGCAAAGGCCAAGTTCATACGGTTTCAATCAGACAACATGACGACTGTTGCGTACATCAACCATCAGGGGGGAACAAGGAGTTCCCTGGCGATGGAAGAAGTGACCAAAATCATTCAATGGGCGGAGACTCACTCCTGCCACTTGTCTGCAATCCACATTCCAGGAGTGGAAAACTGGGAAGCGGATTTTCTGAGTCGTCAGACATTTCATCCGGGGGAGTGGGAACTCCATCCGGAAATCTTTGCCCAAATCACTCAATTGTGGGGCTTTCCAGACATGGATCTGATGGCCTCTCGTCAGAACTTCAAGGTTCCTTGCTACGGGTCCAGATCCAGGGATCCCAAGGCGACTCTAGTAGATGCACTAGTAGCACCTTGGACCTTCAAACTAGCTTATGTATTCCCGCCGTTTCCTCTCATCCCCAGGCTGGTAGCCAGGATCAATCAGGAGAGGGTATCGGTGATCTTGATAGCTCCTGCGTGGCCACGCAGGACTTGGTATGCAGACCTGGTGAATATGTCATCGGCTCCACCATGGAAGCTACCTTTGAGACGAGACCTTCTTGTTCAAGGTCCGTTCGAACATCCGAATCTGGTCTCACTCCAACTGACTGCTTGGAGATTGAACGCTTGATCTTATCAAAGCGAGGGTTCTCAGATTCTGTCATTGATACTCTTGTTCAGGCCAGAAAGCCTGTAACTAGAAAAATCTACCACAAAATATGGAAAAAATATATCTGTTGGTGTGAATCTAAAGGATTCCCTTGGGACAAGATAAAAATTCCTAAGATTCTATCCTTTCTTCAAGAAGGTTTGGAGAAAGGATTATCTGCAAGTTCTTTGAAAGGACAGATTTCTGCCTTGTCTGTGTTACTTCACAAAAAGCTGGCAGCTGTGCCAGATGTTCAAGCCTTTGTTCAGGCTCTGGTTAGAATCAAGCCTGTTTACAAACCTTTGACTCCTCCTTGGAGTCTCAATTTAGTTCTTTCAGTTCTTCAGGGGGTTCCGTTTGAACCCTTACATTCCGTTGATATTAAGTTATTATCTTGGAAAGTTTTGTTTTTGGTTGCAATTTCTTCTGCTAGAAGAGTTTCAGAATTATCTGCTCTGCAGTGTTCTCCTCCTTATCTGGTGTTCCATGCAGATAAGGTGGTTCTGCGTACTAAACCTGGTTTTCTTCCGAAAGTTGTTTCTAACAAAAACATTAACCAGAAGATAGTCGTGCCTTCTTTGTGTCCGAATCCACTTTCAAAGAAGGAACGTTTGTTGCACAATTTGGATGTAGTTCGTGCTCTAAAATTCTATTTAGATGCTACAAAGGATTTTAGACAAACATCTTCCTTGTTTGTTGTTTATTCTGGTAAAAGGAGAGGTCAAAAAGCAACTTCTACCTCTCCCTCTTTTTGGATTAAAAGCATCATCAGATTGGCTTACGAGACTGCCGGACGGCAGCCTCCTGAAAGAATCACAGCTCATTCCACTAGGGCTGTGGCTTCCACATGGGCCTTCAAGAACGAGGCTTCTGTTGATCAGATATGTAAGGCAGCGACTTGGTCTTCACTGCACACTTTTACTAAATTTTACAAATTTGATACTTTTGCTTCTTCTGAGGCTATTTTTGGGAGAAAGGTTTTGCAAGCCGTGGTGCCTTCCATCTAGGTGACCTGATTTGCTCCCTCCCTTCATCCGTGTCCTAAAGCTTTGGTATTGGTTCCCACAAGTAAGGATGACGCCGTGGACCGGACACACCTATGTTGGAGAAAACAGAATTTATGTTTACCTGATAAATTACTTTCTCCAACGGTGTGTCCGGTCCACGGCCCGCCCTGGTTTTTTAATCAGGTCTGATAATTTATTTTCTTTAACTACAGTCACCACGGTATCATATGATTTCTCCTATGCAAATATTCCTCCTTTACGTCGGTCGAATGACTGGGGAAGGCGGAGCCTAGGAGGGATCATGTGACCAGCTTTGCTGGGCTCTTTGCCATTTCCTGTTGGGGAGGAGAATATCCCACAAGTAAGGATGACGCCGTGGACCGGACACACCGTTGGAGAAAGTAATTTATCAGGTAAACATAAATTCTGTTTTTTTATGGTTTTTCTAGGTCCAGGCAATAAAATTATTGGTACGTTGGCTATTAGGTATGAAGAATAATCAGTCCAAGTCTGCGAATTCCACATTGAGATTATTATCAGCAATGCTTGTCAGTGAAGGGGACCTAACTGAGCATAAAAGAATCAGGTACATTTTTCTGGTTTGCTGCACTCTTACTTTATATGAGTATTGGATTTTTTTGGATCTATTTACTTTTTTTTCACCTACAGTAAATCAGACATGTCTCGCTTGAGGTTAGCAGCTGGAAGTGCCATAATGAAACTTGCTCAGGAACCTTGTTACCATGAAATAATCACTCCAGAACAGTTCCAGCTCTGTGCTCTTGTCATTAATGTAAGTTCTTTACTATTGTTATTTTCATAGTAAAAATGATACAATGTTTCACATACAGTTCATATCCCCTGCAATATAAGGATTTTATCTTATGTTGTTGTTTTTATTTTTGTGTGTGTAATGCTTTAATCTAAGGGGATACATAAAACTAAAGGCTGAATCCTTAAACTGCTACTTTAGCTTGTAGATTGAAATTAAATGTGTGTGTATGTATGTATATAATTACTATTTCTTTTGCTGTAGGATGAGTGCTATCAAGTTCGTCAAATATTTGCACAAAAGCTTCACAAGGCTCTTGTGAAGTTGCTGCTTCCACTAGAATATATGGCTATCTTTGCCTTGTGTGCCAAGGATCCAGTGAAGGAAAGAAGGGCACATGCTAGACAGTGCTTGCTCAAGAATATCAGTATAAGAAGGGAGTACATTAAGCAAAACCCATTGGCAAGTGGTATGTTTCTGTGGAGGATGTTAAAGCCTTGTCTTAAAACATGCATTATTAATTTTGCTTTGCAATTCCTACTGAGTTTTCAGGTGTTAATTACATCAAAGGGACAGTCTACAATATAATTTTCTTCATAAACGGAGAGAGTCCACAGCTGCATTCATTACTTTTGGGAATTCAGAACCTGGCCACCAGGAGGAGGCAGACACCCCAGCCAAAGACTTAAATACTTCCCCCATCCCCCAGTCATTCTTTGCTTTTTGTCCCAGGAGGTTGGCAGAGATGTGTCAGACGTTTTCGATAGTCAGCCTCTCAGTGAGAGCATGGATGAATGTTAGAGTCCGGAGATGCAGGGAAAGTCCTTCCATACTCAGATTAACAGCTCCATAAGCATTCTGCGTTGACGAGTTTCGCTGCCTGCTTTCTTCTCTCAAGTCCATGGCAGAAGCAACACTACGATCTCTCACACTTGAAGGGCCGTGTTCCTGTTCCACGGCGTAGATTCCGGTAAGGTCGTTTCATTTTACTTTCATCATGGATGTCTTGTAATTACAACAGTTTACAGAGAGGCTACAACCTCGCAGGAATCAAGGGTTAAAATCTCCTGAGGGGGGTTATTAAACAAAGGGGGTTTTAATCATGTTTGTTATATGATTCTGTCTGCTTCTGTGGAGTAATACTTGGGCGCATGGCTTTTTCGGAACATAACGGCCTATTGCAAGTGACGCGGCCTTGACGGTCGGTCGCGCTTTTCATGGACTGCACGGTACACCTTGTGGCCGGGTGTGGTCACGTTTTGACTTTCCATTTCCGCATTCCTGACTGGCGACGGAGAAATTCTGTTTTCGCTGTGTCTGGTTCATAGGAGGTGGTACGTGCCCCAGCCATTGGGGGTGTAAGGTGCCGTTTACATTTTTCTTATTGGTCCATTTTTTTATCAATATCCCAGTTATGGAGGATTCTGATTTTGTGGAGACGGATGTCTCGGATTCTGATTCTACTTTTTGCAATGAATATGAATTGGCCCGGGTGATACATGTCTATCAGTTATGTTCCGAATGGATCGGGGAACCCTGCCCTTTGAGCCATTTGCCTCCGGGGATTCTGCTTCCCACGAGGTGTGTTCTCTACAACCAACTCTTACTACGCATGCAGGTAACCCAAATGCTGCTTATCCTTCTCTGGAGGGTGGCTTGTTTCCTCCGGAGATTATTACACGGTTCCGCATGGCCATATCTTTGACACTGGCGCATTTACATCTTCCAGGAGTGTGTTTAAGATATTGTCCGTGTTCTGTTAACCATGGCTCATCAGGCGTGGAATCACCTGGTCCAGTTCAGCCCTCTGGGGGAGTGACTGTCCCTGAGGCTTCAGGGGGTCAACCTTCGGGGCCAGGGTCTTTGTTTGCCCCAGCGGAGGTAAGTTTTGCCTTTCGTTATTGACTGGCCCGCCTTAGTGTTCTTCTCAGGCATGTTTTTGCGTTATTGGAGGATCCCACTATTCATGGGGTGGTGAATCCTCAGTCTTCCGATGCGAATGGCATGCTTGATTAGACATAAGGGGATGAAATAATCTGCTTATAGTCTTGTTTCCTGAGTATGTTTCCAGTTCTGAGCTTGGAAGACTGATCCTGTTGGGCTGGTCCTGCGGGAGTGTCTGTTTTTCTTTCTGGGCGATAACCTACTGGTTGCCTTATATTTAATTTTAATCCAGTTAGGATGAATTTTATTTGGTTTAAACTCATGTTTGTTACAATATTTCCTTTAGGAAATTTCTCTGGAATTGATACTCTCGATATTGTGATCGCACTGTTACTTCTATGAAAGTTTGTCTGCTATTCATCTCTCCCTCTTAGGGGGTGACTTTTTGTGGCCTTGTCCGTATTGGGCCCTTGGTTTCAGGCTGGTCCTGAATGGGTACAAATCCTTCTGTTTTAAGGCCTATTTCAGACACGTGGCGGCTACTATGCCTGGCTGGTCCGGTTAGGGTGCCGAGTGGTTTCCACTATTTGTTTTTACAAATTTCAGCCAGCCTTCCGAGAGGATTTGATGATCTGTGGTTTGTTTAGGGCATGGAGGATTGTTTTCGGTCCTCATATCCTTTCATCTAGTTGGCGGAATCCCGTGAGATCCACTACGTCATACTCAATTGTTCCGACTCGTGATTTAGAGTGTTTCCTTCCCGTTGTGGGTTAGGAGTTGAAGGATTTAGGTCCTTCCTGGTGATCTTGCCTTTCAAGGTTCTTGGGATTGTCCTTTTAGGACTTATTCCTTCTTGTGCTCTCTTCCTTAGAGTCGAGACTGTATGAACTTTGTCCGTTTTTTTTTCTTGGCAGAAGTTGAGGGTCGTGCGGCTCTTTTCTGTTTTCAGGAGTTAGTAGTTCCATATTAGGGACGATAGACTTTCTCCTCCTTTCCTAGCTTTCGCTTAGGGGATGTTCCTCCAGGATTCGGGATGCTCGGCATTCTTCTTCTTTGGTGATCCTCTGGAAGGATAATCTGAGACGATTATGGAGACTAGTGTTCTTCTACTCTTTCTTCGGGTGATCTCTGCTCTCGTAATTATTTCCCTTAGTCTTGGACTGCGTGTGTGTGGTCTTTGGGCTGTAGAGTAGTTTACAGGACTATGGCCTAGCACCTTGTTGGTGAGGAGTTGGTCTTCCCTTTTGGCTGGGAATTTGAGTGAGTCATGTGCCCGTTTCTCTGGGTTATCCCGGATGTCTTCCCCTGTGAGGTCTGAATCTTCAGATGGGGGGTATATTGTGCTCCCTGGAGGTGTTGTCCATTTCAAAACGGTTCTGGGTCCCAGTTCTTGGGTTCCTATATCGGATCCTTATGGATTTATGATCCTGTGGTCTGGTTCAGGACGACCCAGTTTTCTATGGGTGCTGATTGTCCTTAGGATGGAATGTGCTCCCTTTACAGGGAGTTTTTTTCCTGTTATATACAACAGTGGTGATATGGATGATCTTCATTCGGTCTCAACTGATTAGCATACGGCTTCTCACGTCCTTGTGGCATGGGTGCCGTTTTTGCCGTTTCTTATCTTCCTCCCCCTTGGGAGGGGGGGGCAGGTAGATTGCCTCCTTTAGCTGCCTTGGATGCAGGAGGAGCGGGGCCTGGTCGATAGCGGATATTCCGTCTGCCTGGGATTTGAGAGACTGGAGTTCGTTCCTGCTTCATTCCTGTTAACGCTCAAGTTAGCGTGGCAGTTATCATACTCTGAAGGTCGTGTGTTCGGCCCTCGCTCAAAGCTCTTGTTAAAGCACTATTTATTTAAGAGAGGCAGCAGTCTGCTGCTCTATGGCTTTTCGACCAGCTGTTGAAGAGTAGACTCTCAGTATCGCGACTGTCAAGGGAGTGTTAATAGATCTTCTTGGGATCTCTCTTGCATTTCTCTATACTAAATCCTAGGGGGTTCTTTTGGAAGTGCCTTTGTTTGTAGGAGCGAATGGGTTGGCAACCGAGCTCTGTTGGGGTGGATAATTTTCCCCATTCTTCCATTCCCTGGGGGGCTTGGGGTGGGGTGGATTTTTTTTTATTCTGAGCTGTCTTTATCGGTTTCTGGGGTCTCGTCTTCAGTTACCTTTTGGGGAATGATTCTCTTCTCTTTCGAGCTCTGTGACTTGATCCAGTGGAATTGAGCATTACTAGGCTTGGGCGTTATCTCCCTTGCTCTACGGGACCGGTTGGGTCTCGGTTGGCTTGGCCCCCGGGGTTTCTTCTCGCCCAGCATTCTTTGGGGCTCGTTTGGGCCCTATTTATGGGTTTTGCCGTGCCCTATTTAGGGCTCCTTTAAGAATCCTTTAAGGACGTTTTATCCGTGTTTTTCTCTATAGCTTGGGTATTGTTTTCCCAAAAGTAATGAATGCAGCTGTGGACTCTTTCCATTTATGAAGAAAACATAAATGATGCTTACCTGATAATTTCCTTTCAGACGGAAAGAGTCCACAGCTCCCAGCCCGTATTTTTCTGGGGGACGTCCGTTATTTTTGTTCTTCTGGCACCTTTTCACCCTATGCTTCTTCTACTGTTCCTTGTTCCTCTGCAGAATGACTGGGGGATGGGGGAAGTGGGAGAGGTATTTAAGCCTTTGGCTGGGGTGTCTTTGCCTCCTCCTGGTGGCCAGGTTATGAATTCCCAAAAGTAATGAATGCAGCTGTGGACTATTTCCGTCTGAAGAAAAGGAAATTATCAGGTAAGCATAATTTGTTTTTTATTGTTTTAAAAGATAATTACCCATTCCCCAGTTTTGCATAACCAACAGTTATATTAATACACTTTTTACCTCTTTGATTACCTTGTATCTAAGCATTTTCTGACAGCCCCCTGATCACATGACTATTATCTATTGACTTGCATTTAGTACTGTGTTGTGCTAAATCTTAAATAACTCCCTGGGCATGAACATATTATCTATATGGCCCACATGAACTAGCAGTCTGTTGTAAAAAGCAAATACAAAAGCATGTGATTAAGAGGCTGTCTGTAGAGCCTTTGAAACAGGCAGATATTTAGAGGTTTAAATGTTATAAAGTATATTAATCTAACAATGTTGGTTGTGCAAAGCTGGGGAATGGGTAGTAAAGGTGTTCTCTATCTTTTTAAACCATAAAAATTTTAATGTTGACTGTCCCTTAAATCTTAAATATTGCACTTCTTATGTTAACTATTCCAAAAGTTCTTTGTTAAAAATAAGGTTAATTTCCTTTGTTTAAAAATAAGGTTCTTTTTTATTTTTCCTCCCAGAAAAGCTGCTGTCCTTGCTACCGGAATACGTTGTTCCATATATGATACATTTGCTGGCTCACGACCCAGACTTTACAAAACCTCAGGATGTTGACCAACTGCGTGATATTAAAGAGTAAGCTTTCAAATTGTGCTGTTTTGCTGAGGGTGTTTCTAGCTTATATTTTTCACGTAGATATATTAACCCCTTTAGGACCAGCGACTTACCCTGTATCGGGATTGTGTAATTAATAGCGTTGTCTCACCTCCAGCGACAAGACCGTACTATTTCCGGTGACCAGGAGGGAGGTTATAATAGCATGGTCACGCCACTTGCAGCGGGACCCGTGCTATTAGTAACAAGAAAACCCTTGACGACCTGGTGATGTATATGGTACATTGTGGTCATTAAGGGGTTAATGTCTGTGAATTTTCAATGCATTTAAAAAAACTGGCTGCTGAGTTTTCCGACTGTCTATTAAAGGCACATGAAACCCAATTTTTTTCTTTCAGGAATCGGATAGAAAATCCAATTTTAAACAAGTTTCCAGTTAACTTCTATTTTCAAATCTGTTTCATTATCTTCATATACTTTTGCTGAAGGAGCAGCAATGCACTATTGAGAGCTAGCTGAACACATATTGTCAGCCAATCACAAGAGACAAAAGGTGGGCAGACACCAATCACCAGCTAGCTCTTACTAGTGTAGGATATGTACATACTGTATTCTTTTTAAATAATGGATACTAAGAGAACAAAGTACATTTGAAAATAGAAGTGAATTTAGGTGTCTTAAAATAATATGCTCTATCTGAAGCAAGCAAGTTTAAAGGGACAGTTCACCCAAAAATGTTCTTCCATTTAAATTGTTCCCAATGATCCATTTTACCTGCTGGGGTGTATTATATTGTTTACAAGTAGATCATTTACTAGCTGATTTAGCTTGTGGTATCCCAACCTATATTGTAAGTTTTGATACTGGAGTCTCAGCTATTGAATGCCCTAAGTACAGTCAGCAGAAAAAATTACACTCCCAGTGGGGTGCAGCATCACTTTCATGATAATTTTCCATTGTTCTCTCAAAGTATTCAGCTTTGGTTTTCCAGACATATATAAGATAAGGAAGCAAGTGTGTGTTCACAAAGTGATAACATAATGAGATATATTACCTGAAGCTCCACCCATTGTATTAGGCTGTGTTTTAAAAGCACAAAACCAGCTTTCATATACACAAATAAACCTGAAAATGCAATTTCTCATACATTTTATACTCTGCAGCTGGTATAACAAGTCATTGAAAATACATTAAGGGAAAAACAATTTTACAGTTTTCTGTCCCTTTATTTTTGACTTACCTATCCCTTTAAGTTTTATATACATTAATTTCATATAGGTGGAAAGAGTCCATGAGCTACCAGGAGGGGGCAAAGTTTACCAAACCTCAAAAGCCTATAAATACACCTCCCACCTCACTCATATTTCAGTTTTACAAACTTTGCCTCCTTAGGAGGTGGTGAAGCATGATGTGATTGATTTCTTCAGTGAAAGGCGCTTCTAAGCATATTGAAGCCCAGTTTCTCTCTAAGTGCAGTGTTTGTCTGAGGAATGTGACGGGAGTATTGCCTGATGATACCATGTTTTCGCCTATGGGAAATCTATTCCTAAGGCTCTCTGTAAATCGGTCGCAGGGATTCATCTGCTGCCTCCCTTTATAGATCGACAATATACTCTTGTACCATTACCTCTGCTGATATGTTTCAGTACTGGTTTGGCTGTCTGCTATATATGGATGGGTGTCTTACACGGTAAGTATATACTTTTATTATATAAAACACTTTCAGCTATGGATTGGGCACTTTTTAACTAAAGTTGTTATATATATTGTTTGTATACATGCCTTAAGTCAGTAATTCAGTGCTCTTTTTTAGCGACTTTATTTGTGGCTAAATATTTGTCAAGGTTGGTAGAGTCTGTGAAACATACAGGTTTTTTTTCAGCTAGTAATTTATTTATAAATTAGGATGCCAAGTATTATGCTAGTCTCATGGAATGTTAATAATGACATTTTATGCAGCTATAATAAAAGTATCAATAAGGCTTTAGGTACATCTTGTTTTTTTGTATTTACAATCAAAATTCTTACCTGTTTTTTAGAGTGATAGGTGTATTAGAAATCAACTACAGCTTTGAATATCACGCATGTGATGATGCTATTTATGTCATAGGGTGACGTGTCATCATTTTGTGGCATTTTTTGGCACCAAAATTTTCCCGCCAAAATTGCCTTTATAAGCTCCGCCCCCAGCTCATTCAGTGTTCTCAGAAAACATTTAGAGAGCTTTCATGCAGCATTTTATGAATTTTTTTTCTTTTTTTATATACATTTTCGCTCTGTTTCCCATTCTCAGGCGTGTTTTATATATATATATATATATATATATATATATATCATATATAGGAGCTTGGATATAAATTATTTGCATAATTAATTTATTTTTTTCAAATTTAGTTTTTTACCATTATGTCTCAAACTGGACCTGCCTCTGTTGTTACCATAGGATTTGAGCTGCCTGAACATGTATTTATCAAAGCTAAGTATGTTTGTTGTAATAAAGCTGATCTAAATTATTCATCTGTATTATGTGGTTCTTGTTTTGACAAATTGATAAATATATCTGAGTACAAATACACCCACTGTTATTACATTTCTGTCTAATGTACTTAGCATTACTGCAGAAATGTAAGATTTTATTGCTGCCGCTATAGAGAAGGCAGACTGCTATTTTTCCTTCAAATAAATGTAAAAAGGTTTTTGCAACATTTTCCTTGACTTAATGAATTAAGTTCTGACCTTCAGCATTCTGATGTATCCTCTACTGATGGGGTCTCCTCTGATTCAGAGGATGCCACGTCAGAGACTGATGTAGAAAAATCTTCTTTTTCATTTAAGTTAGAATATATTCGTTCTCTCCTAAAGGAAATGTTGTTTACTTTGGGTATTGAGGAGTCTAAATCTCCTGATGGTTAAGCTAGTAATTGTCTAAATTCTGTATTTAAGACTACTGCTATTACTCCTGAAGTATTTCCTATTCCTGATTCTATCTCTAATGTGATTGCTAAAGAATGGTCTAAACCTGGTACCTCTTTTAGCCCTTCTTCTAGGTTTAATAAATTGTATCCTTTACCTGTAGCCAAGGATCCTTTAGATAGGAAGCTTGAATCTTATCCAAGAATGGCATATTTACATACTGGCTATATTCTTAGACCTGTTATATCTATGGCTGATGTTGCTGCTGCTTCTACTTTTTGGTTGGACAGTTTAGCACAGCAGTTGTCTTCAGATTCTGAATTATCTAACATTGTTTTACTTCAAAATGCAACTCATTTTATTTGTGATGCTATATTTGATGTTAGGAAGATCAATGTCGAATCCATGTCTTTAGCTTTATGGATTAAATCTTGGAATGCTGACATGGGGTATACAACTAGATTATCTATCTCTCTTTTCAAGGTAAAAATCTTTTGGTTCACAATTGGATTCTATTAGCTCCACTGTTACTGGGGGTAAGGGAGTTTTTCTGCCCCACGACAAGTAATCTAAGGGTACATTTAAAGCTCCCAATAGTTTTCGTCCCTTTCGTCAGAATAGAGAACAGAAAACCACTCTTTTCCCCTATGGCCTCTGGCTCTAATTGTAGACCATCTCCGAATTGGAATAAATCCAAGCCTTATAAGAAACCAAATCCTGCCCCTAAACCTACATGAAGGTGCGGCCCTCAAGTCAGTTCTTCTGGTAGGGGGCAGACTAAAGCTATTTCAAACAATTTGGACAGACTCTGTCCAAAATCAGTGGATTCAGAATATCATTTCTCAGGGGTGTCAAACAGGATTCAGAATAAGACCTCCTTTGGGAAGATTCTTTCTTACCCATGTAACGAAAAAACCAGTAAAAGCTCAAGTCTTTCTGAAATGAGTTTTCAGATCTAGAACTTTCAGGGGTAATTATTCCGGTTCCACAGCAGGAACAAGGATTGTTTTTTTTTTATTCAAATCTATTCTTTGTACCAAAGAAGTCCCAATTTTCAAGATGGGGACTATAAGGACTATTCTGCCTTTTGTTCAGCAAGGTCACTTCATGTCCACAATAGACTTACAGGATGCTTACCTTCACAATTCGATTCATCCAGATCACTATCGTTATCTGAGATTCTCTTTTCTAAACAAGGATTACCAATTTGTCGCTCTTCCGTTTGGCCTTGCAACAGCACCAAGAATATTCTCAAGAGTTCTAGGTGCCCTTCTATCTGTAATCAGAGAGCAGGGTATTGCAGTGTTTCCTTATTTGGACAATATATTGTTACTAACTTAATCCTTTTCATTTAGAGAATCTCACACAAAAGTGTCTGTTGTTTCTTCAGACATGTTTGGAGGATCAATTTATTACCAAAGAGTTTTTTGATTTCCCAGACAAAGGTCACCTTTTTAGGTTTCCAGATAGATTCAGTGTCCGTGACTCTCTTTCTTACAGAACAGACACGTTTGAGATTGGTTTCAGCTTGTCTAAACCTTCAGTCTCTTATCATTCCCTTCAGTGGCTATGTGCATGGAAGTTTTAGGTCTCATGATTGCAGCAATGGACGCAATCCTTTTTGCTTGTTTTCATATGAGACCTCTACAGCTTTGCATGTTGCACCAATGGTGCAGGGTTTATACTCCGATATCACAACTGATATACTTAAATCCCAACACTCAACTCTCTCTGACTTGGTGTTTAAACCATCACTTTATTGTTCAAGGGGCCTCCTTTGTTCATAATATCTGGACTGTGATCACAACAGATGCAAGTCTAACAGATTGGGGAGCTGTCTGGGGGTCTTTGACAGCACAAGGAGTTTAGAATCCTCGAGAGGCAAGGTTACCAATCAATATTAGAACACTGTGCTATTTTCAGAGCTCTTCAGGCTTAAAGGGACACTGAACCCAGATTTTTTATTTCTTTATTAAGATACGATGAGTCCACGGATTTCATCCTTACTTGTGGGATATTCACCTCCTGGCCAGCAGGAGGAGGCAAAGAGCACCACAGCAGAGCTGCTATATATAGCTCCTCCCTTCCCTCCCACTCTAGTCATTCTCTTTGCCTGTGTTAGTGATAGGAAGAGGTAAAGTGAGGTGTTAGTTTAGATTCTTCAATCAAGAGTTTATTGTTTTTAAAATGGTACCAGTGAGTGCTATTTTACATAGGGTGTAGCCGTATTCCTTGTCAGCCTCTGGAGTAGAGCTAACAAGTGGCTTTAAAGCATTAGGAACTGGTGGGACAAAGCTTTCACTGCGCCTCCCATATTGATTGCTGCCCTCCTGAAGATGGTCTTAGCAAATGTTAACTAAGGCCTTACATGTTTTTACAGGATGACAAGAAATGTGAAGGATTCTTGACCCTGTGAGAGATCATGCTGTTGATCAGCTTTAAGGTATGTGCAGCCTTTTATTTTCTGGGAGATGATTTAACTCAGAATGGGCTGGCTATTGTATTACCTGTTATGGGGGAACTTTTACTTTATTTTGTTCAAAGTTTTTTCTCCCTGTGCTGTTACCCTTGTCTTTTTCTACATGACATGGTTATCTGTTACCTGTTTTTTTCCCTGGATGACGCTGGGGGCATTCATTCCGGTATAGGGCATGTAGGGCTTAACCGCTTTATTGTGTACTATGTGCTTTAAACAGGTTGTATGGGCTAAAGTTATCAAACGCAACTGTTTTTGATTCCCTGACAATGTTTTTTTTTTATTATTTAAAAAAAAAAAAAATTTATTGTCCAGGTTCAGATTTTGTGTTTTCATACGTCACAGAGGCGGGGCTTAGTTTCACGTGCTTTGCAAGCGCACATTAGTGTTCTCATGTGATTCCGGCGTCAGAACTTCCTGGTCCTTCAGATATGCCGCAAGTTTCACACAGCTGGATCGGAATGTGCTAGTTACGATTGCATGGTGTGAACGATCATAACAGGCGGTTCTAGAAATTGTCTGCAGCGGTATTTGGATAAAGTAATCTGTGTTGTGGGGGCAAGGTAGGCGCCTCAGCAGACCTGTTGAGGCGGAGGTGACTTCATTTAATAACCTGTAGTTTTTTTTTACTTGCTTCGTTTCATAAACTGGTTTAGGTTTAAACTCTTAAAGGCACAGTACGCAGTTTAAAAAGGGATTGCAAACAGCATTCGTTTTTTCGAATGTTTTGTTTTGGGGTTTTTTGGCAAATTTGTCTTATTTCTTACAGAAGCCACGGCCACAGTATTGTTTGCTTTATTTTTTCAACATGGAAGAACTTCAAAATGTTACGTGTTCCATGTGTTTAAATGCAAATGTGGAACCCCTGGTTACTTTTTGTCCTGCATGCATTGATAGGGCTCTTCAATTTAGAGAGCAAATTTTCTTTGATAAAAAATTGTCTACAGCGGATGCTTCTCAGGGTTCTACTGATGAGATGCAGAGTATGCCGCACCTTTCTCCCCTAGCGTCACAGCCCTTAACGCCGGCTCAAGCGGAGCCAAGTACCTTTGCAGCTTCTGCTGCAATTACTTTAAAGGACATTGCGTCTGTTATGTCATCCACACTTTCTGAAGCATTTTCTGCTTTTCCTGTATTTCAAGGTAAACGCAAAAGGAAGGAAGCCCATGGGGTTAATACAGCTTCTGATGCTCTGTTGGCGATCTCAGATATACCCTCTCTAAGCTCTGAAGTGGGTGTATGGAGGTCCTATCTAAAGGGGAACTTTCTGACTCAGGAAGTATCTTGCCATCAGAAGTGGTTTCTTTTAGGTTTAAACTTGAGCACCTCCGTCTATTACTAAGGGAGATTTTGGTGACTCTGGACGACTGTGATTCTATTGTGGTTCCTACAGAAAAATTAAGTAAGCTGGATAGATATCTAGAAGTTCCTG
The DNA here is from genome assembly GCF_027579735.1 of Bombina bombina. NCBI lineage: Eukaryota > Metazoa > Chordata > Amphibia > Anura > Bombinatoridae > Bombina > Bombina bombina. The sequence continues at coordinate 1,246,567,148 of NC_069500.1, forward strand.
ATTATTCTGACGTTTTTCCAGTTCCTAAGAGAACTTCAGAGATTATTGCTAAGGAATGGGAGAGACCAGGTATTACTTTCACTCCTTCTCCGATTTTCAAGAAGATGTACCCTATTGCTGACACTATTAGGGACTCTTGGCAGACGGTCCCTAGGGTGGAAGGAGCTATTTCTACCTTGGCTAAACAGACTACTATTGAGGATAGTTGTGTATTTAAAGACCCTATGGATAAGAAATTAGAGGGTTTACTTAAAAAGATTTATGTTCATCAAGGATTGTTATTGCAACCGGCAGCCTGCATACTACTATGTTACTGTCACAAGTGCGGCTACTTACTGGTTTAATGCTCTAGAGGAATCTCTTAAAACTGAGACTTCTTTGGAAGAGATACAGAATAGGATTAAAGCTCTTAAATTGGCTAATTCCTTTATTACAGATGCTTCTCTGCAGATTACCACACTAGCGGCTAAGAGTTTGGGGTTCTCCATCTTAGCACGCAGAGCTTTATGGTTGAAGTCTTGGTCTGCAGATGTTTCTTCCAAATCTAAACTTTTTTCTATTCCTTACAAGGGAAAGACCTTGTTCTGACATCACGGGGGGCAAGGGTTCATCTCCTCCCTCAGGATAAGAGATCCAAACAGAGGGGACGACAGAGTAATTTTCGTTCCTTTCAAAATTTCAAGGGAACTCCCTCTTTCTCTAAGCAGGAAGGGAGCTATCCACAAACCAAGTCTACCTGGAGACCCAACCAGTCTTGGAACAAGGCTAAGCAATCCAAGAAACCTGCTGCTGCTCCCAAGTCAGCATGAAGGGTTGGCCCCCGATCCGGGACTGGATCTAGTAGGGGGCAGATTGTCTTTCTTCATCCAGGCTTGGATGAGAGATGTTCAGGATCCCTGTGCAATAGATATAGTGTCTCAGGGATACAAACTGGAATTCAACAATTCTTTCCCCAGAGGAAGGTTCCTTTTACAATTATCTGTAGACCAGGTAAAGAGAGGCGTTCTTACGCTGGATAAGAGACCTCTCCTCCATGGGAGTAATCTGTCCCGTTCCAATTCAGGAGCAGGGACACAGGTTTTACTCAAATCTGTTTGTAGTTCCCAAAAAAGAGGGAACTTTCAGACCTATCTTAGATCTCAAGATTCTAAACAAGTTTCTCAGAGTTCCATCTTTCAAGATGGAAACCATTCGTACCATACTTCTATTGGTTCAGGAGGGTCAATTTATGGCAACAGTGGATCTAAAGGATGCATACCTTCATGTTCCCATCCACAGAGATCATTACAAGTTCCTGAGATTTGCATTTATGGACAAACACTTTCAGTTCGTGGCTCTTCCTTTCGGTCTAGCCACAACACCCAGAATTTTCACAAAGGTTCTGGGGTCTTTACTGGCGGTTCTAAAGCCGCGGGGCATTGCAGTGGCGCCTTATTTGGAAGATATTCTGATCCAGGCGTCAACATTTCAACTGACAAGGTCCCATACCGACATTGTGCTTTCCTTCCTGAGAACCCACGGGTGGAAGCTAAACCTCAGACAAGGGTGCCTTTTCTGGGAACTGTAATCGACTCTATTTCAATGAAGATTTTTCTGACGGAGGTCAGAAAGTTAAAAATTCTGAATACATGTCGAGCCATTCAGTCCAATCCTCGTCCGTCAGTGGCTCAGTGCATGGAGGTAATCGGATTAATGGTGGAGGCAATGGACATAGTACCGTTTTCACGGTTTCATCTCAGACCTCTGAAATTGAGCATGCTCAAGCAATGGAATGGAGATTATACAGATCTGTATCCTCTAATATTTCTGGATCAAGAGACAAGGGATTCTTTTCTGTGGTGGTTGTCACTGGATCATCTGTCTCAGGGGACATGCTTCCACAGACCCCCCATGGGTGATAGTGACAACGGATGCCAGTCTGTTAGGTTGGGGAGCAGTTTAGAACTCCCTAAGGGCTCAGGGTGTATGGACTCCGCTGGAGTCTCTACTTCCCATCAATATTCTGGAGTTGATAGCAATATTCTATGCACTTCAGGCTTGGCCTCAGTTGGCTTCGGCCCAATTCATCCGATTTCAGTCAGACAACATAACGACGGTAGCTTACATCAATCATCAGGGAGGAACAAGGAGTTCCTTAGCGATGACAGAAGTAGCCAAGATAATTCAGTGGGCAGAGTCTCACTCCTGCCATCTGTCAGCGATCTACATCCCAGGGGTGGAAAACTGGGAAGCAGACTTTCTGAGCAGGCAGGCTTTTCATCCGGGGGAATGGGAACTCCATCCGGAGATATTTTCCAGCCTGATTCTCAGATGGGGCAGACCGGAGTTGGATCTCATGGCATCTTACATAACAGGGCTAGTTTATGCTGGTTGACACTACTTTCATGGCAAACGGTTTTTATTGAAAATTTCGTTTGTTTGAGACACTTTGAGGGTTACTTTGGGTTTCTTTCAGGGGTTGTTACCCACATGGCTATTATTCAAACACTTGGGAGTGTTTCTTTAGGCCTCACAAGCACCGTAGTGAGGCGGGAGGGGCCTAATTTTGCGCCTCAGATGCGCAGTTATATTTGACTAGAAGTTCAGGCTGCTTCACATGGAGGGTCCGGCTGCAGTTTGAGGGCCTATAAGAAGTTTTTTCCCCACAAATCTGGTTCCTAAGGGCAGGTAGGGCCACAGCAGAGCTGTGGCAGGGTGCTGAACGTTTTTTAACCGGTTTTTTGGCTTACTGTCGATACGGTTTTGGCATTAAGGGGTTCATCGTTTTTATTGCTAGTGGTGCAATCTTACTAATGCTTTAGGTACATACTGTAAAAATTTCGAAAAGTTTGCTGCATTTTTTCACTGTTTTGCAAAATTGGGTGCCTTTTTTTATCTCTTAAAGGCACAGTAACGTTTTTTTCAAAGTGTGTTTTTACTTGATTAAAGCGATTTCCAAGCCTGTTTGTTTTAATACTAGTCTGTTAAACATGTCTGACACCAAGGAAAATCCTTGTTCAATGTGTTTAGAAGCCATGGTGGAACCCCCCCCCCCCCCTCCTCAGAATGTGTCCCACTTGTACTGATATGTCTATACACTTTAAAGAACATATTGTTGCACTTAAAAATGTGGCCCAAGATGATTCTCAGACAGAAGGTAACGAGGTTAGCCCGTCAACCTCTCCCCAAGTGTCACAACCAGTTACGCCCGCTCAAGCGACGCCTAGCACCCCTAGTGCGTCTAACTCTTTTACCTTGCAAGATTTGGCAGCAGTTATGAATAATACTCTCTGTGTTTTTATCTAAACTGCCCGTGTTACCTGCAAAGCGTGATAGCTCTGTTTTAAGAACAGATTCTGAGCATTCTGACGCTTTAGTAGCCGTATCAGATATACCCTCACAACGCTCTGCAGTGGGGGCGAGGGATGTGCTGTCTGAGGGAGAAATTTCCGATTCAGGAAATGTTTCTCCTCAGACAGATTCAGATACGTTGGCTTTTAAATTTAAACTAGAACACCTCCGCTTATTGCTCAGGGAGGTATTAGTTACTCTGGATGACTGCGACCCTATGGTGGTTCCAGAGAAATTGTGTAAAATGGACAAGTATCTAGAAGTTCCTGTTTACACTGATGTGTTCTCGGTCCCTAAGAGGATTGTGGATATCGTTACTAGGGAGTGGGATAGACCAGGTATTCCCTTTGTTCCCCCTCCTGTTTTTAAGAAAATGTTCCCCATATCTGACCCCATGCAGGACTCGTGGCAGACGGTCCCTAAGGTGGAGGGGGCTATTTCTTCACTTGCTAAACGCACAACCATACCAATTGAAGACAGTTGTGCTTTTAAAGACCCTATGAATAAAAGAGGGTTTACTTAAGAAAAATTTTGCGTGCATTGTTCCTGTAACTACTGCCGCTGCTTTCTGGTTCGAGGCGCTGGAAGATGCGCTCCAGACGGAGACCTCATATGAGGACATTATGGACAGAATTAAGGCTCTTAAGCTGTCTAATTCTTTTATCACAGATGCCGCTTTCCAACTAGCTAAGTTAGTGGCAAAGAATTCAGGTTTTGCCATTTTAGCACGCAGGGCGCTATGGCTAAAGTCCTGGTCGGCCGATGTGTCGTCAAAATCCAAACTCTTGGACATCCCTTTCAAAGGAAAGACCCTCTTCGGGCCTGAATTGAAAGAGATTATTTCAGAAATCACTGGGGGAAAAGGCCATGCTCTCCCTCAGGACAAGTCCTTTAAGATAAAGAACAAACAAAATAATTTTCGTTCCTTTCGGAATTTCAGGAGCGGTCTCGCTTCATCCTCCCCTACTACAAAGCAAGAGGGTAACGCTTCGCAACCCAGGGCAGCCTGGAAACCTTACCAGGGCTGGAACAAGGGTAAACAGGCCAAGAAGCCTGCAGCTGCCTCCAAGACAGCATGATGGGGTAGCCCCAGATCCGGGACCGGATCTAGTAGGGGGCAGACTCTCTCTCTTTGCTCAGGCCTGGGCAAGAGACGTACACGATCCCTGGGCCTTAGAAATTGTATCCCAGGGATATCTTCTAGAATTCAAGGACTCCCCTCCAAGGGGAAGGTTCCACATTTCTCGTCTGTCTACAGACCAGACAAAGAAAGAGGCGTTCTTACGCTGTGTAGAAGACCTACATACAATGGGTGTGATCCACCCAGTTCCAATTGCGGAACAAGGGCTGGGTTTTTACTCAAACCTGTTTGTGGTTCCCAAGAAAGAAGGAACTTTCAGACCAATCCTGGATCTCAAAATTCTAAACAAATTCCTCAGAGTCCTATCATTCAAGATGGAGACCATTCGGACAATCTTGCCAATGATCCAGGAGGGTCAATATATGACTACCGTGGATCTACAGGATGCGTATCTGCACATTCCTATCCACAAAGATCATCACCAGTTTCTCAGGTTCGCCTTTCTGGACAAGCATTACCAATTTGTGGCTCTTCCTTTCGGGTTGGCCACTGCTCCCAGAATTTTCACAAAGGTGCTAGGGTCCCTCCTGGCGGTTCTAAGACCGCGGGGCATAGCAGTGGCGCCTTACCTAGATGACATCTTAATTCAAGCGTCGACTTTCCAAAGAGCCAAGTCTCACACGGAAATTGTATTGGCCTTTCTGAGGTCTCACGGGTGGAAGGTGAACATCAAAAAGAGTTCTCTCTCCCCCCTCACAAGAGTTTCCTTCCTAGGAACTCTAATAGACTCGGTAGAAATGAAAATATTTCAGACCAAGGTCAGAAAGTTAAAACTCTTAACCACTTGCCGAGCCCTTCATTCCATTCCTTGTCCATCTGTAGCTCAGTGCATGGAGACAATCGGGCTAATGGTAGCGGCAATAAACATAGTCCCTTTTGCACGGATACACCTCAGACCACTGCAACTATGCATGCTCAAACAGTGGAATGGAGATTATGCAGATTTGTCTCCTCAAATACAGCTGGACCAGGGGACCAGAGATTCTCTTCTCTGGTGGTGGTCTCAGGATCACCTGTCTCAGGGAATGTGTTTCCGCAGACCAGAGTGGATCATCGTAACGACCGATGCCAGTCTGTTGGGCTGGGGTGCAGTCTGGGACTCCCTGAAAGCTCAGGGCTTATGGTCTCTGGAAGAAGCTCTTCTCCCGATAAACATTCTGGAACTGAGGGCGATATTCAACGCGCTCCAGGCATGGCTTCGGCTAGCTGCAGCCAAATTCATCAGATTTCAGTCGGACAACATCACGACTGTAGCTTACGGCAATCATCAAGGGGGAACAAGGAGTTCCCTAGCAATGATGGAAGTAACAAAAATAATCAGGTGGGCGAAGGATCACTCTTGCCATCTCTCAGCAATTCACGTCCCAGGAGTAGACATCTGGGAGGCGGATTTTCTAAGTCGTCAGACTTTTCACCCGGGGGAGTGGGAACTCCACCCGGAGGTATTTGCCCAGCTGACTCAGCTATGGGGCACTCCAGAATTGGATACAATAATACAAGGTCCTTTCAAACATCCAAATCTAATTTCTCTGCGTCTGACTGCTTGGAGATTGAACGCCTAATTCTATCAAAGCGTGGTTTCTCTGAGTCGGTTATTGATCCCCTGATTCAGGCTAGAAAGCCTGTCACCAGGAAAATCTACCATAAGATTTTGCGAAAATATCTTTTTTGGTGCGAATCCAAGGGTTACTCATGGAGTAAGATTAGGATTCCCAGGATATTGTCCTTTCTCCAAGAAGGATTGGAGAAAGGGTTATCAGCTAGTTCCTTGAAAGGACAGATATCTGCTTTGTCTATTCTTTTACACAAACGTCTGGCAGAGGTACCAGACGTTCAAACGTTTAGTTAGCCTTTAGTCAGAATCAAGCCTGTTTATAGACCTGTGGCTCCGCCATGGAGTCTGAATTTAGTTCTTTCAGTTCTGCAAGGGGTTCCGTTTGAACCTTTACATTCCATAGATATTAAGCTTTTATCTTGGAAAGTTTTGTTTTTGGTAGCTATCTCTTCTGCTCGAAGAGTTTCAGAGTTATCTGCTTTACAGTGTGATTCACCTTACCTGGTTTTCCATGCAGATAAGGTAGTTTTGCGTACCAAACCCGGTTTTCTTCCTAAGGTTGTGTCTAATAAGAATATTAACCAGGAAATTGTTGTTCCTTCTCTGTGTCCTAATCCTTCTTCGAAGAAGGAACGTCTGTTACACAATCTTGATGTGGTTCGTGCTTTAAAGTTCTATTTACAAGCAACTAAGGATTTCAGACAAACAACTTCATTGTTTGTTATTTATTCTAGTAAGAAGAGAGGTCAGAAGGCGACTGCTACCTCGCTTTCCTTTTGGCTGAAAAGCATCATCCGTTTGGCCTATGAGACTGCTGGCCAGCAGCCTCCCGAAACAATTACTGCTCATTCTACCAGAGCAGTGGCTTCCACATGGGCTTTTAAAAATGAGGCTTCTGTTGAACAGATTTGTAAGGCAGCGACTTGGTCTTCGCTGCATACTTTTTCCAAATTTTACAAATTCGATACTTTTGCTTCTTCGGAGGCTATTTTTGGGAGAAAGGGTTTACAAGCAGTGGTGCCTTCTGTTTAAGGTACCTGTCTTGTTCCCTCCCTTCATCCGTGTCCTAAAGCTTTGCTATTGGTATCCCACAAGTAAAGGATGAATCCGTGTACTCGATACATCTTACAAGAGAAAACAGAATTTATGCTTACCGGATAAATTACTTTCTCTTGTGATGTATCGAGTCCACGGCCTGCCCTGGCTATTAAGTCAGGTAGTTTTTTTTTAACTACAGTCACCACTGCACCCTATGGTTTCTCCTTTTTCTTCCTAACCTTCGGTCAAATGACTGGGGGATGGAGCTAGAGGGGGAGCTATATGGACATCTCTGCTGTGTGCTCTCTTTGCCACTTCCTGTTGGGAAGGAGAATATCCCACAAGTAAAGGATGAATCCGTGGACTCGATACATCACAAGAGAAAGTAATTTATCAGGTAAGCATAAATTCTGTTATCTTTATTGGTGTGAATCATGGAGTCGGGTTAGGATTCCTAGGATTTTGTCCTTTCTCCAAGAAGGATTGGAGAAGGGGCTGTCAGCAAGTTCCTTAAAGGGACAGATTTCTGTTTTATCTATTTTGGTACACAAGTGTCTGGCAGGTGTTCCAGATGTTCAATCTTTTTGTCAGGCTCTGACTAGAATCAGGCCTGTGTTTAGACCAATTGCTCCTCCTTGGAGTTTGAATTTGGTTCTTCATGTTCTTCAAGGGGTTCCGTTTGAACCTATGCATTCCATAGATATTAAGTTATCTTGCAAGGTTTAATTTTTGGTTGTGAATTCTTCTGCTCGCAGAGTTTCTGAGCTTTCGGCATTACAATGTGATTCTCCTTATCTTATTTTCCATGCGGATAAGGTGGTGTTACGTACCAAACCTGGTTTTCTTCCTAAGGTTGTTTCTAATAAGAATATTAATCAGGAAATTGTTGTTCCTTCCTTGTGTCCTAATCCTTCTTCTAAGAAGGAGCGTCTGTTACATAATTTGGACGTAGTCCGTGCCTTGAACTGCTACGGCTACCTCTCTTTCTTTTTGGCTGAAGAGTATCATCCGTTTTGCATATGAGACTGCTGGACAGCAGCCTCCTGAACAATTTACAGCTCATTCCACTAGGGCTGTGGCTTCCTCTTGGGCATTCAAAAATGATGCTTCGGTTGAGCAGATTTGCAAAGCTGCAACTTGGTCGTGTCTTCACACTTTTTCCAAATTTTAAAATTTTATACTTTTGCCTCATCTGAGGCTGTTTTTGGGAGGAAAGTTCTTCAAGCAGTGGTGCCTTCCGTTTAGGTTCCCTGTCTTGTCCCTCCCGTTTCATCCGTGTGCTATAGCTTTGGTATTGTATCCCACAAGTAAGGATGAAATCCGTGGACTCATTGTATCTTGTAAAAGAAAATGAAATTTATGCATTACCTGATAAATGTGTTTCTTTTACGATACGATGAGTCCACGGCCCACCCTGTTTTTCTAGGACAGGTCTTTTGTTAAACTTCAGTCACCTCTGCACCTTGGCTTTTCCTTTCTCTTCCTAACTTCGGTCGAATGACTGGAGTGGGAGGAAAGGGAGGAGCTATATATACAGCTCTGCTGTGGTGCTCTTTGCCTCCTCCTGCTGACCAGGAGGCGATATCCCACAAGTAAGGATTAAATCCGTGGACTCATCGTATCGTAAAAGAAACAATTTTATCAGGTAATGCATAAATTTCATTTTTTTTTTTCTCTGATACATGAGTAGAGGACTACCCCTGATTGACGGAGAAAACATCCCCTTCCGAGGAATTGGCAAATTCATAAACCGAAATCATTAACCTCCATATTCTAAGATAAAGAAAAACTATAAGCTTACCTTTTTATGCATATTTGAAGGCATTATAGCTGCCACCAATCAACAAGCGCTACCCAGGTTTTGAACCAAAAATGGGCTGGCTCCTAAGCTTACATTCCTGCTTTTAAAAAAAATACAGAGAGAACAAAGAAATGTTAATAGGAGTACATAAGAAAGTTGCTTAAAATTGCATGCTCTATCCGAATCATGAGAGAACATTTTTGGTTTCATATCCCTTTAATACGCAGTTGTCCTTAATTTTGGCTTCTAACTGCTTGCAATATGAAATGTGTTATTCTTCTTTCCTTTTGGAGCAGTTTATGCTTTCTCTTTGAGTTGGCTGCATTTCATCTGCTCTGTAATATATTTATTTTATATTATTCTAGCATTATATAGTAAATTATTTATCTAATGGTACATTTTCAGTTGTTTGTTTTTTGTTTTGTTTTTTTGTGTGTCTATTATTCAGTTATTTTGACAATAAATAATAATTTGTTTTTGGTGTTTATTTTCCTATGTGGGTGGAGTTTTTCTATTTTCTTCTGTGCATTTCTTGTAAATGTGTTAGTGATACACCCATATATTCATGTTTATATAATCTTGCCTTGGGGCACCCCGTTGCTAAATTAAAACTCAGTACAAAATGTATTTTAGATGTTGCAAATATGTTAATATCTAAATTGATTTTGTTACTTAAGGTGTCTATGGTTTATGCTTGAAGTTTTAATGACCAAGAATGAGAATAACAGTCATGCGTTCATGAAGAAAATGTGTGAAAACATCAAACAAACCAGAGATACTCAAGCGCCAGATGATCCAAAAGTCAATGAAGTAAGTTTCTTTTTCTTATTACTTTCTTTTAAAAGGGACGTTGTACTTTTAAAATGTTTCTATTGTGTATATGAATTTGAAGCAGTTAAAACAAAAGTTGATTTGTGTTGTTGCCTCTTGTTTGCATCACTTTACTATAGAGAATACTACAGTTCAGCATAGTTTCAGTACAGGTGGAGGTTTCACCCAGCAAAATAAATTTCTGAATGACAAAATAAAGGTAAATTAGCTATATGTAAATAGTTCAATAGACACAAGAAGGTAAAATGAAAGTTTTTGAAAGTGCACTTATCCAAGCTAGTTATTAATTAACCAGAACATTTTGTGTGTTTTTAGACTATCACTTTCTGATTTGTGTACTCTAAGGCAGAGCTGTTTCAGAAAAGCAGGGCAGATTCTTATTTTATTTGGTGTCTGACTGTTCACAGTAGCGTTGTTTGTATACTTGTTTAGCTTGTTAATCTTATTGTGTTCCATTTCTTTCTAGAAACTATATACAGTCTGTGATGTTGCACTGATTGTCATGAATAGCAAGACTACAATCACTCCTACAGAAACAACCAAGGACCCTGTGATACCAACCCGATTTTTTACACAGCCTGAGAAGGTGATTTTTTTTTCTGTAACACTTTTAGCCAATAAAAAAAACTGAATTGTTATTTCATTACTCTGCTGTATGAATACAATATAATGGATAAATATAACAGCTTAAACAAATTTAAAACATGGTAAAATATCTTCAGCGATGGTAAACAAAGTCTTAATTGAAGCATGCATTTAAATCTTTGCATAGCTCAATCTATCATATCCATTTATAAATGTATATCATCATATCAACACACAAACTTTTTTCATGCTACAGCAATCCTATAAGTGCCTTACGTTCAATAGCAAAGCCTAGCCTGCTCACCCATAGCACTCCCAGCCTATGCTTAATGTTGTTGCGCATGTGTAATGTAATCTGGGAAATCTGTGTCTGCAATTACACTGAACTGGCTCTCAAAAAGGAATCACTTGCAGTGACGTTGCACTCATGCGCAGAGAATATGGGATTCAACTATAATCATCCCCAAAGCGCGCAAACCAGGTAGGCTGCAGAGCGGCCAGATCACTTCGAAGAAAGTACAACATATAAAGGTTTTTTTATTTAAAATACGTTTTTTACCATTTGATGACATATTTACAAAATGTAACTGCCGCGCTATTTAATTACTAATTGCATATCCCTCAAGTTTACCACCCCTTTAAATGTATTATGGACATTTAGAAATTCAAGTTGTAGAGATTATACATGAGCAATGTCATAAGACATGTTTGCTCTTCAAATCATGCTACATTTTTTATACAAAAAGTCTGCTTCAGTAGGTACCATGAAATTAAGATATTAAAATGTCATCACCCTTTATTTGTCCTTTTATGTTGTAGCATTTTAAACTTCTTATGTTGCCACTACCTTCCATAGTTAAAAGTTGGTTGTTTGTCATCTGACAGTTATAGAGTACCGTTATCTGATATTACAATGTCTTGTCATAGAACATGACCATTACAATCCTGTTTGATACGTTTAACATATTGTACAGGGTAGTTATGTTCATTGGTTGCAGATAAAGTTACAACACCAAATGTTATCAGTTCGTAGTTGTTTTCATTTGTTATTTAAAAACAGAATTTATGTTTACCTGATAAATTACTTTCTCCAACGGTGTGTCCGGTCCACGGCGTCATCCTTACTTGTGGGATATTCTCTTCCCCAACAGGAAATGGCAAAGAGCCCAGCAAAGCTGGTCACATGATCCCTCCTAGGCTCCGCCTTCCCCAGTCATTCGACCGACGTAAAGGAGGAATATTTGCATAGGAGAAATCATATGATACCGTGGTGACTGTAGTTAAAGAAAATAAATTATCAGACCTGATTAAAAAACCAGGGCGGGCCGTGGACCGGACACACCGTTGGAGAAAGTAATTTATCAGGTAAACATAAATTCTGTTTTCTTTCATGTAATTAGCAAGAGTCCATGAGCTAGTGACGTATGGGATATACATTCCTACCAGGAGGGGCAAAGTTTCCCAAACCTCAAAATGCCTATAAATACACCCCTCACCACACCCACAATTCAGTTTTTACAAACTTTGCCTCCGATGGAGGTGGTGAAGTAAGTTTGTGCTAGATTCTACGTTGATATGCGCTCCGCAGCAAGTTGGAGCCCGGTTTTCCTCTCAGCGTGCAGTGAATGTCAGAGGGATGTGAGGAGAGTATTGCCTATTTGAATGCAGTGATCTCCTTCTAAGGGGTCTATTTCATAGGTTCTCTGTTATCGGTCGTAGAGATTCATCTCTTACCTCCCTTTTCAGATCGACGATATACTCTTATATATACCATTACCTCTGCTGATTCTCGTTTCAGTACTGGTTTGGCTATCTGCTATATGTAGATGAGTGTCCTGGGGTAAGTAAGTCTTATTTTCTGTGACACTCCTAGCTATGGTTGGGCACTTTGTTTATAAAGTTCTAAATATATGTATTCAAACATTTATTTGCCTTGACTCAGAATGTTCAACTTTCCTTATTTTCAGACAGTCAGTTTCATATTTGGGATAATGCATTTTAATTTAACATTTTTCTTACCTTAAAATTTGACTTTTTCCCTGTGGGCTGTTAGCCTCGCGGGGGCTGAAAATGCTTCATTTTATTGCGTCATTCTTGGCGCGGACTTTTTTGGCGCAAAAATTCTATTTCCGTTTCCGGCGTCATACGTGTCGCCGGAAGTTGCGTCATTTTTTGACGTTATTTTGCGCCAAAAATGTCGGCGTTCCGGATGTGGCGTCATTTTTGGCGCCAAAAAACATTTAGGCGCCAAATAATGTGGGTGTCTTATTTGGCGCGAAAAAATATGGGCGTCACTTTTGTCTCCACATTATTTAAGTCTCATTTTTTATTGCTTCTGGTTGCTAGAAGCTTGTTCTTTGGCATTTTTTCCCATTCCTGAAACTGTCATTTAAGGAATTTGATCAATTTTGCTTTATATATATGTTGTTTTTTCTCTTACATATTGCAAGATGTCTCACGTTGCATCTGAGTCAGAAGATACTACAGGAAAATCGCTGTCAAGTGCTGAATCTACCAAAGCTAAGTGTATCTGCTGTAAACTTTTGGTAGCTATTCCTCCAGCTGTTGTTTGTATTGATTGTCATGACAAACTTGTTAAAGCAGATAATATTTCCTTTAGTAAAGTACCATTGCCTGTTGCAGTTCCTTCAACATCTAAGGTGCAGAATGTTCCTGATAATATAAGAGATTTTGTTTCTGAATCCATAAAGAAGGCTATGTCTGTTATTTCTCCTTCTAGTAAACGTAAAAAATCTTTTAAAACTTCTCTCCCTACAGATGAATTTTTAAATGAACATCATCATTCTGATTCTGATGATTCCTCTGGTTCAGAGGATTCTGTCTCAGAGGTTGATGCTGATAAATCTTCATATTTATTTTAAATGGAATTTATTCGTTCTTTACTTAAAGAAGTACTAATTGCTTTAGAAATAGAGGATTCTGGTCCTCTTGATACTAATTCTAAACGTTTAGATAAGGTATTTAAAGCTCCTGTGGTTATTCCAGAAGTTTTTCCTGTTCCTAATGCTATTGCTGCAGTAATTTCCAAAGAATGGGATAATTTGGGTAATTCATTTACTCCTTCTAAACGTTTTAAGCAATTATATCCTGTGCCGTCTGACAGATTAGAATTTTGGGACAAGATCCCTAAAGTTGATGGGGCTATTTCTACCCTTGCTAAACGTACTACTATTCCTACGTCAGATGGTACTTCGTTTAAGGATCCTCTAGATAGGAAAATTGAGTCCTTTCTAAGAAAAGCTTATCTGTGTTCAGGTAATCTTCTTAGACCTGCTATATCTTTGGCTGATGTTGCTGCAGCTTCAACTTTTTGGTTGGAAACTTTAGCGCAACAAGTAACACATCGTGATTCTCATGATATTATTATTCTTCTTCAGCATGCTAATAATTTTATCTGTGATGCCATTTTTGATATTATCAGAGTTGATGTCAGGTTTATGTCTCTAGCTATTTTAGCTAGAAGAGCTTTATGGCTTAAAACTTGGAATGCTGATATGGCTTCTAAATCAACTTTACTTTCCATTTCTTTCCAGGGTAACAAATTATTTGGTTCTCAGTTGGATTCCATTATTTCAACTGTTACTGGTGGGAAAGGAACTTTTTTACCACAGGATAAAAAATCTAAAGGTAAAAACAGGGCTAATAATCGTTTTCGTTCCTTTCGTTTCAACAAAGAACAAAAGCCTGATCCTTCATCCTCAGGAGCAGTTTCAGTTTGGAGACCATCTCCAGTCTGGAATAAATCCAAGCCAGCTAGAAAGGCAAAGCCTGCTTCTAAGTCCACATGAAGGTGCGGCCCTCATTCCAGCTCAGCTGGTAGGGGGCAGGTTACGTTTTTTCAAGGAAATTTGGATCAATTCTGTTCACAATCTTTGGATTCAGAGCATTGTTTCAGAAGGGTACAGAATTGGTTTCAAGTTGAGACCTCCTGCAAAGAGATTTTTTCTTTCCCGTGTCCCAGTAAATCCAGTAAAAGCTCAAGCATTTCTGAAATGTGTTTCAGATCTAGAGTTGACTGGAGTAATTATGCCAGTTCCAGTTCCGGAACAGGGGATGGGGTTTTATTCAAATCTCTTCATTGTACCAAAGAAGGAGAATTCTTTCAGACCAGTTCTGGATCTAAAAATATTGAATCGTTATGTAAGGATTCCAACGTTCAAGATGGTAACTGTAAGGACTATCTTACCTTTTGTTCAGCAAGGGAATTATATGTCCACAATAGATTTACAGGATGCATATCTGCATATTCCGATTCATCCAGATCATTATCAATTCCTGAGATTCTCGTTTCTGGACAAGCATTACCAGTTTGTGGCTCTGCCGTTTGGCCTAGCTACAGCTCCAAGAATTTTTACAAAGGTTCTCGGTGCCCTGCTGTCTGTAATCAGAGAACAGGGTATTGTGGTATTTCCTTATTTGGACGATATCTTGGTACTTGCTCAGTCTTTACATTTAGCAGAATCTCATACGAATCGACTTGTGTTGTTTCTTCAAGATCATGGTTGGAGGATCAATTTACCAAAAAGTTCTTTGATTCCTCAGACAAGGGTAACCTTTCTGGGTTTCCAGATGGATTCAGTGTCCATGACTCTGTCTTTAACAGACAAGAGACGTCTAAAGTTGATTACAGCTTGTCGAAACCTTCAGTCACAATCATTCCCTTCGGTAGCCTTATGCATGGAAATTCTAGGTCTTATGACTGCTGCATCGGACGCGATCCCCTTTGCTCGTTTTCACATGCGACCTCTTCAGCTCTGTATGCTGAAGCAATGGTGCAAGGATTACACGAAGATATCTCAATTAATATCTTTAAAACCGATTGTTCGACACTCTCTAACATGGTGGACAGATCACCATCGTTTAATTCAGGGGGCTTCTTTTGTGCTTCCGACCTGGACTGTAATTTCAACAGATGCAAGTCTCACAGGTTGGGGAGCTGTGTGGGGATCTCTGACGGCACAAGGAGTTTGGGAATCTCAGGAGGTGAGATTACCGATCAATATTTTGGAACTCCGTGCAATTTTCAGAGCTCTTCAGTTTTGGCCTCTTCTGAAGAGAGAATCGTTCATTTGTTTTCAGACAGACAATGTCACAACTGTGGCATACATCAATCATCAAGGAGGGACTCACAGTCCTCTGGCTATGAAAGAAGTATCTCGAATTTTGGTTTGGGCGGAATCCAGCTCCTGTCTAATCTCTGCGGTTCATATCCCAGGTGTAGACAATTGGGAAGCGGATTATCTCAGTCGCCAAACGTTGCATCCGGGCGAATGGTCTCTTCACCCAGAGGTATTTCTCCAACATAGGTGTGTCCGGTCCACGGCGTCATCCTTACTTGTGGGATATTCTCTTCCCCAACAGGAAATGGCAAAGAGCCCAGCAAAGCTGGTCACATGATCCCTCCTAGGCTCCGCCTACCCCAGTCATTCTCTTTGCCGTTGTACAGGCAACATCTCCACGGAGATGGCTTAGAGTTTTTTAGTGTTTAACTGTAGTTTTTATTATTCAATCAAGAGTTTGTTATTTTGAAATAGTGCTGGTATGTACTATTTACTCAGAAACAGAAAAGAGATGAAGATTTCTGTTTGTATGAGGAAAATGATTTTAGCAACCGTCACTAAAATCCATGGCTGTTCCACACAGGACTGTTGAGAGCAATTAACTTCAGTTGGGGGAACAGTGTGCAGTCTCTTGCTGCTTGAGGTATGACACATTCTAACAAGACGATGTAATGCTGGAAGCTGTCATTTTCCCTATGGGATCCGGTAAGCCATGTTTATTTCGATCGTAAATAAGGGCTTCACAAGGGCTTATTAAAACTGTAGACTTTTTCTGGGCTAAATCGATTCATTATTAACACATATTTAGCCTTGAGGAATCATTTTATCTGGGTATTTTGATATAATAATATCGGCAGGCACTGTTTTAGACACCTTATTCTTAGGGGCTTTCCCAAAGCATAAGCAGAGCCTCATTTTCGCGCCGGTGTGGCGCACTTGTTTTTGAGAGGCATGGCATGCAGTCGCATGTGAGAGGAGCTCTGATACTTAGAAAAGACTTTCTGAAGGCGTCATTTGGTATCGTATTCCCCTTTGGGCTTGGTTGGGTCTCAGCAAAGCAGATACCAGGGACTGTAAAGGGGTCAATGTTCAAAACGGCTCCGGTTCCGTTATTTTAAGGGTTAAAGCTTCCAAATTTGGTGTGCAATACTTTTAAGGCTTTAAGACACTGTGGTGAAAATTTGGTGAATTTTGAACAATTCCTTCATGTTTTCTCCAACATAGGTGTGTCCGGTCCACGGCGTCATCCTTACTTGTGGGATATTCTCTTCCCCAACAGGAAATGGCAAAGAGCCCAGCAAAGCTGGTCACATGATCCCTCCTAGGCTCCGCCTACCCCAGTCATTCTCTTTGCCGTTGTACAGGCAACATCTCCACGGAGATGGCTTAGAGTTTTTTAGTGTTTAACTGTAGTTTTTATTATTCAATCAAGAGTTTGTTATTTTGAAATAGTGCTGGTATGTACTATTTACTCAGAAACAGAAAAGAGATGAAGATTTCTGTTTGTATGAGGAAAATGATTTTAGCAACCGTAACTAAAATCCATGGCTGTTCCACACAGGACTGTTGAGAGCAATTAACTTCAGTTGGGGGAACAGTGTGCAGTCTCTTGCTGCTTGAGGTATGACACATTCTAACAAGACGATGTAATGCTGGAAGCTGTCATTTTCCCTATGGGATCCGGTAAGCCATGTTTATTACGATCATAAATAAGGGCTTCACAAGGGCTTATTAAGACTGTAGACTGTTTCTGGGCTAAATCGATTCATTATTAACACATATTTAGCCTTGAGGAATCATTTTATCTGGGTATTTTGATATAATAATATCGGCAGGCACTGTATTAGACACCTTATTCCTTAGGGGCTTTCCCAAAGCTTAAGCAGAGCCTCATTTTCGCGCCGGTGTGGCGCACTTGTTTTTGAGAGGCATGGCATGCAGTCGCATGTGAGAGGAGCTCTGATACTTAGAAAAGACTTTCTGAAGGCGTCATTTGGTATCGTATTCCCCTTTGGGCTTGGTTGGGTCTCAGCAAAGCAGATACCAGGGACTGTAAAGGGGTTAAAGTTTAAAACGGCTCCGGTTCCGTTATTTTAAGGGTTAAAGCTTCCCCTTGTCAGCGTAAGCGTGGCTGCTCTGTTTTAGATACTGAAGAGCATGACGACGCTGATATTAATATCTCTGAAGGGCCCCTAACCCAGTCTGATGGGGCCAGGGAGGTTTTGTCTGAGGGAGAAATTACTGATTCAGGGAACATTTCTCAACAGGCTGAACCTGATGTGATTGCATTTAAATTTAAGTTGGAACATCTCCGCATTCTGCTTAAGGAGGTATTATCCACTCTGGATGATTGTGAAAAGTTGGTCATCCCAGAGAAACTATGTAAAATGGACAAGTTCCTAGAGGTGCCGGGGCTCCCAGAAGCTTTTCCTATACCCAAGCGGGTGGCGGACATTGTTAATAAAGAATGGGAAAGGCCCGGTATTCCTTTCGTCCCTCCCCCCATATTTAAAAAATTGTTTCCTATGGTCGACCCCAGAAAGGACTTATGGCAGACAGTCCCCAAGGTCGAGGGAGCGGTTTCCACTTTAAACAAACGCACCACTATACCCATAGAGGATAGTTGTGCTTTCAAAGATCCTATGGATAAAAAATTAGAAGGTTTGCTTAAAAAGATGTTTGTTCAGCAGGGTTACCTTCTACAACCAATTTCATGCATTGTCCCTGTCGCTACAGCCGCATGTTTCTGGTTCGATGAGCTGATAAAGACGCTCGATAGTGATTCTCCTCCTTATGAGGAGATTATGGACAGAATCAATGCTCTCAAATTGGCTAATTCTTTCACCCTAGACGCCACTTTGCAATTGGCTAGGTTAGCGGCTAAGAATTCTGGGTTTGCTATTGTGGCGCGCAGAGCGCTTTGGTTGAAATCTTGGTCGGCTGATGCGTCTTCCAAGAACAAGCTACTAAACATTCCTTTCAAGGGGAAAACGCTGTTTGGCCCTGACTTGAAAGAGATTATCTCTGATATCACTGGGGGTAAGGGCCACGCCCTTCCTCAGGATCGGCCTTTCAAGGCAAAAAATAGACCTAATTTTCGTCCCTTTCGTAAAAACGGACCAGCCCAAAGTGCTACGTCCTCTAAGCAAGAGGGTAATACTTCTCAAGCCAAGCCAGCTTGGAGACCAATGCAAGGCTGGAACAAGGGAAAGCAGGCCAAGAAACCTGCCACTGCTACCAAGACAGCATGAAATGTTGGCCCCCGATCCGGGACCGGATCTGGTGGGGGGCAGACTCTCTCTCTTCGCTCAGGCTTGGGCAAGAGATGTTCTGGATCCTTGGGCGCTAGAAATAGTCTCCCAAGGTTATCTTCTGGAATTCAAGGGACTTCCCCCAAGGGGGAGGTTCCACAGGTCTCAGTTGTCTTCAGACCACATAAAAAGACAGGCGTTCTTACATTGTGTAGAAGACCTGTTAAAAATGGGAGTGATTCATCCAGTTCCATTAAGAGAACAAGGGATGGGGTTCTACTCCAATCTGTTCATAGTTCCCAAAAAAGAGGGAACGTTCAGACCAATCTTAGATCTCAAGATCTTAAACAAGTTTCTCAAGGTTCCATCGTTCAAGATGGAAACCATTCGAACTATTCTTCCTTCCATCCAGGAAGGTCAATTCATGACCACGGTGGATTTAAAGGATGCGTATCTACATATTCCTATCCACAAGGAACATCATCGGTTCCTAAGGTTCGCATTCCTGGACAAACATTACCAGTTCGTGGCGCTTCCTTTCGGATTAGCCACTGCTCCAAGGATTTTCACAAAGGTACTAGGGTCCCTTCTAGCTGTGCTACGACCAAGGGGCGTTGCGGTAGTACCTTACTTGGACGACATTCTGATTCAAGCGTCGTCCCTTCCTCAAGCAAAGGCTCACACGGACATCGTCCTGGCCTTTCTCAGATCTCACGGATGGAAAGTGAACGTGGAAAAGAGTTCTCTATCCCCGTCAACAAGGGTTCCCTTCTTGGGAACAATTATAGACTCCTTAGAAATGAGGATTTTTCTGACAGAGGTCAGAAAAACAAAACTTCTAGACTCTTGTCGGATACTTCATTCCGTTCCTCTTCCTTCCATAGCTCAGTGCATGGAAGTGATCGGGTTGATGGTAGCGGCAATGGACATAGTTCCTTTTGCGCGCATTCATCTAAGACCATTACAACTGTGCATGCTCAGTCAGTGGAATGGGGACTATACAGACTTGTCTCCGAAGATACAAGTAAATCAGAGGACCAGAGACTCACTCCGTTGGTGGCTGTCCCTGGACAACCTGTCACAAGGGATGACATTCCGCAGACCAGAGTGGGTCATTGTCACGACCGACGCCAGTCTGATGGGCTGGGGCGCGGTCTGGGGATCCCTGAAAGCTCAGGGTCTTTGGTCTCGGGAAGAATCTCTTCTACCGATAAATATTCTGGAACTGAGAGCGATATTCAATGCTCTCAAGGCTTGGCCTCAGCTAGCGAGGACCAAGTTCATACGGTTTCAATCAGACAACATGACAACTGTTGCGTACATCAACCATCAGGGGGGAACAAGGAGTTCCCTAGCGATGGAAGAAGTGACCAAAATCATTCTATGGGCGGAGTCTCACTCCTGCCACCTGTCTGCTATCCACATCCCAGGAGTGGAAAATTGGGAAGCGGATTTTCTGAGTCGTCAGACATTGCATCCGGGGGAGTGGGAACTCCATCCGGAAATCTTTGCCCAAGTCACTCACCTGTGGGGCATTCCAGACATGGATCTGATGGCCTCTCGTCAGAACTTCAAAGTTCCTTGCTACGGGGCCAGATCCAGGGATCCCAAGGCGGCTCTAGTGGATGCACTAGTAGCACCTTGGACCTTCAAACTAGCTTATGTGTTCCCGCCATTTCCTCTCATCCCCAGGCTGGTAGCCAGGATCAATCAGGAGAGGGCGTCGGTGATCTTGATAGCTCCTGCGTGGCCACGCAGGACTTGGTATGCAGATCTGGTGAATATGTCATCGGCTCCACCTTGGAAGCTACCTTTGAGACGAGACCTTCTTGTTCAGGGTCCGTTCGAACATCCGAATCTGGTTTCACTCCAGCTGACTGCTTGGAGATTGAACGCTTGATTTTATCGAAGCGAGGATTCTCAGATTCTGTTATCGATACTCTTGTTCAGGCCAGAAAGCCTGTAACTAGAAAGATTTACCACAAAATTTGGAAAAAATATATCTGTTGGTGTGAATCTAAAGGATTCCCTTGGGACAAGGTTAAGATTCCTAGGATTCTATCCTTCCTTCAAGAAGGATTGGAAAAAGGATTATCTGCAAGTTCCCTGAAGGGACAGATTTCTGCCTTGTCGGTGTTACTTCACAAAAAGCTGGCAGCTGTGCCAGATGTTCAAGCCTTTGTTCAGGCTCTGGTTAGAATCAAGCCTGTTTACAAACCTTTGACTCCTCCTTGGAGTCTCAATTTAGTTCTTTCAGTTCTTCAGGGGGTTCCGTTTGAACCCTTACATTCCGTTGATATTAAGTTATTATCTTGGAAAGTTTTGTTTTTAGTTGCAATTTCTTCTGCTAGAAGAGTTTCAGAATTATCTGCTCTGCAGTGTTCTCCTCCTTATCTGGTGTTCCATGCAGATAAGGTGGTTTTACGTACTAAACCTGGTTTTCTTCCAAAAGTTGTTTCTAACAAAAACATTAACCAGGAGATTATCGTACCTTCTCTGTGTCCGAAACCAGTTTCAAAGAAGGAACGTTTGTTGCACAATTTGGATGTTGTTCGCGCTCTAAAATTCTATTTAGATGCTACAAAGGATTTTAGACAAACATCTTCCTTGTTTGTTGTTTATTCAGGTAAAAGGAGAGGTCAAAAAGCAACTTCTACCTCTCTCTCTTTTTGGATTAAAAGCATCATCAGATTGGCTTACGAGACTGCCGGACGGCAGCCTCCCGAAAGAATCACAGCTCATTCCACTAGGGCTGTGGCTTCCACATGGGCCTTCAAGAACGAGGCTTCTGTTGATCAGATATGTAGGGCAGCGACTTGGTCTTCACTGCACACTTTTACCAAATTTTACAAGTTTGATACTTTTGCTTCTTCTGAGGCTATTTTTGGGAGAAAGGTTTTGCAAGCCGTGGTGCCTTCCATTTAGGTGACCTGATTTGCTCCCTCCCTTCATCCGTGTCCTAAAGCTTTGGTATTGGTTCCCACAAGTAAGGATGACGCCGTGGACCGGACACACCTATGTTGGAGAAAACAGAATTTATGTTTACCTGATAATTTTCTTTCTCCAACGGTGTGTCCGGTCCACGGCCCGCCCTGGTTTTTTAATCAGGTCTGATAATTTATTTTCTTTAACTACAGTCACCTCGGTACCATATGGTTTCTCCTATGCAAATATTCCTCCTTAACGTCGGTCGAATGACTGGGGTAGGCGGAGCCTAGGAGGGATCATGTGACCAGCTTTGCTGGGCTCTTTGCCATTTCCTGTTGGGGAAGAGAATATCCCACAAGTAAGGATGACGCCGTGGACCGGACACACCGTTGGAGAAAGAAATTTATCAGGTAAACATAAATTCTGTTTTTTTGCAGTAATAAAGTGTGTTCAGTTTAAAATTTAAAGTGACAGTAACGGTTTTATTTTAAAACGTTTTTTGTACTTTGTTATCAAGTTTATGCCTGTTTAACATGTCTGAACTACCAGATAGACTGTGTTCTGAATGTGGGGAAGCCAGAATTCCTATTCATTTAAATAAATGTGATTTATGTGATAATGATAATGATGCCCAAGATGATTCCTCAAGTGAGGGGAGTAAGCATGGTACTGCATCATTCCCTCCTTCGTCTACACGAGTCTTGCCCACTCAGGAGGCCCCTAGTACATCTAGCGCGCCAATACTCCTTACTATGCAACAATTAACGGCTGTAATGGATAATTCTGTCAAAAACATTTTAGCCAAAATGAACACTTATCAGCGTAAGCGCGGCTGCTCTGTTTTAGATACTGAAGAGCATGACGACGCTGATAATAATATTTCTGAAGGGCCCCTAACCCAGTCTGATGGGGCCAGGGAGGTTTTGTCTGAGGGAGAAATTACTGATTCAGGGAACATTTCTCAACAGGCTGAACCTGATGTGATTGCATTTAAATTTAAGTTGGAACATCTCCGCATTCTGCTTAAGGAGGTATTATCCACTCTGGATGATTGTGACAAGTTGGTCATCCCAGAGAAACTTTGTAAAATGGACAAGTTCCTAGAGGTGCCGGGGCTCCCAGAAGCTTTTCCTATACCCAAGCGGGTGGCGGACATTGTTAATAAAGAATGGGAAAGGCCCGGTATTCCTTTCGTCCCTCCCCCCATATTTAAAAAATTGTTTCCTATGGTCGACCCCAGAAAGGACTTATGGCAGACAGTCCCCAAGGTCGAGGGAGCGGTTTCCACTTTAAACAAACGCACCACTATACCCATAGAGGATAGTTGTGCTTTCAAAGATCCTATGGATAAAAAATTAGAAGGTTTGCTTAAAAAGATGTTTGTTCAGCAAGGTTACCTTCTACAACCAATTTCATGCATTGTCCCTGTCGCTACAGCCGCATGTTTCTGGTTCGATGATCTGATAAGAGCGGTCGATAGTGATTCTCCTCCTTTGGAGGAGATTATGGAGTTTGGCCCTGACTTGAAAGAGATTATCTCGGATATCACTGGGGGTAAGGGCCACGCCCTTCCTCAGGATCGGCCTTTCAAGGCAAAAAATAAACCTAATTTTCGTCCCTTTCGTAGAAACGGACCAGCCCAAGGTGCTACGTCCTCTAAGCAAGAGGGTAATACTTCTCAAGCCAAGCCAGCTTGGAGACCAATGCAAGGCTGGAACAAGGGAAAGCAGGCCAAGAAACCTGCCACTGCTACCAAGACAGCATGAAATGTTGGCCCCCGATCCGGGACCGGATCTGGTGGGGGGCAGACTCTCTCTCTTCGCTCAGGCCTGGGCAAGAGATGTTCTGGATCCTTGGGCGCTAGAAATAGTCTCCCAAGGTTATCTTCTGGAATTCAAGGGACCTCCCCCAAGGGGGAGGTTCCACAGGTCTCAGTTGTCTTCAGACCACATAAAAAGACAGGCATTCTTACATTGTGTAGAAGACCTGTTAAAAATGGGAGTGATTCATCCTGTTCCATTAAGAGAACAAGGGATGGGGTTCTACTCCAATCTGTTCATAGTTCCCAAAAAAGAGGGAACGTTCAGACCAATCTTAGATCTCAAGATCTTAAACAAGTTTCTCAAGGTTCCATCGTTCAAGATGGAAACCATTCGAACTATTCTTCCTTCCATCCAGGAAGGTCAATTCATGACCACGGTGGATTTAAAGGATGCGTATCTACATATTCCTATCCACAAGGAACATCATCGGTTCCTAAGGTTCGCATTCCTGGACAAACATTACCAGTTCGTGGCGCTTCCTTTCGGATTAGCCACTGCTCCAAGGATTTTCACAAAGGTACTAGGGTCCCTTCTAGCTGTGCTAAGACCAAGGGGCATTGCTGTAGTACCTTACTTGGACGACATTCTGATTCAAGCGTCGTCCCTTCCTCAAGCAAAGGCTCACACGGACATTGTCCTGGCCTTTCTCAGATCTCACGGGTGGAAAGTGAACGTGGAAAAGAGTTCTCTATCCCCGTCAACAAGGGTTCCCTTCTTGGGAACAATAATAGACTCCTTAGAAATGAGGATTTTTCTGACAGAGGCCAGAAAAACAAAGCTTCTAGACTCTTGTCGGATACTTCATTCCGTTCCTCTTCCTTCCATAGCTCAGTGCATGGAAGTGATCGGGTTGATGGTAGCGGCAATGGACATAGTTCCTTTTGCGCGCATTCATCTAAGACCATTACAACTGTGCATGCTCAGTCAGTGGAATGGGGACTATACAGACTTGTCTCCGAAGATACAAGTAAATCAGAGGACCAGAGACTCACTCCGTTGGTGGCTGTCCCTGGACAACCTGTCACAAGGGATGACATTCCGCAGACCAGAGTGGGTCATTGTCACGACCGACGCCAGTCTGATGGGCTGGGGCGCGGTCTGGGGATCCCTGAAAGCTCAGGGTCTTTGGTCTCGGGAAGAATCTCTTCTACCGATAAATATTCTGGAACTGAGAGCGATATTCAATGCTCTCAAGGCTTGGCCTCAGCTAGCGAGGGCCAAGTTCATACGGTTTCAATCAGACAACATGACAACTGTTGCGTACATCAACCATCAGGGGGGAACAAGGAATTCCCTAGCGATGGAAGAAGTGACCAAAATCATTCTATGGGCGGAGTCTCACTCCTGCCACCTGTCTGCTATCCACATCCCAGGAGTGGAAAATTGGGAAGCGGATTTTCTGAGTCGTCAGACATTGCATCCGGGGGAGTGGGAACTCCATCCGGAAATCTTTGCCCAAGTCACTCAGCTGTGGGGCATTCCAGACATGGATCTGATGGCCTCTCGTCAGAACTTCAAAGTTCCTTGCTACGGGTCCAGATCCAGGGATCCCAAGGCGGCTCTAGTGGATGCACTAGTAGCACCTTGGACCTTCAAACTAGCTTATGTGTTCCCGCCGTTTCCTCTCATCCCCAGGCTGGTAGCCAGGATCAATCAGGAGAGGGCGTCGGTGATCTTGATAGCTCCTGCGTGGCCATTCAGGACTTGGTATGCAGATCTGGTGAATATGTCATCTGTTGGTGTGAATCTAAAGGATTCTCTTGGGACAAGGCTAAGATTCCTAGGATTCTATCCTTCCTTCAAGAAGGATTGGAAAAAGGATTATCTGCAAGTTCCCTGAAGGGACAGATTTCTGCCTTGTCGGTGTTACTTCACAAAAGACTGGCTGCTGTGCCAGATGTTCAAGCCTTTGTTCAGGCTCTGGTTAGAATCAAGCCTGTTTACAAACCTTTGACTCCTCCTTGGAGTCTCAATTTAGTTCTTTCAGTTCTTCAGGGGGTTCCGTTTGAACCCTTGCATTCCGTTGATATTAAGTTATTATCTTGGAAAGTTTTGTTTTTAGTTGCAATTTCTTCTGCTAGAAGAGTTTCAGAATTATCTGCTCTGCAGTGTTCTCCTCCTTATCTGGTGTTTCATGCAGATAAGGTGGTTTTACGTACTAAACCTGGTTTTCTTCCAAAGGTTGTTTCTAACAAAAACATTAACCAGGAGATTATCGTACCTTCTCTGTGTCCGAAACCAGTTTCAAAGAAGGAACGTTTGTTGCACAATTTGGATGTTGTTCGCGCTCTAAAATTCTATTTAGATGCTACAAAGGATTTTAGACAAACATCTTCCTTGTTTGTTGTTTATTCTGGTAAAAGGAGAGGTCAAAAAGCAACTTCTACCTCTCTCTCTTTTTGGATTAAAAGCATCATCAGATTGGCTTACGAGACTGCCGGACGGCAGCCTCCCGAAAGAATCACAGCTCATTCCACTAGGGCTGTGGCTTCCACATGGGCCTTCAAGAACGAGGCTTCTGTTGATCAGATATGTAGGGCAGCGACTTGGTCTTCACTGCACACTTTTACCAAATTTTACAAGTTTGATGCTTTTGCTTCTTCTGAGGCTATTTTTGGGAGAAAGGTTTTGCAAGCCGTGGTGCCTTCCATTTAGGTGACCTGATTTGCTCCCTCCCTTCATCCGTGTTCTAAAGCTTTGGTATTGGTTCCCACAAGTAAGGATGACGCCGTGGACCGGACACACCTATGTTGGAGAAAACAGAATTTATGTTTACCTGATAAATTACTTTCTCCAACGGTGTGTCCGGTCCACGGCCCGCCCTGGTTTTTTTAATCAGGTCTGATAATTTATTTTCTTTAACTACAGTCACCACGGTACCATATGGTTTCTCCTATGCAAATATTCCTCCTTAACGTCGGTCGAATGACTGGGGTAGGCGGAGCCTAGGAGGGATCATGTGACCAGCTTTGCTGGGCTCTTTGCCATTTCCTGTTGGGGAAGAGAATATCCCACAAGTAAGGATGACGCCGTGGACCGGACACACCGTTGGAGAAAGTAATTTATCAGGTAAACATAAATTCTGTTTTCTTCAGATTGTTCAAATGTGGGAACTTCCAGAAATAGATCTGATGGCGTCCCATCTAAACAAGAAACTTCCCAGGTATCTGTCCAGATCCCGGGATCCTCAGGCGGAGGCAGTGGATGCATTATCACTTCCTTGGAAGTATCATCCTGCCTATATCTTTCCGCCTCTAGTTCTTCTTCCAAGAGTAATCTCCAAGATTCTGAAGGAATGCTCGTTTGTTCTGCTGGTAGCTCCGGCATGGCCTCACAGGTTTTGGTATGCGGATCTTGTCCGGATGGCCTCTTGCCAACCGTGGACTCTTCCGTTAAGACCAGACCTTCTGTCACAAGGTCCTTTTTTCCATCAGGATCTGAAATCCTTAAATTTAAAGGTATGGAGATTGAACGCTTGATTCTTGGTCAAAGAGGTTTCTCTGACTCCGTGATTAATACTATGTTACAGGCTCGTAAATCTGTATCTCGAGAGATATATTATAGAGTCTGGAAGACTTATATTTCTTGGTGTCTTTCTCATCATTTTTCCTGGCATTCTTTTAGAATACCGAGAATTTTACAGTTCCTTCAGGATGGTTTAGATAAGGGTTTGTCCGCAAGTTCTTTGAAAGGACAAATCTCTGCTCTTTCTGTTCTTTTTCACAGAAAGATTGCTATTCTTCCTGATATTCATTGTTTTGTACAAGCTTTGGTTCGTATAAAACCTGTCATTAAGTCAATTTCTCCTCCTTGGAGTTTGAATTTGGTTCTGGGAGCTCTTCAAGCTCCTCCGTTTGAACCTATGCACTCATTGGACATTAAATTACTTTCTTGGAAAGTTTTGTTCCTTTTGGCCATCTCTTCTGCCAGAAGAGTTTCTGAATTATCTGCTCTTTCTTGTGAGTCTCCTTTTCTGATTTTTCATCAGGATAAGGCGGTGTTGCGAACTTCTTTTGAATTTTTACCTAAAGTTGTGAATTCCAACAACATTAGTAGAGAAATTGTGGTTCCTTCATTATGTCCTAATCCTAAGAATTTTAAGGAGAAATCGTTGCATTCTTTGGATGTTGTTAGAGCTTTGAAATATTATGTTGAAGCTACGAAATCTTTTCGTAAGACTTCTAGTCTATTTGTTATCTTTTCCGGTTCTAGAAAAGGCCAGAAAGCTTCTGCCATTTCTTTGGCATCTTGGTTGAAATCTTTAATTCATCTTGCCTATGTTGAGTCGGGTAAAACTCCGCCTCAGAGAATTACAGCTCATTCTACTAGGTCAGTTTCTACTTCCTGGGCGTTTAGGAATGAAGCTTCGGTTGACCAGATCTGCAATGCAGCAACTTGGTCCTCCTTGCATACTTTTACTAAATTCTACCATTTTGATGTATTTTCTTCTTCTGAAGCAGTTTTTGGTAGAAAAGTACTTCAGGCAGCGGTTTCAGTTTGAATCTTCTGCTTATGTTTTTCGTTAAACTTTATTTTGGGTGTGGATTATTTTCAGCAGGAATTGGCTGTCTTTATTTTATCCCTCCCTCTCTAGTGACTCTTGTGTGGAAAGATCCACATCTTGGGTAGTCATTATCCCATACGTCACTAGCTCATGGACTCTTGCTAATTACATGAAAGAAAACATAATTTATGTAAGAACTTACCTGATAAATTCATTTCTTTCATATTAGCAAGAGTCCATGAGGCCCGCCCTTTTTTTGTGGTGGTTATGATTTTATATAAAGCACAATTATTCCAATTCCTTATTTTATATGCTTTCGCACTTTTTTATCACCCCACTTCTTGGCTATTCGTTAAACTGAATTGTGGGTGTGGTGAGGGGTGTATTTATAGGCATTTTGAGGTTTGGGAAACTTTGCCCCTCCTGGTAGGAATGTATATCCCATACGTCACTAGCTCATGGACTCTTGCTAATATGAAAGAAATGAATTTATCAGGTAAGTTCTTACATAAATTATGTTTTCTCCAACATAGGTGTGTCCGGTCCACGGCGTCATCCTTACTTGTGGGAACCGATACCAAAGCTTTAGGACACGGATGAAGGGAGGGAGCAAATCAGGTCACCTAGATGGAAGGCACCACGGCTTGCAAAACCTTTCTCCCAAAAATAGCCTCAGAAGAAGCAAAAGTATCAAATTTGTAAAATTTAGTAAAAGTGTGCAGTGAAGACCAAGTCGCTGCCTTACATATCTGATCAACAGAAGCCTCGTTCTTGAAGGCCCATGTGGAAGCCACAGCCCTAGTGGAATGAGCTGTGATTCTTTCAGGAGGCTGCCGTCCGGCAGTCTCGTAAGCCAATCTGATGATGCTTTTAATCCAAAAAGAGAGAGAGGTAGAAGTTGCTTTTTGACCTCTCCTTTTACCAGAATAAACAACAAACAAGGAAGATGTTTGTCTAAAATCCTTTGTAGCATCTAAATAGAATTTTAGAGCACGAACTACATCCAAATTGTGCAACAAACGTTCCTTCTTTGAAACTGGATTCGGACACAAAGAAGGCACGACTATCTCCTGGTTAATGTTTTTGTTAGAAACAACTTTCGGAAGAAAACCAGGTTTAGTACGCAGAACCACCTTATCTGCATGGAACACCAGATAAGGAGGAGAACACTGCAGAGCAGATAATTCTGAAACTCTTCTAGCAGAAGAAATTGCAACCAAAAACAAAACTTTCCAAGATAATAACTTAATATCAACGGAATGTAAGGGTTCAAACGGAACCCCCTGAAGAACTGAATGAACTAAATTGAGACTCCAAGGAGGAGTCAAAGGTTTGTAAACCGGCTTGATTCTAACCAGAGCCTGAACAAAGGCTTGAACATCTGGCACAGCTGCCAGCTTTTTGTGAAGTAACACAGACAAGGCAGAAATCTGTCCTTTCAAAGAACTTGCAGATAATCCTTTCTCCAAACCTTCTTGAAGAAAGGATAGAATCTTAGGAATTTTTATCTTGTCCCAAGGGAATCCTTTAGATTCACACCAACAGATATATTTCTCCAACATAGGTGTGTCCGGTCCACGGCGTCATCCTTACTTGTGGGATATTCTCTTCCCCAACAGGAAATGGCAAAGAGCCCAGCAAAGCTGGTCACATGATCCCTCCTAGGCTCCGCCTACCCCAGTCATTCTCTTTGCCGTTGTACAGGCAACATCTCCACGGAGATGGCTTAGAGTTTTTTAGTGTTTAACTGTAGTTTTTCATTATTCAATCAAGAGTTTGTTATTTTCAAATAGTGCTGGTACGTACTATTTACTCAGAAACAGAAAAGAGATGAAGAATTCTGTTTGTATGAGGAAAATGATTTTAGCAACCGTAACTAAAATCCATGGCTGTTCCACACAGGACTGTTGAGAGCAATTAACTTCAGTTGGGGGAACAGAGTGCAGTCTCTTACTGCTTGAGGTATGACACATTCTAACAAGACGATGTAATGCTGGAAGCTGTCATTTTCCCTATGGGATCCGGTAAGCCATGTTTATTACGATTGTAAATAAGGGCTTCACAAGGGCTTATTTAAACTGTAGACCTTTTCTGGGCTAAATCGATTGATTATTAACACATATTTAGCCTTGAGGAATCATTTTATCTGGGTATTTTGATATAATAATATCGGCAGGCACTGTTTTAGACACCTTATTCTTTAGGGGCTTTCCCAAAGCATAGGCAGAGTCTCATTTTCGCGCCGGTGTTGCGCACTTGTTTTTGAGAGGCATGGCATGCAGTCGCATGTGAGAGGAGCTCTGATACTTATAAAGGACTTCTGAAGGCGTCATTTGGTATCGTATTCCCCTTTGGGTTTGGTTGGGTCTCAGCAAAGCAGATACCAGGGACTGTAAAGGGGTTAAAGCTTAAAACGGCTCCGGTTCCGTTATTTTAAGGGTTAAAGCTTCCAAAATTGGTGTGCAATATTTTCAAAGCTTTAAGACGCTGTGGTGAAAATTTGGTGAATTTTGAACAATTCCTTCATGTTTTTTCGCAATTGCAGTAATAAAGTGTGTTCAGTTTAAAATTTAAAGTGACAGTAACGGTTTTATTTTAAAACGTTTTTTGTACTTTCTGATCAAGTTTATGCCTGTTTAACATGTCTGAGCTACCAGATAGACTGTGTTCTGAATGTGGGGAAGCCAGAATTCCTATTCATTTAAATAAATGTGATTTATGTGATAATGACAATGATGCCCAAGATGATTCCTCAAGTGAGGGGAGTAAGCATGGTACTGCATCATTCCCTCCTTCGTCTACACGAGTCTTGCCCACTCAGGAGGCCCCTAGTACATCTAGCGCGCCAATACTCCTTACTATGCAACAATTAACGGCTGTAATGGATAATTCTGTCAAAAACATTTTAGCCAAAATGAACCCTTGTCAGCGTAAGCGTGGCTGCTCTGTTTTAGTTACTGAAGAGCATGACGACGCTGATATTAATATCTCTGAAGGGCCCCTAACCCAATCTGAGGGGGCCAGGGAGGTTTTGTCTGAGGGAGAAATTACTGATTTAGGGAACATTTCTCAGCAGGCTGAATCTGATGTGATTACATTTAAATTTAAATTGGAACATCTCCGCATTTTGCTTAAGGAGGTATTATCCACTCTGGATGATTGTGAAAATTTAGTCATCCCAGAGAAACTATGTAAAATGGACAAGTTCTTAGAGGTGCCGGGGCTCCCAGAAGCTTTTCCTATACCCAAGCGGGTGGCGGACATTGTTAATAAAGAATGGGAAAGGCCCGGTATTCCTTTCGTCCCTCCCCCCATATTTAAAAAATTGTTTCCTATGGTCGACCCTAGAAAGGACTTGTGGCAGTCAGTCCCCAAGGTCGAGGGAGCGGTTTCTACTTTAAACAAACGCACCACTATTCCCATAGAGGATAGTTGTGCTTTCAAAGATCCTATGGATAAAAAATTAGAAGGTTTGCTTAAAAAGATGTTTGTTCAGCAGGGTTACCTTCTACAACCCATTTCATGCATTGTCCCTGTCACTACTGCCGCATATTTCTGGTTTGATGAACTGCTTAAGGTGCTCGATAGTGACTCTCCTCCTTATGAGGAGATTATGGACAGAATCAATGCTCTCAAATTGGCTAATTCTTTCACTCTAGACGCCTCTTTGCAATTGGCTAAGTTAGCGGCTAAGAACTCTGGGTTTGCTATTGTGGCGCGCAGAGCGCTTTGGTTGAAATCTTGGTCGGCTGATGCGTCTTCCAAGAACAAGCTACTAAACATTCCTTTCAAGGGGAAAACGTTGTTTGGTCCTGACTTGAAAGAGATTATCTCTGATATCACTGGGGGTAAGGGCCACGCCCTTCCTCAGGATCGGCCTTTCAAGGCAAAAAATAGACCTAATTTTCGTCCCTTTCGTAAAAACGGACCAGCCCAAGGTGCTACGTCCTCTAAGCAAGAGGGTAATTCTTCTCAGGCCAAGCCAGCTTGGAGACCAATGCAAGGCTGGAACAAGGGAAAGCAGGCCAAGAAACCTGCCACTGCTACCAAGACAGCATGAAATATTGGCCCCCGATCCGGGACCGGATCTGGTGGGGGGCAGACTCTCTCTCTTCGCTCAGGCTTGGGCAAGAGATGTTCTGGATCCTTGGGCGCTAGAAATAGTCTCCCAGGGTTATCTTCTGGAATTCAAGGGACTTCCCCCAAGGGGGAGGTTCCACAGGTCGCAGTTGTCTTCAGACCACATAAAAAGACAGGCGTTCTTACATTGTGTAGAAGACCTGTTAAAAATGGGAGTGATTCATCCTGTTCCATTAAGAGAACAAGGGATGGGGTTCTACTCCAATCTGTTCATAGTTCCCAAAAAAGAGGGAACGTTCAGACCAATCCTAGATCTCAAGATCTTAAACAAATTTCTCAAGGTCCCATCGTTCAAGATGGAAACCATTCGAACTATCCTTCCTTCCATCCAGGAAGGTCAATTCATGACCACGGTGGATTTAAAGGATGCGTATCTACATATTCCTATCCACAAGGAACATCATCGGTTCCTAAGGTTTGCATTCCTGGACAAACATTACCAGTTCGTGGCGCTTCCTTTCGGATTAGCCACTGCTCCAAGGATTTTCACAAAGGTACTAGGGTCCCTTCTAGCGGTGCTAAGACCAAGGGGCATTGCAGTAGTACCTTACCTGGACGACATTCTGATTCAAGCGTCGTCCCTTCCTCAAGCAAAGGCTCACACGGACATTGTCCTGGCCTTTCTCAGATCTCACGGCTGGAAAGTGAACGTGGAAAAGAGTTCTCTATCCCCGTCAACAAGGGTTCCCTTCTTGGGAACAATTATAGACTCCTTAGAAATGAGGATCTTTCTAACAGAGGCCAGAAAAACAAAGCTTCTGGACTCTTGTCGGATACTTCATTCCGTTCCTCTTCCTTCCATAGCTCAGTGCATGGAAGTGATCGGGTTGATGGTGGCGGCGATGGACATAGTTCCTTTTGCGCGCATTCATCTAAGACCATTACAACTGTGCATGCTCAGTCAGTGGAATGGGGACTATACAGACTTGTCTCCGAAGATACAAGTAAATCAGAAGACCAGAGACTCACTCCGTTGGTGGCTGTCCCTGGACAATCTGTCTCAAGGGATGATGTTCCACAGACCAGAGTGGGTCATTGTCACGACCGACGCCAGTCTGATAGGCTGGGGCGCGGTCTGGGGATCCCTGAAAGCTCAGGGTCTTTGGTCTCGGGAAGAATCTCTTCTACCGATAAATATTCTGGAACTGAGAGCGATATTCAATGCGCTCCAGGCCTGGCCCCAGCTTGCGAGGACCAGGTTCATTCGGTTTCAATCAGACAACATGACGACTGTTGCGTACATCAACCATCAGGGGGGAACAAGGAGTTCCCTAGCGATGGAAGAAGTAACCAAAATTATTCTTTGGGCGGAGTCTCACTCCTGCCACCTGTCTGCTATCCACATCCCAGGAGTGGAAAATTGGGAAGCGGATTTTCTGAGTCGTCAGACATTGCATCCGGGGGAGTGGGAACTCCATCCGGAAATCTTTGCCCAAGTCACTCACCTGTGGGGCATTCCAGACATGGATCTGATGGCCTCTCGTCAGAACTTCAAAGTTCCTTGCTACGGGGCCAGATCCAGGGATCCGAAGGCGGCTCTAGTGGATGCACTAGTAGCACCTTGGACCTTCAAACTAGCTTATGTGTTCCCGCCATTTCCTCTCATCCCCAGGCTGATAGCCAGGATCAAGCAGGAGAGGGCGTCGGTGATTTTGATAGCTCCTGCGTGGCCACGCAGGACTTGGTATGCAGATCTGGTGAATATGTCATCGGCTCCACCTTGGAAGCTACCTTTGAGACGAGACCTTCTTGTTCAGGGTCCGTTCGAACATCCGAATCTGGTTTCACTCCAGCTGACTGCGTGGAGATTGAACGCTTGATTTTATCGAAGCGAGGGTTCTCAGATTCTGTGATCGATACTCTTGTTCAGGCCAGAAAGCCTGTGACTAGAAAGATTTACCACAAAATTTGGAAAAAATATATCTGTTGGTGTGAATCTAAAGGATTCCCTTGGGACAAGGTTAAGATTCCTAGGATTCTATCCTTCCTTCAAGAAGGATTGGAAAAAGGATTATCGGCAAGTTCCCTGAAGGGACAGATTTCTGCCTTGTCGGTATTACTTCACAAAAAGCTGGCAGCTGTGCCAGATGTTCAAGCCTTTGTTCAGGCTCTGGTTAGAATCAAGCCTGTTTACAAACCTTTGACTCCTCCTTGGAGTCTCAATTTAGTTCTTTCAGTTCTTCAGGGGGTTCCGTTTGAACCCTTACATTCCGTTGATATTAAGTTATTATCTTGGAAAGTTTTGTTTTTAGTTGCGATTTCTTCTGCTAGAAGAGTCTCAGAATTATCTGCTCTGCAGTGTTCTCCTCCTTATCTGGTGTTCCATGCAGATAAGGTGGTTTTACGTACTAAACCTGGTTTTCTTCCAAAAGTTGTTTCTAACAAAAACATTAACCAGGAGATTATCGTACCTTCTCTGTGTCCAAAACCAGTTTCAAAGAAGGAACGTTTGTTGCACAATTTGGATGTTGTTCGCGCTCTAAAATTCTATTTAGATGCTACAAAGGATTTTAGACAAACATCTTCCTTGTTTGTTGTTTATTCAGGTAAAAGGAGAGGTCAAAAAGCAACTTCTACCTCTCTCTCTTTTTGGATTAAAAGCATCATCAGATTGGCTTACGAGACTGCCGGACGGCAGCCTCCCGAAAGAATCACAGCTCATTCCACTAGGGCTGTGGCTTCCACATGGGCCTTCAAGAACGAGGCTTCTGTTGATCAGATATGTAGGGCAGCGACTTGGTCTTCACTGCACACTTTTACCAAATTTTACAAGTTTGATACTTTTGCTTCTTCTGAGGCTATTTTTGGGAGAAAGGTTTTGCAAGCCGTGGTGCCTTCCATTTAGGTGACCTGATTTGCTCCCTCCCTTCATCCGTGTCCTAAAGCTTTGGTATTGGTTCCCACAAGTAAGGATGACGCCGTGGACCGGACACACCTATGTTGGAGAAAACAGAATTTATGTTTACCTGATAAATTTCTTTCTCCAACGGTGTGTCCGGTCCACGGCCCGCCCTGGTTTTTTTTTTTTAATCAGGTCTGATATTTTATTTTCTTTAACTACAGTCACCACGGTACCATATGGTTTCTCCTATGCAAATATTCCTCCTTAACGTCGGTCGAATGACTGGGGTAGGCGGAGCCTAGGAGGGATCATGTGACCAGCTTTGCTGGGCTCTTTGCCATTTCCTGTTGGGGAAGAGAATATCCCACAAGTAAGGATGACGCCGTGGACCGGACACACCGTTGGAGAAAGAAATTTATCAGGTAAACATAAATTCTGTTTTTTTCCATATTTTGTGGTAGATTTTTCTAGTTACAGGCTTTCTGGCCTGAACAAGAGTATCAATGACAGAATCTGAGAACCCTCGCTTTGATAAGATCAAGCGTTCAATCTCCAAGCAGTCAGTTGGAGTGAGACCAGATTCGGATGTTCGAACGGACCTTGAACAAGAAGGTCTCGTCTCAAAGGTAGCTGCCATGGTGGAGCCGATGACATATTCACCAGGTCTGCATACC
Source organism: Bombina bombina (assembly GCF_027579735.1). Classification (NCBI taxonomy): domain Eukaryota; kingdom Metazoa; phylum Chordata; class Amphibia; order Anura; family Bombinatoridae; genus Bombina; species Bombina bombina. The sequence goes on from NC_069500.1 coordinate 1,246,602,672, forward strand.
AAGTCCTGCGTGGCCACGCAGGAGCTATCAAGATCACCGATGCCCTCTCCTGATTGATCCTGGCTACCAGCCTGGGGATGAGAGGAAACGGCGGGAATACATAAGCTAGTTTGAAGGTCCAAGGTGCTACTAGTGCATCTACTAGAGTCGCCTTGGGATCCCTGGATCTGGACCCGTAGCAAGGAACCTTGAAGTTCTGACGAGAGGCCATCAGATCCATGTCTGGAATGCCCCACAATTGAGTGATTTGGGCAAAGATTTCCGGATGGAGTTCCCACTCCCCCGGATGAAATGTCTGACGACTCAGAAAATCCGCTTCCCAGTTTTCCACTCCTGGAATGTGGATTGCAGACAAGTGGCAGGAGTGAGTCTCCGCCCATTGAATGATTTTGGTCACTTCTTCCATCGCCAGGGAACTCCTTGTTCCCCCCTGATGGTTGATGTACGCAACAGTCGTCATGTTGTCTGATTGAAACCGTATGAACTTGGTCTTTGCAAGCTGAGGCCAAGCCTTGAGAGCATTGAATATCGCTCTCAGTTCCAGAATATTTATCGGGAGAATAGATTCTTCCCGAGACCAAAGACCCTGCGCTTTCAGGGGTCCCCAGACCGCGCCCCAGCCCACCAGACTGGCGTCGGTCGTGACAATGACCCACTCTGGTCTGCGGAAGCTCATCCCCTGTGACAGGTTGTCCAGGGACAGCCACCAACTGAGTGAATCTCTGGTCCTCTGATCTACTTGTATCGTCGGAGACAAGTCTGTATAGTCCCCATTCCACTGACTGAGCATGCACAGTTGTAATGGTCTTAGATGAATTCGCGCAAAAGGAACTATGTCCATTGCCGCTACCATCAAACCTATTACTTCCATGCACTGCGCTATGGAAGGAAGAGGAACAGAATGAAGTATTTGACAAGAGTTTAGAAGTTTTGATTTTCTGGCCTCTGTCAGAAAAATCCTCATTTCTAAGGAGTCTATTATTGTTCCCAAGAAGGGAACCCTTGTTGACAGAGATGGAGAACTTTTTTCTACGTTCACTTTCCACCCGTGAGATCTGAGAAAGGCCAGGACAATGTCCGTGTGAGCCTTTGCTTGTGGAAGGGACGACGCTTGAATCAGTATGTCGTCCAAGTAAGGTACTACTGCAATGCCCCTTGGTCTTAGCACCGCTAGAAGGGACCCTAGTACCTTTGTGAAAATTCTTGGAGCAGTGGCTAATCCGAACGGGAGTGCCACAAACTGGTAATGCTTGTCCAGAAATGCGAACCTTAGGAACCGATGATGTTCCTTGTGGATAGGAATATGTAGATACGCATCCTTTAAATCCACCGTGGTCATGAATTGGCCTTCCTGGATGGAAGGAAGAATTGTTCGAATGGTTTCCATTTTGAACGATGGAACCTTGAGAAACTTGTTTAGGATCTTGAGATCTAAGATTGGTCTGAACGTTCCCTCTTTTTTGGGAACTACGAACAGATTGGAGTAGAACCCCATCCCTAGTTCTCCTAATGGAACAGGATGAATCACTCCCATTTTTAACAGGTCTTCTACACAATGTAAGAATGCCTGTCTTTTTATGTGGTCTGAAGACAATTGAGACCTGTGGAACCTCCCCCTTGGGGGAAGCCCCTTGAATTCCAGAAGATAACCTTGGGAGACTATTTCTAGCGCCCAAGGATCCAGAACATCTCTTGCCCAAGCCTGAGCGAAGAGAGAGAGTCTGCCCCCCACCAGATCCGGTCCCGGATCGGGGGCCAACATCTCATGCTGTCTTGGTAGCAGTGGCAGGTTTCTTGGCCTGCTTACCTTTGTTCCAGCCTTGCATTGGCCTCCAGGCTGGCTTGGCTTGAGAAGTATTACCCTCTTGCTGCGAAAGGGACGAAAATTAGGTTTATTTTTGACCTTGAAAGACCTATCCTGAGGAAGGGCGTGGCCCTTGCCCCCAGTGATATCAGAAATAATCTCTTTCAAGTCAGGGCCAAACAGCGTTTTCCCCTTGAAAGGAATGTTAAGCAATTTGTTCTTGGAAGACGCATCCGCTGACCAAGATTTTAGCCAAAGCGCTCTGCGCGCCACAATAGCAAAACCAGAATTTTTCGCCGCTAACCTAGCCAATTGCAAAGTGGCGTCTAGGGTGAAAGAATTAGCCAATTTGAGAGCATGAATTCTGTCCATAATCTCCTCATAAGAAGAATCTTTATTGAGCGCCTTTTCTAGTTCATCGAACCAGAAACACGCTGCTGTAGTGACAGGAACAATGCATGAAATTGGTTGTAGAAGGTAACCTTGCTGAACAAACATCTTTTTAAGCAAACCCTCTAATTTTTTATCCATAGGATCTTTGAAAGCACAACTATCTTCTATGGGTATAGTGGTGCGTTTGTTTAGAGTAGAAACCGCCCCCTCGACCTTGGGAACTGTCTGCCATAAGTCCTTTCTGGGGTCGACCATAGGAAACAATTTCTTAAATATGGGGGGAGGGACGAAAGGTATACCGGGCCTTTCCCATTCTTTATTTACAATGTCCGCCACCCGCTTGGGTATAGGAAAAGCTTCGGGGGGCCCCGGGACCTCTAGGAACTTGTCCATTTTACATAATTTCTCTGGAATGACCAAATTCTCACAATCATCCAGAGTAGATAACACCTCCTTAAGCAGAGCGCGGAGATGTTCCAATTTAAATTTAAATGTAATCACATCAGGTTCAGCTTGTTGAGAAATTTTCCCTGAATCTGAAATTTCTCCCTCAGACAAAACCTCCCTGGCCCCCTCAGACTGGTGTAGGGGCACTTCAGAACCAATATCATCAGCGTCCTCATGCTCTTCAGTATTTTCTAAAACAGAGCAGTCGCGCTTTCGCTGATAAGTGGGCATTTTGGCTAAAATGTTTTTGATAGAATTATCCATTACAGCCGTTAATTGTTGCATAGTAAGGAGTATTGGCGCACTAGATGTACTAGGGGCCTCCTGTGTGGGCAAGACTGGTGTAGACGAAGGAGGGGATGATGCAGTACCATGCTTACTCCCCTCACTTGAGGAATCATCTTGGGCATCATTTTCTCTAAATTTTGTGTCACATAAATCACATCTATTTAAATGAGAAGGAACCTTGGCTTCCCCACATACAGAACACAGTCTATCTGGTAGTTCAGACATGTTAAACAGGCATAAACTTGATAACAAAGTACAAAAAACGTTTTAAAATAAAACCGTTACTGTCACTTTAAATTTTAAACTGAACACACTTTATTACTGCAAATGTGAAAAAGTATGAAGGAATTGTTCAAAATTCACCACAGTGTCTTAAAGCCTTAAAAGTATTGCACACCAAATTTGGAAGCTTTAACCCTTAAAATAACGGAACCGGAGCCGTTTTTATATTTAACCCCTTTACAGTCCCTGGTATCTGCTTTGCTGAGACCCAACCAAGCCCAAAGGGGAATACGATACCAAATGACGCCTTCAGAAAGTCTTTTCTATGTATCAGAGCTCCTCACACATGCATCTGCATGTCATGCTTCCCAAAAACAAGTGCGCAATAGAGGCGCGAAAATGAGACTCTGCCTATGATTAGGGAAAGCCCCTAGAGAATAAGGTGTCCAATACAGTGCCTGCCGGTTATTTTACATAATTCCCAAGATTAAAATAATTATCAAGGCTATGAAGTATAAAATATGCTTATATATAAATCGTTTTAGCCCAGAAAATGTCTACAGTCTTAAAGCCCTTGTGAAGCCCTTTTTTTCTTTATGTAATAAAAATGGCTTACCGGATCCCATAGGGAAAATGACAGCTTCCAGCATTACATCGTCTTGTTAGAAATGTGTCATACCTCAAGCAGCAAAAGTCTGCTCACTGTTTCCCCCAACTGAAGTTAATTCCTCTCAACAGTCCTGTGTGGAAACAGCCATCGATTTTAGTAACGGTTGCTAAAATCATTTTCCTCTTACAAACAGAAATCTTCATCTCTTTTCTGTTTCAGAGTAAATAGTACATACCAGCACTATTTTAAAATAACAAACTCTTGATTGAATAATAAAAACTACAGTTAAACACCAAAAAACTCTAAGCCATCTCCGTGGAGATGTTGCCTGTACAACGGCAAAGAGAATGACTGGGGAAGGCGGAGCCTAGGAGGGATCATGTGACCAGCTTTGCTGGGCTCTTTGCCATTTCCTGTTGGGGAAGAGAATATCCCACAAGTAAGGATGACGCCGTGGACCGGACACACCTATGTTGGAGAAAATAAATTCTAACCCCTTCATGTTGGCTGGTCACCATTGTCAATAGCAGCAGACGCTCTTAAATAACAGTAAATGTTAGTTATTTTAACGCTGATGGTATTAAAAGCTGTTACCAGATTTAATAAACTCCTGAAGAATAATTGACTGGAACTCACTTGTCCTGTATATCATTTTTCCCTATGGACACACTGTTTGGTTAAATTCTCTGCTCTTTGTCTTACTGAGCCATGTAGTTGATAAATTTAGACATTAAAAGTACTCTCCATCATTGGTCCACCATCATTGGGGTTTTTTAACTTTTATATTTTGGCTGGAAAAACATAGACTACCCTTAATTTTTCGTAGATGTTTATATTGTGTACTGTGAAGGCAGGAAAGCAGAGAACACGTTTTACAGCACATTTAGGATACATTTGGGAACCTCTTAATGTGCTGCAGGTGCAATGGTATGTTTAGTACATGAAACACTGCAGACTGGATGCTAACTCCTATGAAAGAGAATGTTTTTTACAAACTATATACATTAAAAATAATGACCAATATCGTTTTTTCAGGGCCGATACTGATTATTGACCGCCTTTAAAGTTTTGAAAAATCAACACAATTTCCTTTTTTAGACATGATGAGTCCACGGAGATCATTACTTATGGGATATTCACCTCCTGGTCTGCAGGAGGCGGCAAAGAGCACCACCGCAAAGCTGTTAAATAGCCCATCCCCTCTCTCCCACTCCAGTCATTCTCTTTGCCTGCGTTAGTGATAGGAAGAGGTAAAGTGAGGTGTTAGAAATGATTCTTCAATCAAGAGTTTATTTTATTTTGCAGTACATTATGGTACTGTTTTGTCCTGGGGTATAGCTGTGGTCCATATCAGTCTCTTTAGTAGAGCCTTGGTGGCTTTAAAGCAATGGGAACTTGTGGGACATAATTCTCACTGCGCCTCCCATATATTATTGCTGCCCTAACCTTGAAAACATGAGGAGTATATATCAGGAATTTAATTTGCTTCAGAGGTCCATGTGGGGGATAGGACCCCTCAAACCTGCTGAACTGCCTTGGCTGTCAGGCAGCAACATGAGGTAAGTGCTTTTTTATTTCCCTAAGACTGTTGGAGGAAAAGGAGCACTTTTTATTACACTTCATAACATGTAAGGCTTATGGTTGCACATTATACCTTATAAGCACTTGGGACAATAATCTCTCAGGGTTGAGAGAAACAGACAGCTTGTTACAGGCACTGGGGCTGGGAGACAAGCTTTAATGGTGGTTCTTACAGTCATGACGTTATTTTAATTCTAGTAGCGTTTTAGAGATTGGGTAGAGATGCTTAGCCACGCCCACAAAGGGGCGGAGCCTCACAATTGCGCATTTTCTACTTTGGGCTTAGTCTAGGAGTAAATGGACACCGGAGTTCCTCACAGGATTCCTGCTCTAGCAAGAAATACAAGTTCTTATAAAAGAAGTGGAACGTTTTACAGTCTGCATCGTTTAGTTAAGCCCCTATCGAGCCAGAGTGTTGACCAGTGTAGTTAAGACAGGTCATGCGGTCAGTTAGGCGCCTCAGCAAACTGCTGAGGTGTAGGGGTGTATTATTTCTCTTGTTAAGTGTAGTCAGTCCACGGGTCATCCATTACTTATGAAATATATATCTTCCTAACAGGAAGCTGCAAGAGGATCACCCAGCAGAGCTGCTACATAGCTCCTCCCCTCACATGTCATATTCAGTCATTCTCTTGCAGCCTAACCAGATAGGTCGCTGTGAGAGGTCTGTGGTGTTTTTTAACTTAGTTTATTTCTACAATCAAAAGTTTGTTATTTTAAATGGCACCGGAGTGTGCTGTTTATTCTCAGGCAGCATTAGAAGAAGAATCTGCCTGCGTTTTCTATGATCTTAGCAGACGTAACTAAGATCCACTGGCTGTTCTCATCTGAGGAGTTAGGTAACTTCAGAGAAGGGGAATAGCATGCAGGGCCCCCCTGCAAATGAGGTATGTGCAGTAATTATTTTTCTGAGGAATGGAATTGACTGAGAAAATACTGCTGATACCAATGTAAAGTAAGTTCAGCCTTAAATGCAGTGATAGCGACTGGTATTAGGCTGATGAGTGTGTGTACACTGAATGTATTTTTCTAAGGAATGGAATTGACTCTGAAAATACTGTTAATACTGAAATAATGTATGAGCCTTAACTGCAGTAAAAGCGACTGGTAGCAGGCTTATTAATAACAATTCATAACTTTTCAAATGTATGTTTAAAACGTTTACTGGCATGTTAATGTTTTTTGTGAGGTACTTGGTGATAAAACTTATTGGGGCATGATTTCTCCAACATAGGTGTGTCCGGTCCACGGCGTCATCCTTACTTGTGGGATATTCTCTTCCCCAACAGGAAATGGCAAAGAGCCCAGCAAAGCTGGTCACATGATCCCTCCTAGGCTCCGCCTTCCCCAGTCATTCTCTTTGCCGTTGTACAGGCAACATCTCCACGGAGATGGCTTAGAGTTTTTTGGTGTTTAAATGTAGTTTTTATTATTCAATCAAGAGTTTGTTATTTTAAAATAGTGCTGGTATGTACTATTTACTCTGAAACAGAAAGGTGATGAAGATTTCTGTTTGTAAGAGGAAAATGATTTTAGCAACCGTTACTAAAATCGATGGCTGTTTCCACACAGGACTGTTGAGAGGAATTAACTTCAGTTGGGGGAAACAGTGAGCAGACTTTTGCTGCTTGCGGTATGACACATTTCTAACAAGACGATGTAATGCTGGAAGCTGTCATTTTCCCTATGGGATCCGGTAAGCCATTTTTATTACATAAGAAAAAAAGGGCTTCACAAGGGCTTTTAAGACTGTAGACATTTTCTGGGCTAAAACGATTGATATATAAACATATTTTATACTTCATAGCTTTGAGGAATTATTTTATTCTTGGGAATTATGTAAAATAACCGGCAGGCACTGTATTGGACACCTTATCCTCTAGGGGCTTTCCCTAATCATAGGCAGAGCCTCATTTTCGCGCCTCTATTGCGCACTTGTTTTTAGGAAGCATGACATGCAGATGCATGTGTGAGGAGCTCTGATACACAGAAAAGACTTTCTGAAGGCGTCATTTGGTATCGTATTCCCCTTTGGGCTTGGTTGGGTCTCAGCAAAGCAGATACCAGGGACTGTAAAGGGGTTAAATATAAAAACGGCTCCGGTTCCGTTATTTTAAGAGTTAAAGCTTTCAAATTTGGTGTGCAATACTTTTAAGGCTTTAAGACACTGTGGTGAAATTTTGGTGAATTTTGAACAATTCCTTCATACTTTTTCACATTTGCAGTAATAAAGTGTGTTCAGTTTAAAATTTAAAGTGACAGTAACGGTTTTATTTTAAAACGTTTTTTGTACTTTGTTATCAAGTTTATGCCTGTTTAACATGTCTGAACTACCAGATAGACTGTGTTCTGTATGTGGGGAAGCCAAGGTTCCTTCTCATTTAAATAGATGTGATTTATGTGACACAAAATTTAGAGAAAATGATGCCCAAGATGATTCCTCAAGTGAGGGGAGTAAGCATGGTACTGCATCATCCCCTCCTTCGTCTACACCAGTCTTGCCCACACAGGAGGCCCCTAGTACATCTAGTGCGCCAATACTCCTTACTATGCAACAATTAACGGCTGTAATGGATAATTCTATCAAAAACATTTTAGCCAAAATGCCCACTTATCAGCGAAAGCGCGACTGCTCTGTTTTAGAAAATACTGAAGAGCATGAGGACGCTGATGATATTGGTTCTGAAGTGCCCCTACACCAGTCTGAGGGGGCCAGGGAGGTTTTGTCTGAGGGAGAAATTTCAGATTCAGGGAAAATTTCTCAACAAGCTGAACCTGATGTGATTACATTTAAATTTAAATTGGAACATCTCCGCGCCCTGCTTAAGGAGGTGTTATCTACTCTGGATGATTGTGAGAATTTGGTCATTCCAGAGAAATTATGTAAAATGGACAAGTTCCTAGAGGTCCCGGGGCCCCCCCGAAGCTTTTCCTATACCCAAGCGGGTGGCGGACATTTTAAATAAAGAATGGGAAAGGCCCGGCATACCTTTCGTCCCTCCCCCTATATTTAAGAAATTGTTTCCTATGGTCGACCCCAGAAAGGACTTATGGCAGACAGTCCCCAAGGTCGAGGGGGCGGTTTCTACTCTAAACAAGCGCACCACTATACCCATAGAAGATAGTTGTGCTTTCAAAGATCCTATGGATAAAAAATTAGAGGGTTTGCTTAAAAAGATGTTTGTTCAGCAAGGTTACCTTCTACAACCAATTTCATGCATTGTTCCTGTCACTACAGCAGCGTGTTTCTGGTTCGATGAACTAGAAAAGGCGCTCAATAAAGATTCTTCTTATGAGGAGATTTTGGACAGAATTCATGCTCTCAAATTGGCTAACTCTTTCACCCTAGACGCCACTTTGCAATTGGCTAGATTAGCGGCAAAAAATTCTGGGTTTGCTATTGTGGCGCGCAGAGCGCTTTGGCTAAAATCTTGGTCAGCGGATGCGTCTTCAAAGAACAAATTGCTTAACATTCCTTTCAAGGGGAAAACGCTGTTTGGCCCTGACTTGAAAGAGATTATTTCTGATATCACTGGGGGCAAGGGCCACGCCCTTCCTCAGGATAGGTCTTTCAAGGCCAAAAATAAACCTAATTTTCGTCCCTTTCGCAGAAACGGACCAGCCCCAAGTGCTACGTCCTCTAAGCAAGAGGGTAATACTTCTCAAGCCAAACCAGCCTGGAGGCCAATGCAAGGCTGGAACAAAGGAAAGCAGGCCAAGAAACCTGCCACTGCTACCAAGACAGCATGAGATGTTGGCCCCCGATCCGGGACCGGATCTGGTGGGGGGCAGACTCTCTCTCTTCGCTCAGGCTTGGGCAAGAGATGTTCTGGATCCTTGGGCGCTAGAAATAGTCTCCCAAGGTTATCTTCTGGAATTCAAGGGGCTTCCCCCAAGGGGGAGGTTCCACAGGTCTCAATTGTCTTCAGACCACATAAAAAAACAGGCATTCTTACATTGTGTAGAAGACCTGTTAAAAATGGGAGTGATTCATCCTGTTCCATTAGGAGAACAAGGGATGGGGTTCTACTCCAATCTGTTCGTAGTTCCCAAAAAAGAGGGAACATTCAGACCAATCTTAGATCTCAAGATCCTAAACAAGTTTCTCAAGGTTCCATCGTTCAAAATGGAAACCATTCGAACAATTCTTCCTTCCATCCAGGAAGGTCAATTCATGACCACGGTGGATTTAAAGGATGCGTATCTACATATTCCTATCCACAAGGAACATCATCGGTTCCTAAGGTTCGCATTCCTGGACAAGCATTACCAGTTTGTGGCACTTCCGTTCGGATTAGCCACTGCTCCAAGAATTTTCACAAAGGTACTAGGGTCCCTTCTAGCGGTGCTAAGACCAAGGGGCATTGCAGTAGTACCTTACTTGGACAACATTCTGATTCAAGCGTCGTCCCTTCCACAAGCAAAGGCTCACACGGACATTGTCCTGGCCTTTCTCAGATCTCACGGGTGGAAAGTGAACGTAGAAAAAAGTTCTCTATCTCCGTCAACAAGGGTTCCCTTCTTGGGAACAATAATAGACTCCTTAGAAATGAGGATTTTTCTGACAGAGGCCAGAAAATCAAAACTTCTAAACTCTTGTCAAGTACTTCATTCTGTTCCTCTTCCTTCCATAGCGCAGTGCATGGAAGTAATAGGTTTGATGGTAGCGGCAATGGACATAGTTCCTTTTGCGCGAATTCATCTAAGACCATTACAACTGTGCATGCTCAGTCAGTGGAATGGGGATTATACAGACTTGTCTCCGACGATACAAGTAGATCAGAGGACCAGAGATTCACTCCGTTGGTGGCTGTCCCTGGACAACCTGTCACAGGGGATGAGCTTCCACAGACCAGAGTGGGTCATTGTCACGACCGACGCCAGTCTGGTGGGCTGGGGCGCGGTCTGGGGACCCCTGAAAGCTCAGGGTCTTTGGTCTCGGGAAGAATCTCTTCTCCCGATAAATATTCTGGAACTGAGAGCGATATTCAATGCTCTCAAGGCTTGGCCTCAGCTAGCAAAGGCCAAATTCATACGGTTTCAATCAGACAACATGACGACTGTTGCGTACATCAACCATCAGGGGGGAACAAGGAGTTCCCTGGCGATGGAAGAAGTGACCAAAATCATTCAATGGGCGGAGACTCACTCCTGCCACTTGTCTGCAATCCACATCCCAGGAGTGGAAAATTGGGAAGCGGATTTTCTGAGTCGTCAGACATTTCATCCGGGGGAGTGGGAACTCCATCCGGAAATCTTTGCCCAAATTACTCAGTTGTGGGGCATTCCAGACATGGATCTGATGGCCTCTCGTCAGAACTTCAAGGTTCCTTGCTACGGGTCCAGATCCAGGGATCCCAAGGCGACTCTAGTAGATGCACTAGTAGCACCTTGGACCTTCAAACTAGCTTATGTATTCCCGCCGTTTCCTCTCATCCCCAGGCTGGTAGCCAGGATCAATCAGGAGAGGGCATCGGTGATCTTGATAGCTCCTGCGTGGCCACGCAGGACTTGGTATGCAGACCTGGTGAATATGTCATCGGCTCCACCATGGAAGCTACCTTTGAGACGGGACCTTCTTGTTCAAGGTCCGTTCGAACATCCGAATCTGGTCTCACTCCAACTGACTGCCTGGAGATTGAACGCTTGATCTTATCAAAGCGAGGGTTCTCAGATTCTGTCATTGATACTCTTGTTCAGGCCAGAAAGCCTGTAACTAGAAAAATCTACCACAAAATATGGAAAAAATATATCTGTTGGTGTGAATCTAAAGGATTCCCTTGGGACAAGATAAAAATTCCTAAGATTCTATCCTTTCTTCAAGAAGGTTTGGAGAAAGGATTATCTGCAAGTTCTTTGAAGGGACAGATTTCTGCCTTATCTGTGTTACTTCACAAAAAGCTGGCAGCTGTGCCAGATGTTCAAGCCTTTGTACAGGCTCTGGTTAGAATCAAGCCTGTTTACAAACCTTTGACTCCTCCTTGGAGTCTCAATTTAGTTCTTTCAGTTCTTCAGGGGGTTCCGTTTGAACCCTTACATTCCGTTGATATTAAGTTATTATCTTGGAAAGTTTTGTTTTTGGTTGCAATTTCTTCTGCTAGAAGAGTTTCAGAATTATCTGCTCTGCAGTGTTCTCCTCCTTATCTGGTGTTCCATGTAGATAAGGTGGTTTTGCGTACTAAACCTGGTTTTCTTCCGAAAGTTGTTTCTAACAAAAACATTAACCAGGAGATAGTCGTGCCTTCTTTGTGTCCGAATCCAGTTTCAAAGAAGGAACGTTTGTTGCACAATTTGGATGTAGTTCGTGCTTTAAAATTCTATTTAGATGCTACAAAGGATTTTAGACAAACATCTTCCTTGTTTGTTGTTTATTCTGGTAAAAGGAGAGGTCAAAAGGCAACTTCTACCTCTCTCTCCTTTTGGCTTAAAAGCATCATCAGATTGGCTTACGAGACTGCCGGACGGCAGCCTCCTGAAAGAATCACAGCTCATTCCACTAGGGCTGTGGCTTCCACATGGGCCTTCAAGAACGAGGCTTCTGTTGATCAGATATGTAAGGCAGCGACTTGGTCTTCACTGCACACTTTTACTAAATTTTACAAATTTGATACTTTTGCTTCTTCTGAGGCTATTTTTGGGAGAAAGGTTTTGCAAGCCGTGGTGCCTTCCATCTAGGTGACCTGATTTGCTCCCTCCCTTCATCCGTGTCCTAAAGCTTTGGTATTGGTTCCCACAAGTAAGGATGACGCCGTGGACCGGACACACCTATGTTGGAGAAAACAGAATTTATGTTTACCTGATAAATTACTTTCTCCAACGGTGTGTCCGGTCCACGGCCCGCCCTGGTTTTTTAATCAGGTCTGATAATTTATTTTCTTTAACTACAGTCACCACGGTATCATATGATTTCTCCTATGCAAATATTCCTCCTTTACGTCGGTCGAATGACTGGGGAAGGCGGAGCCTAGGAGGGATCATGTGACCAGCTTTGCTGGGCTCTTTGCCATTTCCTGTTGGGGAAGAGAATATCCCACAAGTAAGGATGACGCCGTGGACCGGACACACCGTTGGAGAAAGTAATTTATCAGGTAAACATAAATTCTGTTTTTTACCACATGGCCATCTTTGTTTTCTGCATAGAAACAGTTTTCTGAGGTTCCCCACTGTTGTAATATGAGTGGGAGGGGCCTATTTTAGCGCTTTTTTGCGCAGTAAAAATTCAGTCACAATCTGTCTACTTCATCCTCCATGATCCAGATCGTCTCTAGAGAGCTCAGGGGTCTTCAAAATTCATTTTGAGGGAGTTAATCAGTCACAGCAGACCTGTGACAGTGTGTTTTGACTGAGAAAAACGTTAATTATTAAATTGTTAATCCGTTTTTGGGTATTAAGGGGTTAATCATCCATTTGCTGGTGGGTGCAATCCTTTGCTAACTTAATACATTTACTGTGAAAAATTGGTTGCTATAACTATTTTGGTTCATTGTTATTTCAACTGTGACAGCTTTTTGTGCTTCTTAAAGGCACAGTAGCGTTTTTTATATTGCTTGTAAATTTATTTAGAAAAGTATTTCCAAGCTTGCTAGTCTCATTGCTAGTCTGTTTAAACATGTCTGACACAGATGAATCTCTTTGTTCACTATGTTTAAAGGCCAATGTGGAGCCCAATAGAAATTTATGTACTAATTGCATTGATGCTACTTTAAATAAAAGTCAATCTTTACATGTAAAGAAATTATCACCAGACAACGAGGGGGAAGTTATGCCGACTAACTCTCCTCACGTGTCAGTACCTTCGCCTCCCGCTCAGGAGGTGCGTGATTTTGTGGCGCCAAGTACATCAGGGAGGCCCTTACAAATCACTTTGCAAGACATGGCTACTGTTATGACAGAAGTATTATCTAAATTGCCAGAATTAAGAGGCAAGCGCGATAGCTCTGGGTTAAGGACAGAGCGCGCAGATGAGGTGAGAGCCATGTCAGATACTGCGTCACAGTTTGCAGAACGTGAAGACGGAGAGCTTCATTCTGTGGGTGACGGATCTGATCCAGGGAGACTGGATTCAGAGATTTCTAATTTTAAATTTAAGCTTGAGAACCTCCGCATATTGCTAGGGGAGGTATTAGCGGCTCTGAATGATTGTAACACGGTTGCAATTCCAGAAAAATTATGTAGGTTGGATAGATACTATGCGGTACCGGTGTGTACTGACGTGTTTCCTATACCTAAAAGGCTTACAGAGATTATTAGCAAGGAGTGGGATAGACCTGGTGTGCCCTTTTCCCCTCCTCCCATATTTAGGAAAATGTTTCCTATAGACGCCACCACACGAGACTTATGGCAGACGGTCCCTAAGGTGGAGGGAGCAGTTTCTACTTTAGCTAAGCGTACCACTATCCCGGTGGAGGATAGTTGTGCCTTTTCAGATCCAATGGATAAGAAATTAGAGGGTTACCTTAAGAAAATGTTTGTTCAACAAGGTTTTATCTTACAGCCCCTTGCATGCATTGCGCCTGTCACTGCTGCGGCGGCATTCTGGTTTGAGTCTCTGGAAGAGGCCATTCGCACAGCTCCATTGGATGAAATTATGAACAAGCTTAAAACACTTAAGCTAGCTAACGCATTTGTTTCTGATTCCGTCGTACATTTAACCAAACTTACGGCTAAGAACTCCGGATTCGCCATCCAAGCGCGCAGAGCGCTATGGCTTAAATCCTGGTCAGCTGACGTGACTTCTAAATCTAAATTGCTTAATATTCCTTTCAAAGGGCAGACCTTATTCGGGCCCGGCTTGAAAGAAATTATAGCTGACATTACGGGAGGTAAGGGCCATGCTCTACCTCAGGACAGGGCCAAATCAAAGGCCAAACAGTCTAATTTTCGTGCCTTTCGTAACTTCAAGGCTGGAGCAGCATCAACTTCCTCCGCTCCAAAACAGGAAGGAGCTGTTGCTCGTTACAGGCAGGGCTGGAAAGTTAACCAGTCCTGGAACAAGGGCAAGCAGGCCAAGAAACCTGCTGCTGCCTCCAAGACAGCATGAAGAAAGGGCCCCCTGTCCGGAAACGGATCTAGTGGGGGGCAGACTTTCTCTCTTCGCCCAGGCTTGGGCAAGAGATGTCCAGGATCCCTGGGCGTTGGAGATCATATCTCAGGGATATCTCCTGGACTTCAAAACTTCTCCTCCACGAGGGAGATTTCATCATTCAAGGTTATCAGCAAACCAAATAAAGAAAGAGGCGTTTCTACGCTGTGTACAAGACCTTTTACTAATGGGGGTGATCCACCCAGTTCCGCGGACGGAACACGGGCAGGGATTCTATTCAAATCTATTTGTGGTTCCCAAGAAAGAGGGAACCTTCAGACCAATCTTGGACTTAAAAATCCTAAACAAATTTCTAAGAGTTCCATCATTCAAAATGGAAACTATTCGAACCATCCTTCCCATGATCCAAGAGGGTCAGTACATGACCACAGTGGATTTAAAGGATGCCTACATTCACATACCGATTCACAAGGATCATTATCGGTACCTAAGATTTGCTTTCCTAGACAGGCATTACCAGTTTGTAGCTCTTCCCTTCGGATTAGCTACGGCTCCAAGAATCTTTACAAAAGTTCTGGGCTCACTTCTGGCGGTACTAAGACCGCGAGGCATAGCGGTGACTCCGTACCTAGACGACATTCTGATACAAGCGTCAAGTTTTCAAACTGCCAAGTCTCATACAGAGATAGTTCTGGCATTTCTGAGGTTGCATGGGTGGAAGGTGAACGTGGAAAAGAGTTCTCTATTACCACTTACAAGAGTTCCCTTTCTAGGGACTCTTATAGATTCTGTAGAGATGAAAATTTACCTGACAGAGGCCAGGTTATCAAAACTTCTAAATGCTTGCCGTGTCCTTCATTCCATTCCACACCCGTCAGTAGCTCAGTGCATGGAAGTAATCGGCTTAATGGTAGCGGCAATGGACATAGTACCATTTGCGCGCCTGCATCTCAGACCGCTGCAATTGTGCATGCTAAGTCAGTGGAACGGGGATTACTCAGATTTGTCCCCCCTACTAAGTCTGGATCAAGAGACCAGAGATTCTCTTCTATGGTGGCTCTCTCGGCCACATCTGTCCAAGGGGATGACCTTTCGCAGGCCAGATTGGACGATTGTAACAACAGACGCCAGCCTTCTAGGCTGGGGCGCAGTCTGGAACTCCCTGAAAGCTCAGGGATTATGGTCTCAGGAGGAGAAACTCCTCCCAATAAATATTCTGGAATTAAGAGCAATATTCAATGCTCTCCTAGCTTGGCCTCAGTTAGCAACTCTGAGGTTCATCAGATTTCAGTCGGACAACATCACGACTGTGGCTTACATCAACCATCAAGGGGGAACCAGAAGTTCCCTAGCGATGTTGGAAGTCTCAAAGATAATTCGCTGGGCAGAGTCTCACTCTTGCCACCTGTCAGCGATTTACATCCCAGGCGTAGAGAACTGGGAGGCGAATTTTCTAAGTCGCCAGACTTTTCATCCGGGGGAGTGGGAACTTCATCCGGAGGTCTTTGCTCAACTGATTCTTCGTTGGGGCAAACCAGATCTGGATCTCATGGCGTCTCGCCAGAACGCCAAGCTTCCTTGTTACAGATCCAGGTCCAGGGACCCGGGAGCGGTGCTGATAGATGCTCTGACAGCCCCTTGGGTCTTCAACATGGCTTATGTGTTTCCACCATTCCCGATGCTTCCTCGTTTGATTGCCAAGATCAAACAGGAGAGAGCTTCGGTGATTCTGATAGCGCCTGCGTGGCCACGCAGGACCTGGTATGCAGACCTAGTGGACATGTCGTCCTGTCCACCGTGTTCTCTGCCTCTGAGACAGGACCTTCTAATTCAGGGTCCTTTCAAACATCCAAATCTAATTTCTCTGAGGCTGACTGCATGGAGATTGAACGTTTGATTCTATCAAAGCGTGGCTTCTCGGAGTCGGTTATTGATACCTTAATACAGGCTAGGAAGCCTGTTACCAGAAAAATTTACCATAAGATATGGCGTAAATATTTATATTGGTGCGAATCCAAGAGTTACTCATGGAGTAAGGTTAGGATTCCTAGGATATTGTCTTTTCTACAAGAGGGTTTAGAAAAGGGCTTATCTGCTAGTTCGTTAAAGGGACAGATTTCTGCTCAGTCTATTCTTCTACACAAACGTCTGGCTGAAGTTCCAGACGTTCAGGCTTTTTGTCAGGCTTTAACTAGGATTAAGCCTGTGTTTAAGACTGTTGCTCCGCTGTGGAGCTTAAACTTAGTTCTTAATGTTCTTCAAGGCGTTCCATTTGAACCCCTTCATTCCATTGATATCAAGCTGTTATCCTGGAAAGTTTTGTTTTTGATGGCTATTTCCTCGGCTCGAAGAGTCTCTGAGTTATCTGCCTTACATTGTGATTCTCCTTATCTGATTTTTCATTCAGACAAGGTAATTCTGCGTACTAAACCTGGGTTCTTACCTAAGGTAGTTACTAACAGGAATATCAATCAAGAGATTGTTGTTCCATCACTGTGTCCTAACCCTTCTTCAAAGAAGGAACGACTTTTGCATAATTTGGGCGTTGTCCGTGCCCTGAAGTTCTATTTGCAGGCAACTAAAGATTTTCGTCAAACTTCTTCCCTGTTTGTCGTTTACTCTGGACAGAGAAGAGGTCAAAAGGCTTCGCCTACCTCTCTCTCTTTTTGGCTTCGTAGCATAATACGTTTAGCCTATGAGACTGCTGGACAGCAGCCTCCTGAAAGGATTACAGCTCATTCTACTAGAGCTGTGGCTTCCACCTGGGCCTTTAAAAATGAGGCCTCTGTTGAACAGATTTGCAAGGCTGCGACTTGGTCTTCGCTTCACACCTTTTCAAAATTTTACAAATTTGACACTTTTGCTTCTTCGGAGGCTATTTTTGGGAGAAAGGTACTTCAGGCAGTGGTTCCTTCTGTTTAATGTTCCTGCCTTGTCCCTCCCTTCATCCGTGTACTTTAGCTTTGGTATTGGTATTCCATAAGTAATGGATGACCCGTGGACTGACTACACTTAACAAGAGAAAACATAATTTATGCTTACCTGATAAATTTATTTCTCTTGTAGTGTAGTCAGTCCACCGCACGCCCTATCTTTAAGGCAGACCTAAATTTTAATTAAACTCCAGTCACCACTGCACCCTATGGTTTCTCCTTTCTCGTCTGCTTTGGTCGAATGACTGAATATGACATGTGAGGGGAGGAGCTATGTAGCAGCTCTGCTGGGTGATCCTCTTGCAGCTTCCTGTTAGGAAGAGATATATTTCATAAGTAATGGATGACCCGTGGACTGACTACACTACAAGAGAAATAAATTTATCAGGTAAGCATAAATTATGTTTTTTTAATTTGGAGATTAAAAAAACATTGTTTTGAGTGTTTTAACTTATTGCAGTAAAAAAAAGTTACGTTTTAAAATTTAAAGTGACTAACGGTTTTTTGATTAAAAATGTATTGTATATTGTTTCTTGTGCTTAAATAAGAACACAGGAGCCTTGCAAAGCTATTCTAGCTCCTTATGTTTGGATGCTATTATGGAACCACCAATTCCTTTCTGTCCCTCATGCATTGAGAGGGCTGTAAATGGTAGAGAAATGCTTTTTACTGAGCAAAGCCTTTCTAATATGGATACTTCCCAGAGGTCTAGTGACGAGGGTCAAAGTGGGCCGCAGCTTTCTCCCCAAACGTCCAAATTCATAACGCCCGCTCAGTGTCATGTACTCCTACTTTAGCACCCGCGATTACTTTAAAGGACATAGCTTCCCTTATGTCATCTACAATTTCTGAAGCATTGTCTGCCTTTCCCATCCTACAAGAAAGTACTCGTAGAAGAAAGGCCAGACAATCTCTAAGTGAGGGTGCGAAGACTACCGATATACCTTCCCAACCTGAAGAGGAAGGCAATGAGGTTTTATCTGAATGGGAATTTTCCGATGCTGATAGTTCAATACCAAGAGGTTGTGAATTTTAGATTTAAACTAGAGCACCTCCGTATGCTACTAAGGGAGGTTTTAGTTACTTTAGACGACTGTGGCCCCACATTGGTGGCGGCTCCTATATGTTCCAATAAGCTGGACAACTATTTTGATATTCCTTTTTTCTCTGATGCATTTCCTGTTCCAGAGCGAGCTTCGGAAATACTCTCTAGGGAATGGGAGAGTCCTGGTATCCCTTTCTCTCCCTCACCTATTTTTAAGAAGTTTCCCATAGCGGACACCTTCAAAGAAACTTGGCAAGCTATTCCCAAGGTGGAAGGACCTATCTCCACTTTGGCCAAGAGAACTACTATTCCCTTAGAGGATAGTTGTTCATTTAAAGATCATATGGATAAAAAATTAGAGGGTCTACTTAAAGATGTATGTTCATCAGGGTCTGCTGATGCAACCTACTGCTTGTATTGCTACCGTCTCAGGTGCGGCGGCATACTGGTTTGATGCTCTATCTGAGTATCTTAAGTCCGAATCTCCCCTAGAGGAGATCCAAGACAGGATAAAAGCTCTGAAACTCGCTAATGCCTTTATTACAGATTCTTCTTGACAGGTCTTTAAGCTGGCAACCAAAAGTTCAGGGTTCTCTGTCTTAGCCGTAGGGCTTTATGGTTAAAACCTTGGTCTGTGGACGTGTCTTCTAAGACTGAGTTTCTTTCAATTCCCTACAAGGGTAAGACCTTGTTCAGACCTGCCTTGACAAAGATTATTTCTGATATCTTGGGAGGTAAGGGTCATCTTCTCCCGCAGGATAAGAAAATCAAGCTTAAAGGATGACAAAATAATTTTCCTTCCTTGCGGAATAACAAAGGAAATTCTTCCTCCTCCACTAAGCAGGAACAATCTAAGCCTGCTTGGAGACCCAACCCTTCTTGGAACAAGGCTAAGCAAACCAAGAAGCCTGCAATTGAAGCTAAATCAGCATGAAGGGCATGCCCACAATCCGGGTCCAGATCTGGTAGGGGTTAGACTATCCTTCGTTCAGGATTGGGTTCGGGATGTTCAGGATCCCTGGGCAATAGAAATAGTGGCCATGGGGTACACGTTGGAATTCAAATATTTTCCTCCCATAGGCAGTTTTCTGCTTTCAAGATTATCTGTAGACCAGACAAAAAGAGAGGCGTTCTTACATTGCGTTGAAGATCTCTTTATCATGGGAGTGATTGTTCCAGTCCCAGTACAGGGTCAGGGTTTTTATTCAAACCTGTTCATGGTTCCCAAAAAGGAGGGAACCTTCAGATCAATTTTAGACCTCAAGATTATAATCAAATTTCTCAGAATTCTGTCTTTCAAAATGGAAACTATACCTTCCCTTCTCCCTCTGATTCAAGAGGGTCAGTTCATGACAGCAGTGGACTTAAAGGACGCATACCTACATGTTCCCATTCACAGGGATCATCACTAGTTTCTAAGGTTTGCCTTCCTAGACAAACACTTCCAGTTCGTGACACTGCCTTTCAGTCTGGCCACTGCTCCAAGAATATTTACAAAGGTTCTGGGATCTCTCCTGGCGGTTCTTCGATGACAAGGCATTGGGGTGGCGCCTTATCTGGACAACATTCTAGTCCAGGCGCCATCGTTTCAACAAGCAAGATCCCACACCAACCTGGTGTTATTCTTCCTGAGAACTCACGGATGGAAGATAAATCTGGAAAAACAGCCAGCTGTAGTAGCCTGATGGTTAGCTTAGCTGTCTAGCAAGCGGAAGGTTTGCAGTTTGAAACCAGCTGCAGCTATTTACACCTTGTATGTGTGCTAGCAAGCTGTTTTAATGCTCCTTGATCCCGAGTACAAGGGTTACCTTTCTGGGAACCATAATAGATTCCCTATACATGAAAAATTTTCTGACAGAGGTCAGGAAAACAAAGATTTTACGTACCTGTCTTGCCCTTCAGTCCTCTCTCCAGCCTTCAGTGGTTCAGTGTATGGAGGTAATCGGGCTGGTGGTGACAACAATGGATATCATCCCGTTTGCTCGGTTCCATCTCAGACCTTTACAACTAAGCATGCTCAGACAATGGAACGGGGATTATGCAGACTTGCCTCCTCAGATAACTCAACAGGAGACAATGGATTCTTTTCAATGGTAGTTGTCTCTGGACCATCTCTCCCAGGGAACCTGCTTTCGCAGACCGGCCTGGGAAATTGTGACAACAGACGCCAGCCTTCTGGGGCGGGGAGCTGTCTGGAACTCCCTAAAGGCTCAGGGACTTTGGACTCAGTCAGAGTCTGTTCTTCCTATAAACATTCTAGAACTGAGAGCGATCTTCAATGCTCTTCTGGCCTGGCCTCAGCTTGCCTCGGCCAAATTTATCAGGTTCCAGTCGGACAATATAACTTCTGTAGCTTACATCGATCATCAGGGGGGGAACAAGGAGTTCCCTATCGATGACAGAAGTATCCAAGATAATTCAATGGGCGGAGATCCATTCTTGTTTCCTGTCAGCGATCCACATTCCCGGAGTAGACAACTGGGAGGCGGATTTCTTGAGCAGACAGACTTTTCATCCGGGGGAGTGGGAACTCTATCGGGAAGTGTTCTCTAGCCTGATTCTCAAGTGGGGTCAGCCGGCGTTGGATCTGATGGCATCTCGACAGAATGCCAAGCTCCCAAAATACGGTTCGAGGTACAGGGACCCCCAGGCGGAGCTAATAGACGCTTTGGCGGTTCCTTGGAACTTCAATCTAGCATACCTGTTCCCTCTGTTTGCACTTCTTCCTCGGTGATTGCCCGAATCAAGCAGGAGAGGGCGTCGGTGATACTCATAGCACCGGCCTGGTTTCGAAGAATTTGGTATGCAGATCTGGTAGATATGGCATCTCTACCACCTTGGAGACTTCCATTGAGGAAGGACTTTCTCATTCAGGGACCCTGTCCTTCATCCAAATCTAGCTTCTCTGAAGCTGACTGTTTGGAAATTAAACGCTTAATTTTATCCAAGCGTGGGTTTTCTGATCCGGTCATAGAGACCTTGATACAGGCTCGTAAACCTGTAACTAGAAGAATCTACCATAAGATTTGGCGTAGATACCTTTCTTGGTGTGAATCCAAGGGCTACTCTTGGAGTAGAGTCAGGATTCCTAGAGTTTTGTCCTTTCTCCAGGAGGGTCTGGAGAAAGGTTTATCCTCAAGTTCCCTAAAGGGTCAAATTTCGGCTCTATCCATTTTGTTTCACAAACGTCTAGCAGATGTCCCAGATGTGCAATCTTTTTGTCAGGCCTGTGTTCCAACCAGTTACTCCTCCTTGGAGTCTTAATTTAGTTCTCAAGGTTCTTTAAGGGGCTCCATTTGAGCCTATGCATTCCCTAGATATCAAGTTGTTATCTTGGAAAGTTCTATTTCTGGTTGCTATTTCTTCAGCTCGAAGAGTCTCAGAACTCTCGGCATTACAGTGCGAGTCCCCATACCTTATTTTACACTCAGATAAGGTAGTGCTAAGGACTAAATTAGGTTTTCTTCCTAAAGTAGTTTCGGATAGGAACATTAACCAAGAAATTGTTGTTCCTTCCTTGTGTCCTAATCCTCCTCCTCGGAAGGAAAGGCTTCTACACAATTTGGATGTGGTCCATGCCTTAAAGTTTTATCTAAAAGCGACTAAGGACTTTTGTCAGTACTCTTCTTTGTTAGTTTCTGTGGAATAGATTTGCAAGGCTGCAACTTGGTCTTCTCTTCATACTTTTTCTAAATTTTACAAATTTTACACTTTTGCCTTGGCTGAGGCTGTTTTTGGGAGAAAGGTTCTTCGTGCAGTGGTGCCTTCCATTTAGGTTCCATGTCTTGTCCCTCCCGTATCATCTGTGTCCTCTAGCTTGGGTATTGTATCCCATAAGTAATGATGATCTCCGTGGATTCATCATGTCTAAAAAAGGAAAAGAACATTTTTGCTTACCTGATAAATTTATTTCCTTTTTGACACGAGTCCACGGCCCACCCTGTTTTTATGTATAGACAGGTTTTGATTTTTTTATAAACTCCAGACACCTCTGCACCTTGGCTTTCCTTTCTTTCCTAACTTTGGTCGAATGACTAGAGTGGGAGAGAGGTGATGGGCTATTTAACAGCTTTGCTGTGGTGCTCTTTGCCGCTTCTTGCAAACCAGGAGGGGAATATCCCATAAGTAATGATGATCTCCGTGGACTCATCGTGTCAAAAAGGAAATAAATTTATCAGGTAAGCATAAATTTTCTTTTCCACACAAATCTGGTATAAACTGAACATGCATATTCAAATTTTAAACCTTAAAAGTAAACAACTGGGAAAAATAAAGTGCTTGAAAAGTAACTTATTAAATTGCTTCCCAAAACATAGAAAAATGGCATTAATCCCTTTTAAACTGCATACTGATATAAAATTACATTTAAGTCACTACTGCAAAGCTAGACACTACACGATTTCTTCAATACTCCCAGTTAAGTAGAAAAACATTTGTTTTTTTCATATATTGCTGCCACTTCATTAAAAGCACGCTCACTTTTACAGATTAGGGTTAAAAGTAAAGTAAAAAAAATATATATATATTATATATACTGTATATATACACAGTTGTATGCAAAAGTTTAGGCACCCCTTAAAATTTCCATGATTTTCATTTATAAATTATTGGGTGTTTGAATCAGCAATTTCATTTTGATCTATCAAATAACTGAAGGACACAGTAATATTTCAGTAGTGAAATTAGGTTTATTGGATTAACAGAAAATGTGCAATATGCATCAAAACGAAATTAGGTGCATAAATTTGGGCACCCTTGTCATTTTGTTGATTTGAATACCTATAACTACCTAGGACTGATTAATTGGAACACACAATTGGTTTGGGAAGCCCATTAAGCCTTGAACTTTATAGACAGGTGCATCCAATCATATGAAAAGGTATTTAAGGTGGCCAATTGCAAGTTGTTGTTCTCTCTGACTCTCCTCTGAAGTGTGGCAACATGGGGGCCTCAAAACAACTCTTAAATGACCTGAAAACAAAGATTTTTCAACATTATGGTTTAGGGGAAGGCTTCAAAAAGCTATTACAGAGATTTAAGCTTTCAGTGTCCACTGTGAGGAACATAGTGAGGAAATGGAAGACCACAGGCACAGTTTTTGTAAAGGCTAGAAGTGGCAGGCCAAGTAAAATATCAGAAAGGCAAAGGATGGTAAGAACGGTCAAAAACAGCCCACAGACCACCTTCAAAGACCTACAACATCATCTTGTTGCAGATGGTGTCACTGTGCATCGAACAATTCAGCGCACTTTGCACAAGGAGAAGCTGTATGGGAGAGTGATGCGGAAGAAGCCTTTTCTGCACACACGCCACAGACAGTCGCTTGAGGTATGCAAATGCACATTTGGACAAGCCAGCTTCATTTTGGAAGAAGGTGTTGTGGACTGATGAAACAAAGATTGAGTTATTTGGTCATAACAAGGGGCGTTATGCATGGCAGCAAAAGAACACAGTGTTCTAAGACAAACACTTGCTACCCACAGTAAAATTTGGTGGATGTTCCATCATGCTGTGGGGCTGTGTGTCCAGTGCCGGTACTGGGAATCCTGTTAAAGTTGAGGGTCGCATGGATTCCACTCAATATCAGCATATTTGAGAATAATGTTGAGGAATCAGTCACAAAGTTGAAGGTACACCGGGGCTGGATATTTCAACAAGACATTGACCCAAAACACTGGTCAAAATCTACTCTGGCATTTATGCAGAGGAACAAGTACAATGTTCTGGAATGGGCATCCCAGTCCCCAGACCTGAATATCATTGAAAATCTTTGGGGTGATTTGAAGCAGGCTGTCCATGCTCGTCAACCATCAAACCTAGAACCTAACTGAACTGGAGATGTTTTGCAAGGAGGAATGGTCCAAAATACCTTCATCCAGAATCCAGACACTCATTACAGGCTATAGGAAGGATCTAGAGGCTGTTATCTCTGCTAAAAGAGGCTCTACTAAATATTGATGCAATATTTCTGTTGGGGTGCCCAAATTTATGCAACTGTCTAATTTCGTTTGGATGTGTATTGCACATTTTCTTTTACTCCAATTAACCTAATTTCACTACTGAAATATTACTGTGTCCTTCAGTTATTTGAAATATCAAAATGAAATTGCTGATCCAAACACCTAATTATTTATAAATGAAAATCATGGAAATTGTCAGGGATGCCTAAACTTTTGCATACGAGTGTATGTGTGACAGAGAAAGAAAGGACATGCTAAACTACCAGTGCTAGATTTATTTATGTGCTTTAATTTTTAATATGCTCATATATTTACTGAATTGCAAATACCTGGTACTGAGGAGTGGACTATGGCCTCTATTTATCATAGTCTGGCGGACCTGATCCGACAGTGCGGATCAGGTCCGCCAGACCTCGCTGAATACGGCGAGCAATACGCGGGGCATCAAGCTCCATTCGGAGCTTGATAGATAGGCCCCAATAAGTTTCTTTATGTCACTTATGGGCAGTTTTATACAATTGTAACAACGCCACCTAATGGTCAGAGCATTGTTATCCACTGCTAGAGAATATTGATACTAGTCTCCTATACTGCATAGCTTTCTACTCAAGGTTTGTTGTTGTGGACATTTAATTAATGTGCCTGAACTATCATTTTTTTAAATGTTTTTTTCTATGCCCATGAAAGGGGAAAATAAAATATTTAAATTAAAAAATTGTTAAATATAGCAGCATTAGTGAAATGTTTTGCAATGTGTAAAAATTATCAGAATGCAACAAATAATGTTCTATTTGTGACGGAAATTAGCAAGCCGATTGATTTTATGTATTGCTGACCCTATGAGCAAATCAAAAGTAATTTGGCTCTGTGTAGCTTTAAGTGCCACTTTAAGATCACATTTCTTTCATGTAATTGGCAAGAGTTCATGAGCCAGTGACGTATGGGATATACTTTCCTACCAGGAGGGGGCAAAGTTTCCCAACCCTCAAAATGCCTATAAATACACCTCCCACCACACCCACAATTCAGTTTTACAAACTTTGCAGTAAGATAGTGCTTGATTTTTCTTCTATGATAAGCGCTTCTCAGCATATTGAAGCCCAATACCTCTCAAAGTACAGTGTTTGTCAGAGGGATGTGAAGAGAGTATCGCCTATTGATTGTATGGTTTCTCTCACTGGAAATCTTTTCAAGGCTTCTCTGTTATCGGTTGTAGGGATTCATCTCCTACCTTCCTTTTCAGATTGACGATATACTCTTATATACCATTACCTCTGCTGATAGTTTTCAGTACTGGTTTGACTGTCTGCTATATGTGGATGGGTGTCTTTCGGTAAGTATGTTTTAAATATATGTATTTTACTTATTTGCCATGAGTCAGGTCTATGTATATTCCCTTTGCAGTCTAAACAGTTTCAGTATAGGAATCATGTTTGGGAAGTTTATTTAAACTTTTTCTTACCTGGGGTTCAGTCTTTTTCTAATTTGACTTGTTTTTCATTTTTTTTCGCGGGCAAATCTAGGCCCGTGAGGACGCAAAATGCTGTTTTTTCTTGCATCATTCTTGGCACAATTTTTTTCTTGCAAAGTTGCGCCTTTGATAGCGCAAATTTCGTCATTTCCTGTGTCATTGTTGACGCTAGTTATGTTGGCGTGAAATCCCGTTTGTTATGACGCAAGTTGTCATTTCCTGGTATTGGTTTTACGACGAAAACATTTTTAACTTCCTTTTGCGTAATGCGTCATTCTTGGTGCTAAAATTTAGTTATTTTACCCCCCTCCCTCTATTGCTCGCTGTTTTCATGATTTTTGAAAGATATTATGCCTGCTTTATGATTTTATTTTTTGTTTTCAAAAATACTATCTTTGTTTTTCTATCTACTGATACATTGTGGAAATTCCTTTTCTGTTACATTTTGCGAGATGTCTCATTCTGATCCTGACTCTGATGTTACTATAGAAACTATGATTCCCTGAAACACAATTCTACAAAGCTAAGTGTGTTCTTTTCATTATTAAACTGTTATTTTTCTTCAGCTCAATTATGTGGCATTTCTATATGTACAATGACATTTGTTTTTAGTTATTCCGTTCATGTACTTAATTTCATCTGCAAAAATCACATGTTATTGCTTTTATCATAAAAGGTTATGACTGCTATTATTCCTTTAAGTAAACGAGGTCTTTTCAAAATTGTTAAGATTTAATTAATTTTGTTCTGACCGACAGCATACTTAAGTTTATTCTACTGATGAAGGTTTCTTTGGCTCAAAGAATCCTGTATCAGAGACAGTTTTGTTAAAAATTCTCCTTATTTTCATTTGAACATTCTTTGTTAAGGAAAATTTGTTATTTTTAGCTTTTAAGAGCTCTTATATTTGCATCTGAGACCTTGTTTGTTTTGCATACTGAATCAATGGTGCAGGGATTGTTTTCAGTTATCAGATGATAATCTTAAACACTCAACTCTCTCTGATTTGGTGATTAGACTATCATCGTTTTGTTCAGGGGGCCTCCTTTTGTTTGTCCTTCCTGGACTGTATTCTTAATGGATGCAAGTCCTACAGGTTGGGGAGCTGTCTGAGGGTCTCTGACAGCACAAGGGGTTTGGAAACTTCAAGAGGTGAGGTTTCCAATCGATATTTTAGAACTCCTTGCTATTTTCAGAGCTCTTTCAGGCTTGGCCTCTTTTAAGAGATAACTTCATTTTGCTTTCAGACAGACAATATCACAACTGTGGCATATGTCAATCATCAAATAGTTACTCGCAGTTCCTTAGTAATTAAGAAGTATTTTGAATATGTTCTTAGGTGGAATTCATCTCCTGTCTAATTTCTACGATTGATATCTCCGGTTTAGACATTTGGGAGGTGGATTATCTCAGCCGTCGGTCTTTACATCCGGGAGAGTGGTATCTCTATACAAATGTGTTTTCTCAATTTCCCAGGTACCTTTTCAGGTCCAGGGATCCTCAAGTGGAAATGGTGGATGCATTAGCAGTGGCTTTGCAACCAGGCTACATCTTTCCGCCTCCGTTTTTTTTTCTTCCAAGAATGATCTCCAAGATCATATTGGAACAGTCTCATTTGTTTCTGATAGCATCAGCATGACCTCACAGGTTTGGTATGTGAATCTTGTTTGGATGTCCAGTTGCTATCCTTGGCCGCTTTTTCTTTGGCCAGCCTTCTTGTTTCAGGGGCCATTTTTCCATCGGATCTCAAATTACTAATTTGAAGATATCTAATTTGATTAGTGTTTAGTCATAGAGTTTTCTGTGACTTAGTTTTTATCACTATGTTGCAGGCTTATAAGTCTGTTTCAAGGAACATGTATTATCGGTTTGGAAAACCTATATTTTATGGTGTTCTCATAAATTCTTTTCGAATTCCTAGGATTTTTCAGTTTCTTCAGGATGATTTGGATAAAGTGTTGTTTCTTTTAGCTATCTCGTCTGCTAGAAGTGTTTCTGATTTTTTTTTATCAGCTTTCTCCTGTGTTTCTCCTGATCTGATTTTTTTCTTCTAGATAAGTTGTTTTGTGGACTTTTTTTTTTTTTCTAAGGTTGTGAATTTGAACATTAGTAGAGAAATTGTTGTTCCTTCTTTGTGTTCTAATCCTTAAGAATTATTTGAGAGTTCTTTACATTCCTTGGATTTAAACCTCTGCCATTTCTTTGACATCTTGGTTAAAACTTTTGCTTCTCAAGGCTCATTTGGAAGCAGAGCAGGCTCTGCCTCAGAGATTTACAGCTCATTCTACTAAGTTCAGTTGCCATTTCTTGGGCTTTTTTAGAATGAAGCTTTGGATGATCAAATTTGCAAAGCAGTAATTTGGTTTTCTTTGCATACTTTTCTTTTTTTTTTATACTATTTTTATATATTTGCTTCTTCTGAAGCAGTCTTTGGTGGAAAAGTTCTTCAGTCAGCTGTCTGTTTGATTCTACTGCTTTTGATTTAAGTTTTTTTAAGAAGATCTTAATTATTTTGTGGATTTGATTGCTCATTGGAAATAGCTGTTATTTTATCCCTCCCTCTCTAGTGACTCTTCTGTGGACTTCCACATCTTGGGTATTTCTATTCCATACGTCACTAGCTCATGGACTCTTGCCAATTACATGAAAGAAAACATAATTTAGGTAAGAACTTACCTGATAAATTCATTTCTTTCATATTAGCAAGAGTCCATGAGGGTCACCCTTTTTATGTTAATTATGTTTTTTTTTTTTAGAAAAGCACAATTATATTTCCAGTTCCTCTTTTTGTATGCTTTTTTACTCCTTTTGTTATCACCTCACTACTTGGCTATTCGTTAAACTGAATTGTGGGTGTGGTGGGTGGTGTATTTATAGGCATTTTGAGGTTTGGGAAACTATGCCCTCTACTGGTAGGAATCTATATCCCATACGTCACTAGCTCATGGACCCAAATTTTTTTTATCAGATAAGTTCTTACATAAATTATGTTTTTCCATTTCCCAAATCATATATGTTTATGCAAGTCCATCTACAGGCCTGCCATTGGTGGTATGGTAGTTGGTAACTCAGCTCCCAGGAACACCTGTGCTTGGGCTCTTTTATCAGTGCTATTTATTATTAGATGCTATGTCCAGCTTATATGTGCTATAGTATAGATGATTTGTGTCACTTAAAACTACATACTGTAGTTTCCCTTAAGTACACAGAGCTAAATTTCTTTTAAAAATGCTTCATATCGGTAAGTTTCGGCGTCTGCGATATATTGGTCTATCCCTAATATATATATATATTATAACAAATGTGATAAAATGTCAAAATGCATTTTCCTTCTTAATATGAGGAGAGTCCACGGCTTCATTCCTTACATGTGGGAAATACTGAACCTGGCCACCAGGAGGAGGCAAAGACACCCCAGCCAAAGGCTTAAATACCTCCCCCACTTCCCTCATCCCCCAGTCATTCTTTGCTTTTCGTCACAGGAGGTTGGCAGAGAAGTATCAGAATATACGGAGTAGTTCCTTATGGAGGGTATCTACTGTTCGGAATGGGACTGGAGTTTTAAGTAATCTTAACGAAGGTTAGAGTCTGGAGATGCAGGGATAGTCTTTCTGCGAACCCATCCAGACTCATATTAACAGCTCCTTAAGCAATCAGTGTTGACGAGTTTCACTACCTGCTTTTTTCACTCAAGTCCATGTCAGGAGCGATGCTTCAAGACTGTCAAACTTGAGAGGCTGCATTTCTATTCCACGGCATAGATTCCGGTAAGATTGTTTCATTTTATACTCTTATGGTAACGCAAGAAGACAGGGTCACAGTGTGGCTCCTTTTATCTGTATGGAATCAAGGGTTAATATCTCCGGAAGGGGATTATTAAACAGGGGGATTAATCACATAATGTAAATATTGTGTTTATGCTGCGATATGTATGAGATGAGTCTCAGGCAGATGTTGGAACGTATAGGTTTTACCACTAGCTGCGCAGCCTGTTAGGCTTGGCGCGCTTTTAGCTGCAGCAGGGGTGGTCCTGCTTGGCGCACCATATGACAGGGTGTGGTCAAACTGATCTTCTCTTTCCTGAACGTGCGGTTTACCGGAGACTAAGCAGTTTCTCTGTTGGTCCTGGGTCATAGGAGGTGGTGAGTTCCCCAGCCATTGGGTGTATAAAGGTGCCCATTTTCTTTTTCTATTATCCAATTTATAAGCACAAGCTATAGAGGATTTTGATACGTTAAAGGGCGCTACCTCTTTACCGAAATCCAATTCTATATTGTGAGGAGGCCACGCTATACCCGCCTGCTCATTTATGTTCCATGTGCCTCGATAAAGTAATTATATCAAAGATAGCTAATATGTTTAGTACTACTGAGCCATCCACCTCTGAGGAGTGTCTATCCCGTGAGGTGTGCACCCTACAGTCATCTCCTAATACACATGTAGCTTCCCAAAGCACTCCTATTCCTCCATCTGGAGCGGCCCTTTTACCGCCAGACTTTGTTGCACAGTTACATTCGGCAGTGTCTGCGGCCTTCAGTGCTTTACCTCGCCCTGCTAAGCTCTAGCGAAAGGTCAAATATTGCTATACTTCCCAGGGGTCATCTACTAGCTTATTGGATTTATCTGATAATAGATTATCCGCTGATGAAGACTCCTCTGATACTTCAGAGGATGCTCTTTCTGGGTTGGAATCTGCTGCCTCTAAGCCTCCAGCAGCGGAGGAACCAGACTTTAGATTTAGGATTGAACACTTACGCTTTCTGCTAAAGGAAGTTTTGGCTACTTTGCAAGTTCCAGAACCTAAATTAGCTGAGGAACCGTGTATTCCTAAATTAGATAAGGTCTTCAAGGACAGGGTTGTACCACAGACTTTCCCGGTTCCCGTTAAGATGGCAAACATTATTAAGAAAAAATGGGAAAAGACATGGCTCTTTTTTTTTCCCCCTTCTTCTTTTAAGAAATTATTCCCGTTTCCAGACTCTCAATTAGAATTGTGGGGTTCTGTCCCTAAGGTGGATGGCGCTATCTCCACTCTTGCTAAATGCACTACTCTCCTGCTTGAGGATAGTTTGTCGTTTAAGGAGCCTATGGATAAGAAGCTGGAAACTCTATTAAGAAAGATGCTTCAGTATACAGGATATTTGTTTCAACCAACAGCAGCTGTCGCTGCGGTTGCTGGAGCGGCTACCTACTTGTGCGACTCCTTATCTGAGTTGATCGAGGTGGAGAGTCCCCTCGACGAGATCCAGGAAAGGTTTAAGCTCTACGGATAGCTAATTCTTTTATTTGTGACGCAAATATGCAGATTATTCGCCTGAATGCCAAGGCTTCAGGTTTTTCCGTCCTAGCCTTTAGGGCACTCTGGCTGAAGTCTTGGTCTGCGGACATGACTTCAAAATGTAGACTTCATTCCCTACTATTTAAGGGAAAGATTCTGTTTGGTCCAGGCCTGGACTCAATCATCTCCTCGGTTACTGGGGGCATAGGTGCCTTTTTACTGCAGGATAAGAACAAGCCTGAGGGACAAGGTCCTAATTTTCATTCCTGTTGTTCGGATAAATCCCAGTGTCAGCAATCCTCTGCAAAGCCTGAGCAGTCCAAGGAACTTGGAAGCCGACTCAGTCCTGAAATAAATCCAAGCAGAGTCAGTCGGCATGAAGGGGCGGCCCCCGATCTGGATCTGGTAGGGGGGCAGACTGTCAATCTTTTTCAGAAGCTTGGTTTGGGAACGTGCAAGACCAGTGGGTCCTGGAGGTCATCGCTCAGGGATACAGATAGGTTTCCAGTCCCATCCTCCCAGGGGCAGATTCCTCTTATCAAACCTGTCTTCAGGGCCAGAAAAGAGAGGCCTTTTTTATGGTGCGTGAGGGATCTCCCCTCCATGGGGGTCATTGTGCTGGTATCACCAGCAGAGAGAGGTCTGGGTTACTACTCAAACCTCTTTGTGGTCCCAAAGGAGGAGGGAACGTTTCGCCCGATTCTGGACCTAAAGTGCTTAAATTGCTATCTGTCCCCTTGTTCAAGATGAAGACAATAAGGTCCATTCTGCCCTTAGTTCAGGGAGGACAATAAATGACCATGATAGTCCTGAAGGATGCATACCTTCACGTCCCTATACACAAGGAACACATCAGGTTCCTAAGATTTGCATTCATGGACCAGCACTTCCAGTTTGTTGCACTTCTGTTTGGTCTGGCTACTGCACCTAGAGTCTTTATGAAGGTTCTGGGGGCTCTGCTTGCAGTGGCCAGAACCAGAGGTATAGCAGTGGCGCCTTACTTAGACGATATTCTGATTCAAGCACCATCCTGTCATCTGGCAGAGGACCACTCGAAAGCCCTTCTTTCTCTTCTTCGATCTTATGGATAGAAGATAAACTTAGAAAAGAGTTCTCTTATTCCCAATACCAGGGTGGAATTCCTGGGTACGATAATAGACTCCATATCCATAAGGATATTTTTTACAGACCATAGACGTTACAAGCTGACTTCCAATTGTCTTGCCCTCCAGACCTCCTTAAGGCCCTCTGTGCCTCGGTGTATGGAGGTAATTGGTCTCATGGAGTCCTGCATGGACATCATTCCTTTTGCCAGATTCCATCTTACGGACGCAAGTCTCTCATGATGGGGAGCTGTTTGGGGTGCCAGGAAGGCACAGGACCTGTGGACTCGAGAGGAATCTCACCTTCCGTTGAACATTTTAGAACTTCGAGCGATCTTCAATGGTCTGAAGGTTTGGCCTCTTCTGGGTTCGTCCCAGTTTATCAGATTCCAATCGGACAACATAACCTCTGTGGCTTACATCAACCATCAGGTGGGATAGAAGAGCTCCCTAGCAATGAGGTAAGTATCTCGGATTCTGGAATGGGCGGAGGCCCACAGCTGCTCGCTGTCAGCGATCCACATTCCAGGTGTGGACAACTGGGAAGCAGATTTTCTCAGCAGACCATCCTTTCATCTGTGGGAATGGTCTTTCCATCCCAAGGTGTTTGCAGAAGATTTGCAACAGATGGGGGAAACCTGAGATAGATCTCATGGCATTCCAACTCAATTTCAAGCTACCCAGATATGGGTCGCGGTCCAGGGATCCTCAGACAGAGTTAATAGATGCATTAGCAGTGCCTTGGAGGTTCACTCTAATCTACATTTTTCCACCGTTACCTCTTCTCCCTCGTGTAGTGGCCCACATCATACATGAGCAAGCATCAGTGATTCTGATTGCTCCATCGTGGCCTCGGAGTATGTGGTTCGCGGATCTGGTGGGGATGTCCTCATCTCCTCCATGGAGGTTACCTTGTCGCAGGGATCTGCTGCTACAAGGTCCTTTTGTTCATTGAAATCTAGATTCTTTGAGGCTGACTGCGTGGAGATTGAACGCTTGGTCCTAGCCAAGAGTGGTTTCTCAGAGAGAGTTATTGATACTCTCATTCAAGCTCGTAAGCCGGTTACTCGTCGCATCTATGATAAGGTGTGGAGGACCTACTTATTCTGGTGTGAAGAGCTTGAATTCCCTTGGCATAAGGTCAGGGTTTCCAGAATTCTTTCCTTTCTCCGGGATGGTTTGGAGAAGGGCCTTTCTGCTAGCTCCCTTAAGGGACAAATTTCGTCTCTATCTGTTTTAGTGCACAAGAGGTTCGCTAAGCTTCCAGATGTCCAGTCTTTTGTTGAGGCTCTGACTAGAATCAGGCCTGTGTTTAGATCTAGCGCTCCTCCTTGGAGTTTAAATCTGGTTCTCAAGGTTTTGCAGAGAGCTCCGTTTGAGCCTATGCATGTAGTTGACATTAAATTACTGTCTTGGAAGCTTTTTCTACTGGCTATTGCCTCGGTGCGCAGAGTATCTGAGATGGCTGCCTTGCAATTGTGAGCCCCCTTACCTAGTATTTCATTCTGATAAGGCTGTTCTTCGTACTGTGTTGGGTTTTCTTCCTAAGGTTGTTTCAGATCGTAGCATCAATCAGGAAATTGTAGTGTCCTAATCCTCCTCCTTCGAAGGAGCGGTTACTTCATAACTTGGATGTGGTTCGGGCCTTGAAGTTCTATCTCCATGCTACGAAGGAGTTTAGACAGACTTCCTTTTTGTTTGTTGTCTATTCTTGGAAGCGTAAGGGGCAGAAAGCCTCGTCCATTTCCTTATCCTTTTGGTTGAGGAGCATTATTCGCTTATCTTATGAGACAGCGGGACATAAGCCTCCTCAGAGGATTAAGGCTCATTCAACTAGAGCTGTGGCTTCCTCTTGGGCCTTCAAAAATGAGGCATTTATGGATCAGATTTTTACGATGGCTTTCTGGTCCTCCTTACATACCTTTTCAAAATTTTACAAGTTTGACGTTTTCGCTTCTGTTAAAGCAGCTTTTGGGTTTTGCAGGCTGTGGTGCCCTCAGAATAAGGGTCCGCCTCTCCTTTTACCCTCCCGTTTTCATTCAGTGTCCTCTAGAGCTTTGGTATATGTTTGCCACAAGAAAGGAATGAAGCTGTGGACTCTCCTCCATATTAAGAAGGAAAACCTAAATTATGCTTACCAGCTAATTTCCTTCTGTATGAGGAGAGTCCACGGCCCTCGCCCGTAGTCTCTGTTGGGCGGACCTAAATTTTTGTTTTGTTCTTCTGGCACCATTTATAACCTGATATTGTTCCTACTGTTCCTTGTTCCCTCTGCAGAATGACTGGGGGATGAGGGAAGTGGGGGAGGTATTTAAGCCTTTGGCTGGGGTGTCTTTGCCGCCTCCTGATGGCCAGGTTCTGTATTTCTTACAAGTAAGAAATTAAACCATGTACTCTCCTCATACAGAAGGAAAGGAAATTATCTGGTAAGCATAATTTGTTTTTTATTTACAAGCTTTTGCTGGATTTCTGCTAATTGCTCTGCATTCCCTTTAGAAGTGCTATGTGTTCACTTGAATTACTGGAAGCAAATTATGTTTATGCTCTTGCATTTCATTTTAAGCATGGAGGGTTTTTTTGTACATATACAGCATATCTTTTTGAATCTAGCTGTAAACCTTAAATAGTATGTGATGAATGTAGATTAATATTGGATGGACACAAAAGATTAATTTTTAGTTTTTAATTCACCAGGAATTTTGCAATGAAAAGTGTTTGATTTCTGAGGAGACAAGAGTCCTTCTGTTAACGGGAAAGGTAAAAAAAATTTCTCTTTTAATTACATAATTATTTTATAAATTAAACATATAGTAAACTTAAGATCACATGTCTGATCCACCTACAAGTCATACTGACCAACAGATTCAAGCATTTCCTTTTGAGATTGAGCCTTTCTGGTACATACAATATTTTTATTTTGTTTTCTGAGAGGAACAGTGACCCTTAAAGGGATATGAAACCCTTTTTTTTTCATGATTCAGAGCATGCAATTTTAAGCAAATTTCTTATTTACTCCAATTACTTTTTCTTTGTTGTCTTGGTATCTTTATTTGAAAAGCCGGAATAGAAGCAGCCTATTTTTGGTTCAGCACCTGGGTAATGACCAATCGACAAGCACTACCCAAGTGCTGAACTACAAATGGGCAGTTCCTAAGCTTCCATTCCTGCTTTTTCAAATAGATACCAAGAGAATGAAGACAATTTGATAATAGGAGTAAATTAAAAAGCTTTAAATTGCATGCTCTGCCTGAATCATGAAAGAAAAAATTTGGGTTTCATATCCCTTAATGAATCCCAAAAATAGGCCGAGCATGAAATGTTAAATATCCAAACAAAAATATTTAATGTTTCATTCTCTTTGTAACCTGAAAAGTATACTTAGGTAGTTTTAGATGCTGGTGATTGGTGGCTGCACATATATGCCTCTTGCTATTAGCTTCCAGCTAGCTCCTAGTAGAGTATTAGTGCTTCTTCAACAAATTATACCAAGAGAATGAAGCAAATTAGACAATAGAAGTAAATTGGAAAGTTGCTTAAAGTTGTATAATCCATCTGAATCATATGAGAATAATATTGGGTTTCATTTCCTTTAATAAATAACACTGTTTCAATGATTATGACTGTCTCTTTTTAAACATCTTTCATTCATACATACTAGCCAATAAGCATTGAAAATACTTTCAACTCAGTTGGGTTACTTTTTTTTTTTATGCTAGCTCATCAGAAAACATCACGCGACCATTTACATGACTGCATTTACATGAGTGTTAAGTCTAGCATATCCTATTTTCTTCCCTGGCAAAAAACATAGCTAATCTAGTGGTGGTACATAAAATAAGCTACTTAATAAGTTCCTCTGTCTCAAAACAATTTTATGAACTATGCAATCTAAATCTACTGAAAAAACCTTTAACCCCTAATTAAATTACATAGAGTTCACATTTAACCCCATAAGGACCTTAATTTTAGAGAAAAACTTGTCCAAAGTACCAGATCATTTTTATTATCGCTCCTTTTAAACAGAAATAGAGACTTCCTTTTTTTTACCTATCAGATCTCTCTCTCTCTCTCTCTCTCTCTATATATATATATATATATATATATATATATATATATATATATATATATATATATATATATATATATATATATATATAGAGAGAGAGAGATTCCTTTCAACAGCTCAGCCCACCAGTGTCAGCTGCCTGGGTGCAAAAATATCAGGAAATATTCGCACAAACAAATGCACTCTCAGGACTTTTCAAAGTTAGAATAACAAAGGTTATATTTATTGTAATGTTTTCGGGTATGTACTACCCTTCATCAGCATAACATCAAGTGAAAACATCAAAGAATATGTAAGCAAACAAATTGTGTTACAATCACACACACACACACACACACACTCCAACCTGTGTATTCTCAAAGTGGCGCCAAACTGAATTGCTGGAACGCACGCCTGCGTTCCACTGTATCGTGTTGCCGGAAGGACAGTTACGTCACTTCCGGTATCGCCGTGTTCTATCGGCTTTAACTAAATGTACTTAAATATATGTGTTATCAAACATAGTGAGTATTAGCTGTGATAACATACCATAGTGAACCTTTAGGGACACTTATATTGGAAACCTTAGTGGCCTATTTCCTTATTCTAAAAAAAAAAAAAAAGATTTCTAGTTGCCATGCCAACACTCTTCAACATCCGGTTTCAGAGTGAATTGTCAGCATATGAAAAAATAATATATAAATGATCAAACATACATTATAGACTAAACGTGTCATAAGTGTATACACACACACAGCTGAGCTTCTTCACTATGTATTATCATGACTTATATGTGCAGGAGTGGTATATTAAAGGTTACAAGCGGTAATCATGGAAACGTAAACAAAGTGTTATACATGTTTAACTTACATTATGCCTGTCAGATTTCTAAGGGGATAATCATTTACCACAAATATTCACAACTCATCATATTGTGGAGGATTATCAAAATACCTAAGAAGTGGAGCCCACAATATACTGGTACCTACCCCTTGTTGTTATACTTTATTACCATCCTCTCACTGGGGTTGTTAAAAACAATACCGTTAAACACTATGTACACAAAACAATAACTAAAATATAACTAAAATGTAGCATTTATGGACTCCATTACCCAATGTACTGTAGGTATAAAACAAATATCCTACGTGGAAAAAAGGAGCCAGTATAGCTAATAGCACAGATCTTCAAACATATAAATGATCATTATCATTTTAGTGCCTCCTTTCCTACTTAGTAGGTAAATAGTAAAGGAATAGTAAAGAAACTATACATATTTTTAATGATATGATCAAATACTATCAATGTTTAGTGGTGCTTACATCCTTGAATGCATATGGACCTCAGATCAAATTAAATTCTATGACACCAAAGATAGTATGTGGACCTCAATAACCATGCATCTACATAGAACACCAGATGAATAGTATGACATACCCAAGGTGTATGATATACAGAAAACCCATACATATACAAGTCTATGGACCTTCTTAACGCTCCCTAGATGCATGAAAGGGTGGCTGGTTGAGTGACCTCCCAAGTGGCGTAGACTAGCCCACAACCGCCGGGGCATCGATTGTCCCAGAGGATATGGGCCACTGGAACAAGGAACTGTCCTGGGCCCCACACTGTGAAACCGCCAGACTGAACCCCCCGGTAAGTCACAACACCATGGGCTAGCACCCCAGGTAGGTATCTCACCCGCATGCTCTAGATAAGGAGTTTAAAGTCCGGTGCCGAATTAAGACCACCAGGATGTATTGTGCCAAGTCTGTATATACATTGGGCTTCACGCAACAGCAACAACTTATATCTGTCGCCACCTCTGTCTGGTATCGGTACATGATCTATCAAGATGTATCTTATTGAAGACACCGCATGGCGCATCCTGGCACAGTGCCTCGCTACCGGCTGATCTGAGTCGCCTTTTTCCAAAGCCACACGGGTGGCTCTCCTGTGATTTGCCATACGCTCTCTGAGTATCCCACTCGTTTTCCCAATATACGCACTTGAACACGGGCAGAGTAATAAGTACACTACATGCGTGGTAGTGCATGTCAGTGAGTGGCGGATGATATCATTTTTGTTAGAATGAAGATGGTGAAAAGTCTTTGTATTAATCAGTCCATTGCATGTAGTGCAGCCCAGGCAGCAATATGAGCCTTTGATGTTTACTTGGCTATGTTTCTGGTAGCTGGATTTTGGGTCTGTTCTAACAAGCATGTCCCTTAGATTAGTGCCTCTCCGATACCCAATCATTGGTGCCAGATTCTTGGCGAACTGCAGTTTTGAATCTGACACAACAGTCGGCTAATGGGTCCTCAATATGTGTCCTGCATTAGTTGTAATGGGTGCAAATATAGTAGCCATAATCAATTTGCCCGCAGTGGTTTTCCATGGCTTTTCTATAATCAATTCCTCTTGAGACAGTGTTGATACCTCCACTAAGATGTTTTGGACCACCTGAGGTTTATAGCCCCTCTGCAGGAATTTGTCTCTTACTCTGGACAGCTGGGAGATCCCTACCTCCCTGTTAGAATTGTTCCATACTGTTCTGATCATTTGTGATCTCACAATTCCCTTCAGAAGTGCCGGTGGATGGCAACTCTCTGCTCTTAGTAGTGAATTTCTATCTGTGGGCTTACTGTACAATGTTGTGCCTATTTTGTTGCCCTCAATAAAGATGTTTAAGTCAAGTAAATGGATCTTCCTGCTGTTATGTTAGCTTAAATCTAACCGTTGTGTCTGTGCTATTGATGGTATGAAACCATTCTTGGAGCTCTTGTTGCCCCCCACGCCAAATCAGGAAAACGTTGTCTATATACCTTCTATAGAAGGTAATAGACTCGTCACATTTGCCCCATAAATGATGTTTTTCAAAATGTGACATAAAAATATTGGCATACGCAGGGGCCATTCAAGAGCCCATTGCGGTGCCAGCAATTTGAAGATAAAAAAAAAAATTCAAATCGGAAATAATTCTTCCGAAGGCACAAGTCTAACAGCATCAGTAGAAATTCAATAGGAGGACCACTATACGACTCATCTTGTATGAGATGCTCCCTTACTGCCGCTAGGCCAACAGTGTGTGGAATAATTGTGTACAAACTGGCACCAATGATTGGGTATCGGAGAGGCACTAATCTAAGGGACATGCTTGTTAGAACAAACCCAAAATCCATCTACCAGAAACATAGCCAAGTAAACATCAAAGGCTCATATTGCTGCCTGGGCTGCACTACATGCAATGGACTGATTAATACAAAGACTTTTCACCATCTTCATTCTAACAAAAATTATACCATCCGCAACTCACTGACATGCACTACCACGCATGTAGTGTACTTATTACTCTGCCCGTGTTCAAGTGCGTATATTGGGAAAACGAGTGGGACACTCAGAGAGCGTATGGCAAATCACAGGAGAGCCATCCGTGCGGCTTTGGAAAAAGGCGACTCAGATCAGCCAGTGGCGAGGCACTGTGCGAGGATGCGCCATGCGGTGTCTTCAATAAGATACATCTTGATAGATCATGTACCGATACCAGACAGAGGTGGCGACAGAAATAAGTTGTTGCTGTTGCGTGAAG
Source organism: Bombina bombina (assembly GCF_027579735.1). Lineage (NCBI taxonomy): Eukaryota > Metazoa > Chordata > Amphibia > Anura > Bombinatoridae > Bombina > Bombina bombina. The sequence goes on from NC_069500.1 coordinate 1,246,642,484, forward strand.
CCCAATGGATATACAGACTTGGCACAATACATCCTGGTGGTCTTAATTCGGCACCAGACTTTAAACTCCTTATCAAAAGCATTCGGGTGAGATACCTACCTGGGGTGCTAGCCCGTGGTGTTGTGACTTACCGGGGGGTTCAGTCTGGCGGTTTCACAGTGTGGAGCCCAGGACAGTTCCAGTGGCTCATATTCTCTAGGACAGTCGATGCCCCGGCGGTTGTGGGCTAGTCTACGCCACTTGGGAGGTCACTCAACCAGCCACCCTTTCGTGCATCTAGGGAGCGTTAAGAAGGTCCATTGACTTGTATATGTATGGGTTTTCTGTATATCATACACCTTGGGTATCTCCTTTTATGACATAATATTTATCTGGTGTTCTATGTAGATGCATGGTTATTGAGGTCCACATACTATCTTTGGTGTCATAGAATTTAATTTGATCTGAGGTCCATATGCATTCAAGGGTGTAAGCACCACTAAACATTGATAGTATTTGATCATATCATTAAAAATATGTATAGTTTCTTTACTATTCCTTTACTATTTACCTACTAAGTAGGATAGGAGGCACGTTTGAAGATCTGTGCTATTAGCTATACTGGCTCCTTTTTTCCACATAGGATATTTGTTTTATACCTACAGTACATTGGGTAATGAAGTCCATAAGTGCTACATTTTAGTTATATTTTAGTTATTGTTTTGTGTACATAGTGTTTAACGGTATTGTTTTTAACAACCCCAGTGAGAGGATGGTAATAAAGTATAACAACAAGGGGTAGGTACCAGTATATTGTGGGCTCCACTTTTTAGGTATTTTGATAATCCCTCACAATATGATGAGTTGTGAATATTTGTGGTAAATGATTATCCCCTTAGAAATCTGACAGGCAAAATGTAAGTTAACGTGTATAACACTTTGTTTACGTTTCCATGATTACCGCTTGTAACCTTTAATATACCATCCCTGCACATATAAGTCATGATAATACATAGTGAAGAAGCTCAGCTGTGTGTGTGTATACACTTATGACACGTTTAGTCTATAATGTATGTTTGATCATTTATATATTATTTTTTCATATGCTGACAATGCACTCTGAAACCGGATGTTGAAGAGTGTTGGCATGGCAACTAAAAATCGTTTTTTTTAGAATAAGGAAATAGGCCACTAAGGTTTACAATATAAGTGTCCCTAAAGGTTCACTATGGTATGTTATCACAGCTAATACTCACTATGTTTGATAACACATATATTTATGTGCATTTAGTTAAAGCAGATAGAACACGGCGATACCGGAAGTGACGTAACTGTCCTTACGGCAACACGATAGTGTGCATTTGTTTGTATGTATATATATATATATATATATATATGTGTGTGTGTATATATATATATATATATATATATATATATATATATATATATATATATATATATATATATATAAGCCTATTTGGGTATATTTCAGTCCACAATCCTTTACTCTTAGGCATTACTCTTCTCTACTGCTAGGAGGAGGCAAAGATTCACAAACCCCAAGAGCTCTATAACCCCCCCACACACACATGCTTGTCTTTACTTTGTCTCTGCTGGAGGTGGTTGAGAAATGAAGTGCATTGATGTGCATTTGATTCTTCAGAGAGAGGGGTTTTCAATCTATGTTGAGGCCCGGTTTCCCCTCAGAGTACAGTGTTTATCAGAGGGATGTATTTGGGGTAAGGTTTATGATTATTTTTCTCACCTCATGGGCAATTTTTCATAAACCCTCTATAATTGGATACAGGGACTTGTCTTTTGCCTCCCTTTATGGATCTACAATATACTCCTACTCCATAACCTCTGCTGATATGTTTCAGTACTGGTTTGACTGTCTGCTGCTTGACTGCTAGTGGAATAGTGTCTATTGGTAAGTACAGGTATCTTTTTATTAACATTTAGACACTCATATAGCTATGTTATGGCCACTTTTAATCTTTATTTATATATGTAGTTAATATATATGGCCCATGGCCAGATCTTTTTCACTATTCCCTTGCTGATTTGTGCGCGTCGGTTTTTTTTGGCACGCTTTTTTGTGCATCGCCCTCTGGTTTTTGCGCGTTGCTGTTGCGCACGTTGGGTTAGCGCACAGTTATGCATGTGTCAGGTTATTGGCATGCAAAATCTCCTTTTTAAGTTGTCAGTTTTTTTACACGGGCTCAGATGTAATGTTTATTCCTCCTGTTTTGTTTTACAGTTTGGCTTAGCGTGCATTGTACCTGTGACTTTTGTAAAAGCTGCTTAGGAGGGGGTTAGTGATTTCTATTCCTCAAGAGCTTTTTAAGGGGGTTTTATAGTGTTTATTGCATTGCTTTGCCTTATGCTATAATCGAGCAACAGGGTTCTGTATGTAATTCTGGACGTTCAGGTAGGGGGCAGATTAAGCCTCTTTCAGGAGGCTTGGTTTCAGTCTGTTCCAGTTCCCTTGTTTCTGAATATAGTTTCTCAGGGATATCGAATAGGATTCAGAACAAGGCATTCCCAGAGTAGGGTTTTTTTACTGTCCAGTGTGCCAAGCAAATCCTTTAAAAGCTCAAGCTTTTCTTCAGTCTCTCAGAACTTGAAGATATGGGAGTGATTGTTCCACTTCCTTTGCATTAACAAGGGATGGGATCTTATTCAAATCTCTTCATTGTTCCAAAGAATGAAGGTACTTTCAGACCAGTTGTGGATATAAAGGCTCTGAACAAGTTTATAAGGATTCTGTCTTTCAGAATGGAAGCTATCTGGACTTTTCTGCCTTTTGTTCAACAAGGTATGTTTATGTCCACAATAGATTTGAAGGATGCTTACCTTTTTGTTCCTATTCAGAGAGCATTTCCAGTTTGAAGTTTGTCTTTCTGGGCAGGCATTTTAAGTTTGTTGCTCTTCCATTTGGTCTGGCTAGAGCTCTAAAGATATTCACAAAGGTTATGGGTCCCCTTTTGTGTGTGATCAGGTCTAAGGGTATTGCGGTGTTTCTATTCCTGGACAACATCTTGGTTCAAGATCCATCTTTTCCTTTAGCAGTATCTCACACCAATCTACTTCTTGTTTCTTCAACAGCATGGTTGGAAGTTAAATTTTCCAGAGAGTTCTTTGGTTCCTCAGACTAGATTTAGTATCCATCAGTCTTTCCCTAACAGAGCAGAGAAGGTAAAAACTGGTGTCAGCTTGTCTAAACCTTTAGTGGCTCTTTGTATAGAAGTACCAGGTCTCATGATTGCAGCCTCAGATGCGATTTCATTTGCTCAATTTCACATGAGGTCTCTTCATCCTTGTATGCTTAGTCAATGGTGCAGAGATTATACTCGGCTGTCTAAAAAGATATTTCTTTCATATAAGTGTTTCTTAATTTCTTAATTAATTTCTTCTATGGTACGAGTCCACGGCCCGCCCTGTCATTTTAAGACAGATTATATTTTTTTATTTTAAACTTCAGTCACCTCTGCACCTTTTAGTTTCTCCTTTTTCTTCCTGTACCTTCGGTCAAATGACTGGGGGGTGGAGCTAAGGGAGGAGCTATATGGACAGCTCTGCTGTGGTGCTCTTTGCCACTTCCTGTTAGCAGGAGGATAATATCCCACAAGTAAAGGATGAATCCGTGGACTCGTCGTACCATAGAAGAAATTAATTTATCAGGTAAGCATAAATTTACTTTTGATGTTTAATATCCAGTTAATTTGACAGCCTCAGTCTCAATAAAGTGTCCTGTTTTGCATGTCATGGTTTTGTTGTTTTTTTTATATATATATATATATATATATATATATATATATATATATATATTTTACTTTATCTTTTCATACCAACCAATTGACAAAATACAGTTATTATAGGGTGTTGGAAATGTTAAAAGTTTTTGTCACTTAAACAAGTATTATACTTGCCATGTTTGGTATACGGTTAAATAAGAAATGGTGAGTGGAGGAGGTGAAGTGGGCCTCTTTGCCTTAAAATGCCCGGGCCTTTTTTTGGTTCCAGCGGCCCTGTATTACTTGAGATCCTCTAGGAGGCGCTAAAGAAGATAAACAGTAAGGTGTAAATATAAATGCAGAGAAAAAGAAAATCTAAATAGGTTAAGTATATGTGAAGAGAAGCAATACACAATGCAATAAAGCAATAAAAAATATGAGAATAATAGTCTCAAAAATACAATTACTGAGATATTACCACCAACACATATGTGCAGGCAGAAAGTCCAAATGTTGTCAGCTTGATTCAGATTCCTTGAGATGGGAGAAATATATACGTGATTGAACGAACAGTCCAGGAGGCAGCTCTCTAACAGCATACAATGGAAGGCAATCTGTTAGAAAAAACACAATAGATAGAGGCGCCAATGGTGCAGATCAATGATGAATCTTGAGAACTTCAGACAAGAGGTATACACAGGGTACTCACTTTTGGCAAAGGCAATCAATCATGCCCATAGAGAGAGGGTGGATTTATACAGCAGTCCAGCTAGCTGGTCAATGTCCTACAAACAGCTCCAGAATGCAGGGGATCATTAGGTCCGGAGTACACACCAAAAAGGTGTATAAGCAGGATACTAGGGTCAGAGATTCGTGCCCTGATAGTAGCGTAGCTCCAAGATATAATGGACACTTAGAGTTAGTAAAATAAAAACAAATTTATTTAAAAATTGTAAAATACACAACTCGTGTTTGTGCCAATAAAAACTTGGACAAGTAGAGAAACAATGCAACGCGTTTCTCAGTAAAACTGTTTCATCAGGCATGTCTCATCTGTTTGTTTAATCATCCCCCCCCCCCCCAATCTCTTCTGTTGGCTGTTTACACTTAGGCTATTCAATAGAATATACTCCAGTATAGAAACTTTCAGTATAGGTTGGGATACCACAGGCTAAATCAGCTATTTCAAATGCCAAAATAGGGGTAAAGGAGCTACTTGTAAACAATTTAAAACACTCCAGCAGGTAAAATGAATCATCGGGAACAATTTAAAGGGGAGAACATTTTTTGGTGAACTGTCCCTTTAAATTTGGTTCTTAAGATCTTGCAGAGGGCTCCGTTTGAGCCTATGCATGCGCTTGACATTAAACTTCTTTCCTGGAAGGTCCTATTCCTACTGGTTATTGCATCGGCTTGCAGAGTCTCTGAGTTAGCGGCCTTGCAATGTGTGAGCCTCCTTATCTTGTTTTTCACGCTGATAAGGCTGTTCTTCGCACTGGATTGGGATTCTTCCCAAGGTCGTGTCAAATTGCAACATCAATCAGGAAATAATAGTTTCTTCCTTGTGTCCTAACCCTTCTTCGTCAAAGGAAAGGTTGCTTCATAATTTGGACTTGGTTCGGGCCTTGAAGTTTTATCTTTAGGCCACAAAGGAATTCAGACAGGCTTCGTCTTTGTTTTGTATTCAGGGAAGCGCAGAGGGCCTCTTCCACTTCACTGTCTTTTTGGTTGAGGAGCATTATCCGTCTGGCCTATGAGACAGTGGGACATAAGCCTCCTCAGAGGATTACGGCTCACTCAACTAGGGCTGTGGCCTCTTCTTGGGCCTTTAAGAACGAGGCTTTTATGGAGCAGATTTGTAAGGCGGCGACTGGGTCTTCCTTACATACTTTGTTTGTACATGTTTTTGCTTCAGCAGAAGCAGGCTTTGGGAGAGAGGTTCCGCTGGCTGTGGTGCCCTCAGTTTAGGGTCTGCCTCCTTTTACCCTCACGTTTATTTCATTCAGTGTCCTCTAGAGCTTGGGTACTTGTTCCCACAAGTAATGAATGAAGTAGTGGACTCTCCTCCCATTAAGATGGAAAACATAAATTATGCTTACCTGATAATTTCATTTCCATCTGTGGGAGGAGAGTCCACTGCTCCCGCCCGTTTCTCCAGTGGACGGACCTAAATTTAATTTTATTCTTCTGGCACTGTTTATACCCTGATATTTCTCCTACTGTTCCTTGTTCCCTCGGCAGAATCACTTAAGCTTTTGGCTGGGGTGTCATTGCCTCCTCCTGGTGGCCAGGTTCTTAATTCCCACAGGTAATGAATGAAGCAGTGACCTCTCCTACCACAGATGGAAATTAAATTATCAGGTAAGCATAATTTATGTTTTTAGAATGAGACCTTCCTCATGTTGCAACAAACCCTGTAAAGGCTCAGGCTTCTCTGAAATGTGTTTCAGAACTAGAGTTTTCAGTGGTGATTGTACCGGTTCCTCAGCAGGAACAGGGATTGGATTTCTATTTTCAATCAATTTATTGTCCCTAAGAGGGAGGATTTTTTTCAGATCCAATCCTGGATCTGAACACTTTACATCGAGTCCCAACTTTCAAGATGGTGACTGACTATTCTACCTTTTGTTTAGCAAGTTTTTTTAATGTCAACTATGTCAACTAGACTTACAGGTCGCTTATTTTCACTTTTGATTCATCCAGACCACTATTGTTTTCTGAGATTCTTTTTTTCTAGACAAGCCATTACCAATTTGTTGCTTTTCCATTTGGCCTAGCAATAGTACCAAGATTGTTCTCAAAGGTTTTTGGTGGTGTTCTTTCTGTAATCAGAGGGTAAGGTATTGCAGTGTTTTAGGACGATGTCTTGGTACTAGTTCAGTTTTTTTTTTTTATTTTAACTGAATCTCACACGAAACTAATGTTGTTTCTTCAAGTATATGATTGGAGGTTCGATTTACCGAAGACTTTCTAGATTTTTTAGCTAAGGTCACCTTTTTAGGTTTCCAAGATAGATTAAGTGTCCATGACTCTTTCTCTGACAAGAGACGAATGAAATTGGCCTTAGCTCGTCTAAACCTTCAGTCTCTATAATTCTCTTCAGTGATTATGTGCATGTTGGTTTTAGGTCTTATGATCGCTGCATAGGACGCAATCTCCTTTGCTCATTTCCATATGGAACCTCTACAGCTTTTGCATGTTGCACCAGTGGTGCAGGGATTATACTCGGTTATCACAGTTGATATAATTTATTCCCAACACTCGGCTTTCTCTGACTTGGTGGTTTACCCATTACTTTATTGTTTAAAGGGACCTCCTTTGTTCGTCCTTCCTGTACTGTGATCACAACAGATGCAAGTCTTTCAGGTTGGGGATCTCTGACAGCACAAGGGGTTTGGAATCCTCAAGAGGCGAGGTTTCCAATCAATATTTAGAACTATTTTTAGAGCTCTTCAGACTTGGCCCCTATTTGAAAAGAGAACTTTACTTTTGTTTTCAATCAGACAATGTCACAGACAGTGGCATATGTCAATCATCAAGGGGGAGTTGTTGCCCTTTAGCGATGAAAGAAGTATCTTTGATATCTTCTTGGGCAGAATCCAACTCTTGTCAAGACTCTGCGATTCATATCTCAGGTGTAGACATTTGGGAAGCGGATTATTTCAGCCTTGATTTTATTCATCCAGGGAAGTGGTTTCTCCATCCAGATGTGGTTTTTTTCAACTTGTACAGATGTGGAGTCTTCTACAAATAGATCTCTTGGCCTCTAGCCTGAACAGGAATCTTAAGATACCTTTCCGGGTTTAACGATTTTCAGGCGGAAGTGATAAATGCTTTAGCAGTTCTCTGTTTTCTCAACCTGCTTTCTTTTTTCTGTCTCTGGTTCTTCTTCCAAAGGGTGCTCTCCAAGATCATAATGGAACAATCTTATTTGTTTCTGATAGCACCAGCATGGTTTTTCCGGTTTTGGTATGCAGACTTTGTCCGAATGTCCAGTTGCCAGCTTTGGTCTCTCTTTATAAAACCAGACCTTTTTTATCTCAAGGCCCAGTTTTTCATAGTATCTCAAATTTCTAAACTTTGAAGGCATGGAATTTGAACACTTAGTTTTTATTCTTAGAAGTTTTTATGGCTCAGTTATTTTTTTCTCAATGATATAGGTTTATAAATCTGTTTCAAGGTAATGTTAATTTAGGGTTTTGAACTCATGATTATTCTTGGCATTCTTTTGAATTCCTAGGATTTTACAGTTTCTTCGGGATGATCTGAATTCAGTTTTTTGTATATAAATCCTTTGAAAGGACAAATCTGCTTTTTTGTCTTATTTCATAAACAGATTGTTCAGCTCCTGATTTTCACTGATTCAGGTTTGGTTTTGTATCAAGTCTGTTATTAAATCAATTTCTCCTCCTTGGAGTCTCAATTTGGTTTTTAAGTTTTTGCAGGTTTTTTCCTTTGGAGTCTCTGCATTCTTCGGTTATTTATCTGCTTTCTTGGAAAGTGTTGTTTCTTTGGTTTTCTCTTCTGCTAGAAGAGTTTCTGAACTGTCTGCTCTCTTGTGAGTCTCATCTGATTTCCATCAAGATAAGCTGTTTTGCGAGATATATCTAACATTTTTTTGCATTAGGTTGTGAATTTTTAACAACATTTATGGAAGAAAACATAATTTATGTAAGAACTTACCTGATAAATCAATTTCTTTCTTAGTGGCAAGAGTCCATGAGAGTGGTTATGATTTTTTTGTATAAAAGCACATTTTTTCCCATTCCTCTTTTTATATGCTTTTTTACTCCTTTTTACACCTCACTACTTGGCTATACTTTAAACTAAGATATGAGTGTGGTGGGAGGTGTATTTATAGGCATTTTGAGGTTTGGGAAATTTATCAGGTAAGTTCTTACATAAATTATGTTTTTCTTGTTAACTTTTTACAGTTATGCTGCGTCACTTTCAAGTGATTTAGCATATGAGTATTATGTCCCTTTAAATATCTCTCCCACTTTCTGATCCCTCCCAGTAGTTCTTTACCTTATCATGGAGAAGGCAAGGATAGATGAGGCAACTTCTGTTAGATTAGCTTCATGGCTGAAGTTTACATCAGTTTGCTTAGAGGCTGGACTGTAGCCGGTTTTACATATTTCAGCTCTTTCGACTCTATTTCTTGGACTTTCAGTAGAACTAACTTTGCAAGGTTGCAATTTAATGTATTGCTTCAGCTGAGACAGTTTTGGCAAGAAGATTCTTCAGACTTAAGTTTCTGGTAAATAGGTCTTATTTCATAATTCTTACCTGAACAATTCCTTTCTTGGTGGTGAGAGTCCTCGAACCCGCCCACTCTTTAGTGGCAGCAGTTTTAATTTGCACCTCTTTACCCTACTATCTTTTTTACTACTTCCTCCTATCCTTGGCTATAAGAACTACTGGGAGGGATCAGGAAGTGGGAGAGCGATTTAAACTTTTACTGTAGAGGGTGTCTTTGCCTCCTCCTGGTTACCAGGTGATGAATTCCCAACAGTAACTGTGGACTCTCACCACCAAGAAAAAAAGGAATTTATCAGGTAAGAATAAATTATGAAATAAGGCAGGCACCTATTTACCAGAAACTACAGTTTGAAGAATCTTCTTGCCAAAACTGTCTCAACTGAAGCAATACATTAAATTGCAACCTTGCAAAGTTAATTCTACTGAAAGCACATAGAATAGGAGAACCAAAGGCTAAAGTATGCAAACAGGAAAATGAATGCAATAAATGTTAATAGATCTGAGGAACAAATCTGTAATAAATATATCTAGGGATATATCTCTATATATTAAATATGATATGAGTTAAAACTGATTAAAACATATCTTTAATAACACAAAGACATAAAAACATGGAAAACAAAAAGAAGATATATGGGTTGGGATGTGGGAAGCCAAATACCAGGCACAGCTGGATGTGGCTATTCCTAAACAGAAATGTGCAAAAAGATGCATATAAATAAATGTCTTTAGAACACCTAGGTGTGTAAAAATGACGTGTACACGTGTAAAATAGAAAAAATATAGAAAAAAATCTGTTGTAAAATGGTGTCAAAAAGTCAAATAGATAAATCCTAATAACAAAAAAAGTCCACTTGATCCGTATCCCTGGAGTAGTCAAAATGATCCTAAGAGTGTTTTAGTGATCCTGAGTGAAGTGTAAAGAAAGTTTGGAAAAAATTAAAAATGATGTGGTTCAATGGGAATACCTGAAAGGCAAACAGAAAAACTAAATGTGCAAAATATCGGCTTAAAGGTGGAGTATATTGAAAAACTATTCAACAATAATGTTTAGTCGAACCCTGGGGAGAAAATATAAGCCTCATAAATCCTGGTTTGGTTTTGATTAACACGTTTCAGCCCTTGAGAGGGCCTTTTTCAAGATTCATTGAGGCTATTGTATCATGAGAATATAAATGGTCTCTTGACCAATGGGATTCATAACATCCTGCCAAAAAACAGCCGTTTTGTTACCGCCTAATGTTTTAAAATGTGTATATGTGGCATGATGACATCACTTCCGGTATATGTTACGTCATTTCCGGTTTGGCGTAATTATCTCACTTCCAGCTTAGAGGATTGAGTGGAAAGGAATCCATATTTATTTAGGGCAAACTGGGGTAAAGATTAGTGTCAAATGCAGATACACTAATGGCATCAGTATTGGGTATAGACAGAAATACATCTTACAAAATAGGAACTACTATTCCTATATTTGTGAAAAGCTACTGTAAATTTTAAAGAATTTGTTTCTGATTCTATTTTGAAGGCATTGTCTGCATTTCCACCTTCTAATAAGCGTAAAAGGTCTTTTAAAACTTCACATTTAGCTGATGAAATTTCAAATGACCAACAACATAATAATTTATCCTCTTCTGATAAGGATCTATCTGATTCAGAAGATCCTTCCTCAGACATGGACACTGACAAATCTACTTATTTATTTAAAATAGAGTATATGCGTTCTTTATTAAAAGAAGTGTTAATTACTTTGGATATTGAGGTAACCAGTCCTATTGACGTTCAGTCTAATAAACAATTAAATGCTGTTTTTAAACCTCCTGTGGTTTCCCCAGGGGTTTTTCCTATTCCTGAGGCTATTTCTGATATGATTTCTAGGGAATGGAATAAGCCAGGTACTTCTTTTATTCCTTCTTCAAGTTTTAAAAAATTGTCCTTTGCCAGCAAAATCTATAGAGTTTTGGGAAAAAATCCCCAAAGTTGATGGGGCTATTTCTACTCTTGCTAAATGTACCACTATTCCTATGGAAGATAGTACTTCCTTTAAGGATCCTTTAGATAGGAAGCTTGAATCTTATCTAAGGAAGGCCTATTTATATTCAGGTCATCTTCTCAGACCTGCTATTTCTTTGGCTGATGTTGCGGCTGCCTCAACTTTGGTTGGAGAATTTAGCGCAACGAGAATTGGATCTTGACATATCTAGCATTACTCGCTTACTGCATGCTAATCATTTTATTTGTGATGCCATTTTTGATATTGTCAAAATTGATGTTAGATCCATGTCTTTAGCTGTATTATCTAGAAGAGCTTTGTGGCTTAAATCTTGGAATGCTTATATGACATCTAAATCTAGATTACTATCTCTTTCTTTCCAAGGTAATAATTTATTTGGTTCTCCGTTGGATTCTATTATTTCAACTATCACTGGAGGAAAAGGAGTTTTTATGCCTCAGGATAAAAAACCTAAGGGTTAATCTAAGGCTTCTAACCGTTTTCGTTCCTTTCGTCAGAATAAGGAACAAAAACTCAATCCTCCTCCCAAGGAATCTGCTTCCAATTGGAAGCCTTCCTCAAATTGGAATAAATCAAAGCCATTTAGGAAACCAAAGTCAGCCCCTAAGTCCGCATGAAGGTGCGGCCCTCAGATTAAGGTTTTTCAAGGATTTTTGGATAAGATCTGTCCAAAATCATTGGATTCAGAGCATTGTCTCTCAAGGGAATCGAATAGGGTTCAAAGTAAGACCTCCTGTGAGAAGATTTTTTCTCACGTATCCCTGTAAATCCAGTAAAAACTCAGGCTTTTCTGAAGTGTGTTTCAGACCTGGAGTCTTCAGGGGTAATCATGCCAGTTCCTCCTCAGGAACAAGGTTTGGGGATTTATTCAAACCTATTCATTGTACCAAAGAAAGAAAATGTATTCAGACCAGTTCTAGATCTGAAAATTTTGAATCGTTATGTAAGAGTACCAACTTTCAAGATGGTGACTATAAGGACTATTCTGCCTTTTGTTCAGCAAGGACATTATATGTCTACAATAGACTTGCAAGATGCATACCTTCATATTCCGATTCATCCAGAACACTATCAGTTTCTGAGATTCTCTTTTCTAGACAAGCATTACCAATTTGTTGCTCTTCCATTTGGCCTAGCAACAGCTCCAAGAATGTTTTCAAAGGTTCTGGGTGCCCTATTATCTGTAATCAGAGAACAGGGTATTGCGGTGTTTCCTTATTTGGACGATATCTTGGTACTAGCTCAGTCTTTACATACTGCAGAATCTCGCACGAATCAACTAGTGTTGTTTCTTCGGAAACATGGTTGAAGGATCAATTTACCAAAAAGTTTCTTGATTCCTCAGACAAGGGTCACCTTTTTAGGCTTCCAGATAGATTCAGTGTCCATGACCCTGTCTCTAACAGACAACTGATTTCCACAGCACCAAAAAAGATAGGAAAATTGTTGAACAAACTTAGCTTTTATTGATCCATTTCAGCTTATACAAAGCACTTGGCACACAGCAGCAAGAAGCGACGTTTCGGGCTGTTAACCCTTACTCATGCTTATTCAGAACACCTGTTAGCTGCTCCTTAAATACCATATGATATTAACCCTTAACACACCAAATAACATTGTGATATCTAAACAACTACAAGTGCTGTCTGTCACTTGGGAACTGTCTCTAACAGACAAGAGACGTTTAAAATTGGTCGCAGCATGCCGGCACCTTCAGTCTCAGTCATTCCCTTCAGTGGCTATGTGCATGGAAGTTTTAGTTCTCATGACTGCAGCATCGGACGCAATCCCCTTTGCTCGTTTTCACATGAGACCTCTACAGCTTTGCATGCTGAATCAATGGTGCAGGGATTATACAAAGATATCACAATTAATATCCTTGAATCACAATGTACGACACTCTTTGACATGGTGGATGGATCACCATTGTTTGGTTCAAGGGGCTTCTTTTGTTCGGCCATCCTGGACTGTGATCTTAACAGATGCAAGTCTTTCAGGTTGGGGAGCTGTTTGGGGATCTCTGACAGCACAAGGGGTTTGGAAATCTCAAGAGGCGAGATTACCAATAAATATTTTAGAACTCCGTGCAATTCTCAGGGCTCTTCAGTTCTGGCCTCTGCTAAAGAGAGAACATTCATTTGTTTTCAGACAGACAATATCACAACTGTGGCTTATGTCAATCATCAGGGTGGGGCTCACAGTCCCCAAGCTATGAAAGAAGTATCTCGGATACTTGCTTGGGCGGAATCCAGCTCCTGTCTAATCTCTGCGGTGCATATCCCAGGTGTAGACAATTGGGAGGCGGATTATCTCAGCCGCCAGACTTTACATCCAGATGTGTTTTCTCGGATTGTTCAGATGTGGGGTCTTCCAGAGATAGATCTCATGGCCTCTCATCTAAACAAGAAACTTCCCAGATACCTGTCCAGGTCCAGGGATGTTCAGGCAGAAGCAGTGGATGCACTGACACTTCCTTGGTGTTATCATCCTGCTTACATCTTCCCGCCTCTAGTTCTCCTTCCAAGAGTGATCTCCAAAATCATCATGGAACAGTCTTTTGTGTTGCTGGTGGCTCCAGCATGGCCACACAGGTTTTGGTATGCGGATCTGGTTCGGATGTCCAGTTGCACGCCTTTGCCACTTCAGTTACGGCCGGACCTACTATCTCAAGGTCCGTTTTTCCATCAGGATCTCAAATCATTAAATTTGAAGATATGGAAATTGAACACTTAGTTCTAAGTCATAGAGGTTTCTCTGAGTCAGTGATTAATACTATGTTACAAGCTCGTAAATCCCTCTCTAGGAAGATTTATTATAGAGTTTGGAAGACTTACGTTTCATGGTGTTCTTCTCATAAATTCTCCTGGCATTCTTTCAGAATTCCTAGAATTTTACAGTTCCTTCAGGATGGTTTGGATAAGGGTTTGTCTGCAAGTTCCTTGAAAGGACAAATCTCCTCGCTTTCTGTTTTATTTCACAGAAAGATTGCTATACTTCCTGATATTCACTGTTTTGTACAGGCTTTAGTTCGTAGTAAGCCTGTCACTAAATCAATTTCTCCTCCTTGGAGTCTTAATTTGGTTCTGAAGGCTTTACAGGCTCCTCCATTTGAGCCTATGCATTCTATGGACATTAAACTACTTTCTCCAACATTGGTGTGTCCGGTCCACTGCGTCATCCTTACTTGTGGGAATATCTCTTCCCCAACAGGAAATGGCAAAGAGTCCCAGCAAAGCTGGCCATATAGTCCCTCCTAGGCTCCGCCCACCCCAGTCATTCTCTTTGCCGTTGCACAGGCAACATCTCCACGGAGATGGTTAAGAGTTTTTTGGTGTTTAAACATTCTGGAACTAAGAGCGATCTTCAATGCTCTCAGGGCTTGGCCTCAGCTAGCAAAGGCCAGATTCATAAGATTCCAATCAGACAACATGACGACCGTTGCGTATATCAATCATCAGGGGGGAACAAGGAGTTCCCTGGCGATGAAAGAAGTGACCAAAATAATTCAATGGGCGGAGGATCACTCCTGCCACCTGTCTGCGATCCACATCCCAGGTGTGGAAAACTGGGAAGCGGATTATCTGAGTCGTCAGACATTCCATCTGGGGGAGTGGGAACTCCACCCGGAGATCTTTGCCCAAATAACTCAATTATGGGGCATTCCAGACATTGATCTGATGGCGTCTCGTCAGAACTTCAAGGTTCCTTGCTACGGGTCCAGATCCAGGGATCCCAAGGCGACTCTAGTAGATGCACTAGTAGCACCTTGGACCTTCAACCTAGCTTATGTATTTCCACCGTTTCCTCTCATTCCCAGGCTGGTAGCCAGGATCAATCAGGAGAGGGCCTCAGTGATCTTGATAGCTCCTGCGTGGCCACGCAGGACTTGGTATGCAGACCTGGTGAATGTCATCGGCTCCACCATGGAAGCTACCTTTGAGACAGGACCTTCTTGTTCAGGGTCCATTCGAACATCCAAATCTGGTCTCCCTCCAGCTGACGGCTTGGAGATTGAACTCTTGATTCTATCGAAGCGTGGGTTTTCAGATTCTGTGATAGATACTCTGGTTCAGGCCAGAAAACCGGTAACTAGAAAGATTTACCATAAAATATGGAAAAGATATATCTGTTGGTGTGAATCCAAAGGATTCCCATGGAATAAGATAAAAATTCCTAAGATTCTCTCCTTTCTACAAGAAGGTTTGGAGAAAGGATTATCTGCAAGTTCTCTAAAGGGACAGATCTCTGCTTTATCTGTCTTACTACACAAAAGACTGGCAGCTGTGCCAGATGTTCAAGCATTTGTTCAGGCTCTGGTTAGGATCAAGCCTGTTTACAGACCTTTGACTCCTCCCTGGAGTCTAAATCTAGTTCTTTCAGTTCTTCAAGGGGTTCCGTTTGAACCTTTACATTCCATAGATATTAAGTTACTATCTTGGAAAGTTCTGTTTTTGGTTGCTATTTCTTCTGCTAGAAGAGTTTCAGAGTTATCTGCTCTGCAGTGTTCTCCGCCCTATCTGGTGTTCCATGCAGATAAGGTGGTTTTGCGTACTAAGCCTGGTTTTCTTCCAAAGGTTGTTTCTAACAAAAATATTAACCAGGAGATAGTTGTACCTTCTTTATGTCCGAATCCAGTTTCAAAGAAGGAACGTTTGTTACACAATTTGGACGTAGTCCGTGCTCTAAAATTCTATTTAGAGGCTACAAAAGATTTCAGACAAACATCTTCTTTGTTTGTTGTCTATTCTGGTAAAAGGAGAGGTCAAAAAGCGACTTCTACCTCTCTTTCCTTTTGGCTTAAAAGCATCATCCGATTGGCTTATGAGACTGCCGGACGGCAGCCTCCTGAAAGAATCACAGCTCACTCCACTAGGGCTGTGGCTTCCACATGGGCCTTCAAGAACGAGGCTTCTGTTGACCAGATATGTAAGGCAGCGACTTGGTCTTCACTGCACACTTTTGCCAAATTTTACAAATTTTATACTTTTGCTTCTTCGGAGGCTATTTTTGGGAGAAAGGTTTTGCAAGCCGTGGTGCCTTCCGTTTAGGTAACCTGATTTGCTCCCTCCCTTCATCCGTGTCCTAAAGCTTTGGTATTGGTTCCCACAAGTAAGGATGACGCCGTGGACCGGACACACCAATGTTGGAGAAAACAGAATTTATGCTTACCTGATAAATTACTTTCTCAAACGGTGTGTCCGGTCCACGGCCCGCCCTGGTTTTTTTAATCAGGTCTGATGAATTATTTTCTCTAACTACAGTCACCACGGTACCATATGGTTTCTCCTATATATTTCCTCCTGTCCGTCGGTCGAATGACGGGTGGGCGGAGCCTAGGAGGGACTATATGGCCAGCTTTGCTGGGACTCTTTGCCATTTCCTGTTGGGGAAGTTATATTCCCACAAGTAAGGATGACGCCGTGGACCGGACACACCGTTGGAGAAAGTAATTTATCAGGTAAGCATAAATTCTGTTTTATTGGAAAGTGTTGTTCCTTTTGGCTATCTCTTCGGCTAGAAGAGTTTCTGAGCTATCTGCTCTTTCTTGTGAGTCTCCTTTTCTGATTTTTCATCAGGATAAGGCAGTTTTGCGGACTTCTTTTCAATTTTTACCTAAGGTTGTGAATTCTAACAACATTAGTAGAGAAATTGTTGTCCCTTCCTTATGTCCTAATCCTAAGAATTATTTGGAGAGATCCTTACATTATTTGGATGTGGTAAGAGCTTTGAAATATTATGTGGAAGCTACTAAAGATTTCAGGAAGACTTCCAGTCTATTTGTTTTATTTTCTGGTCTTAGGAAAGGTAAGAAGGCTTCTGCTTTTTCCTTGGCTTCTTGGTTGAAACTTTTGATTCATCAAGCTTATTTGCAGTCGGGTCAGGCCCCGCCTCAGAGAATTACAGCTCATTCTACTAGATCAGTCTCCACTTTGTGGGCTTTTAAGAATGAAGCTTCAGTTGATCAGATTTGCAAAGCGGCGACTTGGTCCTCTTTGCATACATTTACTAAATTCTACCGTTTTGATGTATTTGCTTCTTCAGAAGACGTTTTTGGTAGAAAAGTTCTTCAGGCAGCTGTTTCAGTTTGATTCTTCTGCTTTTGTTTTAAGTTTTTTTCTTTCAAAAATGAAATAAACTTATTTTTTTAGGTTGTGGATTAATTTTTTCAGCGGGATATGGCTGTTTTTATTTTTATTCCCTCCCTCTCTAGTGACTCTTGAGTGGAAGACTCCACATCTTGGGTATTGATATCCCATATGTCACTAGCTCATGGACTCTTGCCAATTACATGAAAGAAAACATAATTTATGTAAGAACTTACCTGATAAATTCATTTCTTTCATATTGGCAAGATTCCATGAGGCCCACCCTTTTTATGGTGGTTATGATTTTTTTTTATAAAGCACAATTATTTCCAAATTTCCTTTGTTGATGCTTTCTACTCCTTTCTTTATCACCCCACTGCTTGGCTATTCGTTAAACTGAATTGTGGGTGTGGTGAGGGGTGTATTTATAGGCATTTTGAGGATTGGGAAACTTTGCCCCTCCTGGTAGGATTGTATATCCCATATGTCACTAGCTCATGGACTCTTGCCAATATGAAAGAAATGAATTTATCAGGTAAGTTCTTACATAAATTATGTTTTTTTTGTCTCAGGATAAAAGACCTAAGGGTAAATCTAAATCTTCTAATCGTTTTCGTTCTTTTCGACAGAATAAGGAACAGAAAGTCAATCCTTCTCCCAAAGAATCTGGTTCCAATTGGAAACCTTCAAGTTGGAATAAATCCAAGCCTTTTAAGAAACCAAAGCCAGCCCCCAAGTCTGCATGATGGTGCGGCCCTCATTCCAGTTCAGCTGGTGGAGGGCTGATTAAAATTTTCCAAAACATTTAGGCATATTCTGTCTAAAATCAGTGGATTCAGAGTATTGTCTCTCAAGGGTATCGAATAGGATTCGGAGTAAGACCTCCTGTAAGAAGATTTTTTTCTCTCACACGTTCCAGCAAATCCAGTGAAGGCTCAGGCTTTTCTGAAGTGGGTTTCAGTTTTAGAGCTTTCAGGGGTAATCGTACCAGTTCTGTTTCAGGAGCAGGGTCTGGGGTTTTATTCAAATATATTCATTGTCCCAAAGAAAGAAAAATCATTCAGGCCAGTTCTGGATCTGAAAATTTTGAATCGTTTTGTAAGAGTGCCAACTTTCAGAATGGTGACTTTAAGGACTATTCCGCCTTTTGTTCAGCAAGGTCATTATATGTCCACGAAACACTTACAGGATGCATATTTTCATATTCCGATTCATCCAGACCACTATCGTTTTCAGAGATTCTCTTTTCTAGACAAACATTACCAATTTGTTGCTCTTCCATTTGGCCTAGCGACAGCTCCAAAACATTTTTCGAAGGTTCTCGGTGCCCTACTCTCTGTAATCAGAGAACAGGGTATTGCGGTGTTTCCTTATTTGGATGATATCTTGGTACTAGCTCAGTCTTTTCATTCTTCCGAATCTTACATGAATCAACTAGTGTTGTTTCTTTAAAGGGCCATTATACACTCATTTTTTCTTTGCATAAATGTTTTGTAGATGATCTATTTATAAAGCCCATAAAGTTTTTTTTTTTTTTTTAAAAATGTATAATTTTGCTTATTTTTAAATAACATTACTCTGATTTTCAGACTCCTAACCAAGCCCCAAAGTTTTATTTGAATACCGTCAGCTACCTTCTCCAGCTTGCTCCTGTTTGTGTAAAGGATCTTTTCATATGCAAAAGAAGGGGTAGGGGGGAGTGTCTTATTTCCCACTTGCAGTGGGCTTTCAAACTGCCTTTTCAACAGAGCTACACTGAAAGCTTCTAAGTACGTTTTTAAACAGTTTTATACTGGATTTTTATATAAGTATCTGTTCATCTTATTCTTTATAGTAGTGTCTATTACATGCAGTTATATGAAAATGAGTGTATACTCTCCCTTTAAAGACATGGTTGCAGGATCAGTTTACCGAAAAGTTCCTTGATTCCTCAACAAGGGTTTCCAGATAGATTCAGTGTTCATGACTTTTGTCTCTAACAGACAAGAGACAAATGAAACTAGTTTCAGCTTGTTGAAACCTTCAGCCTCAATCATTACCTTCAGTGGCTATGTGCATGGAAGTTTTAGGTCTCATGACTGCAGCATCGGACGTGATCCCCTTTGCTCGTTTTCATATGAGACCTCTTCAGCTTTATATGCTGAATCAATGGTGCAGGGATTATACAAGGATATCACAATTAATATCCTTAAATCCCAATGTTCGACTCTCTCTTACTTGGTGGTAGATCGCTATTGTATAGTGCAAGGGGCTTCTTTTGTTCATCCAACCTGGACTGTGATCACAACAGATGCAAGTCTTTCAGGTTGCAGAGTTGTCTTTGGATCTCTGACAGCACAAAGGGTTTGGAAATCTCAAGAGGCGAGGTTACCAATCAATATTTTAGAACTCTTTTCAGGGCAGGTTTGGACTCTGTTGAAGAGAGAACCATTCATTTGTTTTCAGACAGACAATATCACAACTGTGGCATATGTCAATCATCAGGGTGGGGACCCTGATAATTGACAGGGTGGGGATCAGCTAGCCAGTACCCTAGCTATGAAAGAAGTATCTCGGATACTTTCTTGGGCGGAATCCAGCTCTTCTCTAATTCCTGCGGTACATATCCCATGTGTAGACAATTGGGAAGCGGATTATCTCAGCCGTTAGACTTTACATCCGGGGGAGTGGTCTCTCATCCAGATGCGTTTCTTTAGATTGTTCAGATGTGGGGTCTTCCAGAAATAGATCTAATGGCTTCCCATCTAAACAAGAAACTTCCCAGGTACTTGTCCAGGTCCAGGGATCCTCAGGCGGAGTCGGTGGATGCGTTAGCAGTTCCTTGGTTTTACCAACCTGCTTATATCTTTCTGCCTCTAGTTTTTCTTCCAAGAGTGATCCCCAAGATCATCATGGAATAATTGTTGTGTTTCTGGTAGCACCAGCATGGCCTCACAGGTTCTGGTATGCGGATCTTGTCCGGATGTCCAGTTGCCGATCTTGGCCACCTCCTTTAAGACCAGATCCTCTGTCTCAAGGACCGTTTTTCCATTCGGATCTCAAATCATTAAATTTGAAGGTATGGAAATTGAACGCTTAGTGCTTAGTCATAGAGGTTTCTCTGACTCAGTGATTGATACTATGTTACAGGTTCGTAAATCTGTTTCTAGGAAGATTTATTATCTAGTTTGAGTTATATTTCATGGTGTTCTTCTCATAAATTCTCTTGGCATTCTTTTAGAATTCCTAGAATTTTACAGTTTCTTCAGGATGGTTTGGATAAAGGTTTGTCTGCAAGTTCTTTGAAGGGACAAATCTCTGCTCTTTCCGTTTTATTTCACAGAAAGATTGCTTAGCTTCCTGATATTCACTGTTTTGTACAGGCTTTGGTCCGTATCAAGCCTGTCATTAAATCAATCTTTCCTCCTTGGAGTCTTAATTTGGTTTGAAGGCTTTACAGGCTCCTCCTTTTGAGCCTTTGCATTCTTTGGATATTAAACTACTTTCTTGGAAAGTGTTGTTCCTTTTGGCTATCTCTTCTGCTAGAAGAGTTTCCGAATTATCTGCTCTTTGTTGCGAGTCTCCTTTTCTGATTTTTCATCGGGATAAGGCAGTTGTGCGTATTTCATTTAAATTTTTACCTAAAGTTGTGAATTCTAACAACATTAATAGGGAAATTGTTGTTCCCTCTTTGTGTCCTAATCCTATGAATTCTTTGGAGAGATCCTTACATTCTCTGGATGTTGTAAGAGCTTTGAAATATTATGTTGAAGCTACTAAAGATTTCTAGTCTATTTGTTGTCTTTTCTGTTTCTAGGAAAGGTCAGAAAGCTTCTGCGTTTTCCTTGGCATCCTGGTTAAAGCTTTTGATTCATCAGGCTTATTTGGAGTCGGGTCAGGCCCCGCCTCAGAGAATCACAGCTCATTCTACTAGATCAGTTTCCACTTTGTGGGCTTTTAAGAATGAAGCTTCAGTTAATCAGATTTGCAAAGCAGCAACTTGATCTTCTTTGCATACATTTTTCTACCTATACTAAATTCTTATACCTTTCTATACTAAATTTTACCGTTTTGATGTTTTTGCCTCTTTGGAAGCAGTTTTTGGTAGAAAAGTTCTTCAGGCAGCTGTTTCAGTTTGATTCCTCAGCTTATGTTTTAATTTTTGTTTTCCAATTATAAGAAAAACTTATTTTTTTGAATGTGTATTTAATTTTTCCAGCGGAAAATGGCTGTTTTATTTTTATTCCTCCCTCTCTAGTGACTCTTCTGTGAAGTACCACATCTTGGGTATTACTATCCCATACGTCACTAGCTCATGGACTCTTGCCAATTACATGAAAGAAAACATTATTACATATATTTATGTAAGAACTTACCTGATAATTTAATTTCTTTCATATTGGCAAGAGTCCATGAGACGCACCCTTTTTATGGTGGTTATGGTTTTTTGTATAAAGCACAATTATATTTCCAGTTCCTTTTTTGATGCTTTTTACTCCTTTTTCTATCATCCCAATACTTGGCTATTTGCTAAACTGAACTGTGGGTGTGGTGTGGGGTGTATTTATAGGCATTTTGAGGTTTGGGAAACTTTGCCCCTCTTGGTAGGTTTGTATATCCCATATGTCACTAGCTCATGGGCTCTTGCCAATATGAAAGTTCTAACATAAATTATGTTTTTTCTATATTCTTTTCTATTTTAAACGTGTACACATCATTTTTACACACCTAGGTGTTCTAAAGACATTTATTTATGTTCACCTTTTTGCACATTTCTGTTTAGGAATAGCCACATTCAGCTGTGCCTAGTATTTGGCTTCCCAACCCATATATCCTCTTTTTTTTTTTTTTTTTTTTTTATGTCTTTGTGCTTTTAATAAATATGTTTTAATCCGTTTTAACACATATATATATATATATATATATATATATATATATATACAGTGTGTGTGTGTGTGTGTATATATATATATATATATATATATATAGATATATATACAGTGTGTTTGTATGTGTATATATATATATATATATATATATGTGTGTATGTATATATATATATATATCACTAGATTTATTTATTACAGATTTATTCCTCAGATCTATAAACCTTTATTGCATTCATTTTCCTGTTTGCATACTTTAGACTTTGGCACTCCTATTCTATGTGTTTTCCGTTTACTATTTATCTTTGATCCAGTTAGGGGATCTCTTAAAGTGAGCTTGTATGCTCAACCAGGCGCAGTCATCACATTTGTAATGATTCTAATGAAAGCCCTGTTTTTAGCGTGTTGCATAAGAATGAATTCAGCAACCAAAATAACCAACCAGTACGAATGGCCGCCGTCTTCCGAATTCAGAAGTTCACGTCTGAATGCACATATCTACTAGGGACTCTATTTTCTCTCTGCTAACCTTTAGGACGGCCATAGATACATAGAGAAGTTCATTGTTTGGTGTAATGTAGACTCTTGAAAAACCTAAAACTATAATTTGATGTTATTTACTTATATAAATATATTCATCCAAAGTAATTTGTTTAACGACAAAGGCATAATAATTTAAGGTTTAAAAATGAGTTTTTTAAGATATAGCAGGTGTGATTTCAAACTAATAGTGTCTTACAATTGTTTAAGCATGTTCACGATAAGCGAGCTGTTTGTGTTACATATATGTAGGGGTAACTAGATTATTCTAAAAAAAAAAAAAAAAAATCCTAAATCCTTTTCCTTTTTTTTTTTTTTTTTTTTTTAACTTTAAAGCCTAAACCCACAAGTGTTTTAGGTGCAGTAAATAAGCCTCTTTCTGCCACTGGACGAAGACCATACAACAGAAGTACAGGATCTGAAACTGGAATAAACATCAGTCTTAATTCAGACACGGAAACACTTGGAAGATCGAGGTGGGTCCAGGTTTTGTTAAAATTTTATTACAACAAAGGCATAAAGCTGTACTATGCATCACAATTGAACTTTTTGTTTGTATTTAAAACTATATTGTTTGCTGTACCTAAATACATTTTACCACATGATTATTCTGTCAATGATCAAAGCGTCAAAAGCTGATGTAGAAAGTTTTAATGAACATCTAATGTTTTTCATAGCCATTGAGCTTGCACATAAGTTTTTAATTATGAATTATTAAATGTAAGAATTAATGCAAAAAATTACTTCCTCCAATTTTAAATGGCATTTTTTTAGTTAAATTCCTACCAAATACGCATAACTACCATGTCCTGCTTTTCTAAAGGGACATTAAATCTTAAACTGCTATATATCAATGGAGCAGTTTGTGTACATATCCCACCCACCCTTACTTGACTAATTAGCTTATCTTCTAGTATCCCCTTGTGGGAGTAGCAGAGGAAGCACACCAGGCACACTTTTTTTATATTAAACTTTTATAATGGCATGGAATGAATAATCAAAACATAAAGTGATGTAGTACTTTATAAAGTTATTTCCTTCTATTGGCAGTGAGAGTCCATGAGAACACTCATAACCTATGTAAAATACTCTACCTGGCCACCAGGAAGAGGAAAAGACACCCCAAACAAAGCTATAAATATCCCTCCCACCTTCCCTACCCTCACAGTAGTTCTTTGCCTCTTATCATGGAGGTAGGCAGAGAGAGGTACTCTGTTAAGCAAAAGTTTTAACTAGGGCTCATTGAAAGCCGGGGATGATATAGCCATATAAATCTCAATGGAGTATTAGTATATTTAACACTGGTTGACGCTGGGACTTCCTCTCCTCCTTTTTAGTTTCTTAACCTTAATCTCCTGTCTGATAACAAGTGTGAATTATACTTAATACATTTTCCCCTCTCTCATGGCAACTTGTTTATTGGAGAGGAGGGGTTAAGGCTGTCTCTATACTAGGTGCACTGTGCACATTCAGGTCCCCTTTGCATCAGGCAGTGACCTGGCATAAGCAGACCGGTTTATCTGGTATCCAGCCATACTTCAGTAAACATTTATCTGGCTCAGTAAACATTTATGTGGCTCAGAGGGAAGTGCTTTACGCGTGCCATTATACAGGACACAGACAAGCATTTCCTTCTTAATATGAGGAGAGTTCATGGCATCAATCCTTACTGTTGGGAAATACTGAACCTGGCCACCAGGTGCAGGCAAAGACACCCCACCAAAGGCTTTAAATACTCCCCCTACTTCCCTCATATCTCAGTCGTTCTTTGCCTTTCGTCACAGGAGTTTGGCAGAGAAGTGTCAGAAGATTTAGAGTAGTTCCTTATGACGGGTATCTATCCTTCGAAATCTGACTGGAGTTTTAAGTAGTCTTGTCAGCCTCTCAGTGAGAGCACTGACGAAGGTTAGAGTCTGGAGATGCAGGGAGAGTCTTTCTGCGAACCCATCCAGACTCGTATTAACAGTTTCTAAGCAATCAGTGTTGATGAGTTTCACTGCCTGCTTCTATCACTCAAGTCCATGTCAGGAGTGATGCTACAAGACTGTCAAACTTGAGAGGCTGCATTTCTGTTCCACGGCATAGATTCCGGTAAGATCGTTTCATTTTTTATACATATGATAATGCCAGAAGACAGGGTCACAGTGTGGCTCCTTTTATCTGTGTGGAATCAAGAGTTAATATCTCAGGAGGGGCATTATTGAACAGTTTGGATTAATCACATACATTTATTTGATTATGCTGCGACATGTGTGAGATGGTTTTTGGGCTCAGGCAGTTGTTTTTACTTTCGTTTTGTGAGCTGTGCAGCCTGAAAGGCTTGGCACTTTTTTTTTTGCTAGTATAGCAGGGGCGGTCCTGAATTACGCACCATGTGACCGGGTGTGTTCACACTTATTTTCTCTTTCCTGACTGTGCGGTTTACCGGAGAAGAAGTGGTTTCTCTGTTTTGCCTGGGTCATAGGAGGTGTTGAGTGCCCCAGCCATTGGGGGTATAAAGTTGCCTTTTTTTCTTATTAATCAATAGTCTGCTTTGTAAGCGCAAGCTATGGAGGATTCTGATGCATTAGAGGGTACTCCCTCTTTACCTAAGTTGAATACCTGTCTATATTGGGAGAAGGCCGCGGTATACCAGCCCGCTCAACTGTTTCACATGCCTTGATAAAGTAATCATGTCAAAGAAGGTTAATGTGTTTGATACCACTGAGCCATCCACCTCTGAGGAGTCTCCGTCCGGTGAGGTTCGCACCCAGTCATCTTCTAATACACATGCAGCTTCCCGTAGAACTCCTAATCCTCAATCTGGAGGGGGCCTTTTACCGCCAGACTTTACTGCGCAGTTACAAACGGCGGTGTCTGCGGCCTTTAGTGCTTTACCTCGCCCTGCTAAGCACAAGCGAAAGGTGAAATATTTCTATCCATCCCATGGGTCATCAACTAGTTTGTTGGATTTATCTGATACAAGATTATCCAATAATGAAGGCGCCTCTGATACTTCAGAGGGCGCACTTTTTGCATCTGGATCTGCTGCCTCCAGGCCTCCAGCTGCGGAGGAACCAGACTTTAGATTTAGGATTGAACATTTACGCTTTCTGTTGAAGGAAGTTTTGGCTACGTTAGAGGTTTCAGAGCCCAAATTCCCTAAAGAAACCTTTGATTCCTAAAGATAAGGTCTACGAGGACAGGGTTGTACCACAAATTTTCCCGGTTCCTTTAAAGATGGCAAACATTAAGAATGAATGGGAAAGGATTGGTTCTTCCTTTTCCCCTTGGTCTTCCTTTAAGAAATTGGTCCTGGTCCCGGACTCTCAATTGGAGTTGGATGGCGCTATCTCCGCGCTTGCTAAATGCACTACTATCCTGCTTGAGGATAGTTCATCGTTTAAAGAGCCCATGGATAAAAAGACAGAAACTCTGTTAAGAAAGATGTTTCAACATACAGGATATTTGTTTCAACCAGCGGCTGTTGCTGCGTTTGCTGGAGCGGCTACCTACTGGTGCGACTTCTTATCTGAGTTGATCGAGGTGAAGGGTCCCCTCGACGTGATCCAAGAAAGAATTAAGGCCTTAAGGGTGGCTAATTCTTTTATTTGTGATGCAAATTATTCACCTGCCTGCTAAGGCTTCAGGTTTTTTTGTTCAAGTCAAGGCACTCTGGCTGAAGTCCTGATCTGCGGACTTCTTTCCCTTCCCTTTAAGGGAAAGATTTTGTTTGGTCCATGCCTCGACTCAATTATCTCCACGGTTACTTGAGGCAAAGGTGCCTTTTTACTGTAGGATAAGAACAACAAGCCTAAGGGACAAGGTCCTAATTTTCGTTTTGATTAAATCCCAACGTCAGCAGCCCTCTGCAAAGCCTGAGCAATCCAAGGGTACTTAGAAGCAGACTCAGTCCTGGAATAAATCCAAGCAGAGCAAGAAGCCCGCCTAGACAAAGTTGGCATGAAGAGTCGGCCCCCGATCCGGTTCTGGATCACGTAGGGAGCAGACTTCACTCTTTTCACACGCTTACTTTGGGGACGTGCAAGACTTGTGGGTCCTGGAGGTCATCGCTCAGGGATACATGATAGGTTTCAAGTTTCATCCACCCAGGGGCAGATTCCTCCTAACAAACCGGTCTTCCAGGCCAGAACAGAGGGAAGCCTTTCTGGGGGATCTCTCCTCCCTAGGACTCATTGTCCCGGTACCTCTCGCAGAAAGAGGTTTTGGATACTATTCAAACCTGTTTGTGTTCCCAAAGAAGGAGGGAACTTTCCACCCAATTCTGGACCTAAAGTGCTTAAACAAATTCCTATCTGTCCCCTCATTCAAGATGGAGACGATAAGGTCAATCCTTCCTTTAGTTCAGGAAGGGACAGTTCATGACCCTATAGATCTGAAGGATGCTTACCTTCATGTTCCAATCCACAAGGAACACTTCAAGTTCCTAAGATTTCCGTTCCTGGACCAGCACTCCCAGTTTATTGCACTTCTGTTTGGTCTAGCTACTGCTTCAAGAGTTTTTACGAAGGTCCTAGGGGCTCTGCTTGCAGTTGCCAGAACCAGAGGTATAGCAGTAGCTCCATACTTGTCTGACATTCTGGTTCAAGCACCATCTTGTCATCTGGCAGAGAATCATTTGAAATCTCTTCTGTTTCTTCTTCGATCTCATGGATGGAAAATAAACTTAGAAAAGAGGTCTCTTATTCCCAGTACCAGGGTGGAATTCCTGGGTGCTATAATAGACTCTATATCCATGAGGATATTCTTTACAGACCAGAGACGTTACAAGCTAACTTCTGCTTGTCTTGCCCTCCAGACCTCCTTAAGGCCCTCTGTGGCTCGGTGTATGGAGGTGATTGGTCTCATGGTGTCGAGCATGGGCATCATTACTTTTGCCAGATTCCATCTCAGACTACTACAGCTGTTCATGCTGAGACAGTGGAACGGCTATCATTCGGATCTGTCTCAACAGACTTCTCTGGACAACCGGTCGAGAGAATCGCTCTCCTGGTGGCTCTTTCCAGATCACCTGTTTCAAGGGACATCCTGCTTGAGACCATCCTGGAAGATTGTGACTACGGACGCAAGTCTGTCAGGATGGGGAGCTGTTTGGGGTACCAGGAAGGCACAGGGCCTGTGGACTCGAGAGGAATCCTTCCTCCCAATCAACATTCTGGAACTTTGGGCAATCTTCAATGCTCTGAAGGCTTGGCCTCTTCTGGGTGCGTTCCAGTTTATCAGATTCCAATCAGACAACATAACCTCGGTGGCTTACATCAACCATCGGGGGGGAACGAGAAGCTCCCTAGCTATGAAGGAAGTATCTCGGATTGTGGAGTGGGCAGAGGACCACAACTGCTTGCGGCCATCCACATTCCTGGTGTGGACAACTGGGAAGCGGATTTCCTCAGCAGACAATCCTTTCATCCGGGGAAATGGTCTCTCCATCCCAAGGTGTTTGCGGAGATTTGCAACAATTGGGGGACGCCGGAAAAAGATCTTATGGCGTCCCTGCTCAATTCCAAGCTACCCAGATATGGGTCGCGATCCAGGGATCCTCAAGCAGAGCTAATTGATGCATTAGCAGTGCCTTGGAGGTTCAACCTGATTTACATTTTCCCGCCATTACCACTTCTTCCTTGTTTAGTGGCTCGCATCAAGCAGGAGCAGGCATCAGCAATACTGATTGCTCCATCGTGGCCGCGAAGGTTGTGGTTCGCGAACCTGGTGGGGATCTCCTTGACGCAGGGATCTGCTGGAACAGGGTCCTTTTGTTCATCAAAATCCAGATTCTCTGAGGCTGACTGCGTGGAGATTGAATGCTTAGTCCTAGCCAAGAGAGGTTTCTCTGAGAGTGTTATTGATGCTCTCATTCAGGCTTGTAAGCCTGTTACTCGTCGCATCTATCATAAGGTGTGGAGAGCTTACTTATTCTGGTGTGAAGAGCGTGGTTTAGCCTGGCATAAGGTTAAGGCTGGCAGGATACTTTATTTTCTACAGTAGGGTCTGGAGAAGGGCCTTTCTGCCAGTTCCCTGAGGGAACAGATTTAGTCCCTATCTGTTTTTCTGCACAAGAGGCTTGCAGAGCTCCCTGATGTGCAATCTTTTGTTAGGATCATACCTGTGTTTAGATCTAATGCTTCACCTTAGAGTTTGAATCTTGTTCTTAAGTTTTTGCAGCGGACTCCGTTTGAGCCTATGCATTTGGTTGACATCAAATTGTTGTCCTGGAAGGTTCTCTTTCTATTGGCTATTGCGTTGGCACGCAGAGTTTCTGAAATAGCTACCTTGCAATGTGAACCTCCTTATCTGGTGTTCCACACTGATAAGGCTGTCCTACGTACCAGCTTGGGTTGAAGGTTGTGTCTGATCGCAGTATCAATCAGAAGATTGTGGTTCCTTCCTTGTGTCCTAATTTTTCTTCTTCGAAGGTACGTTTACTTCATAATCTGGATGTGGTTCGAGCTTTGAAGTTTTAACTTCTAACTACTAAGGATTTTAGACAAACTTCTTCCTTGTTTGTTATTGTTTGGAAGCGTAAGGGTCTGAAGGCTTTTTCGACTTCCTTTTTTTTTTTTTTTGGTTGAGAAGTGTTATACGCTTAGCTTATGAGTCAGTGGGACTTTGACCTCTTCAGAGGATTACGGCTCATTCCACTAGAGCGGTGGCTTCCTCTTGGGCCTTTAAGAATGAGGCCTCTATGTCAGATTTGTAAGGTGGCTACCTGGTCCTCCTTACATACTTTTTTGAAAATATTACAAGTTCGACATTTTTATTTCAGGCGGAGCAGCTTTTGGGAGAAAGGATTTGCAGGCTATGGTGCCATCAGATTAGGGTCTGCCTCTCTCGTTTACCCTCCAGTGATCATTCAGTGTCCTCTAGAGCTTGGGTATAGTTTTCCCAACAGTAAGGAATGATGCTGTGTACTCTCCTCATATTAAGAAGGAAAACATAAATTATGCCTACCTGATGATAATTTCATTTCCTTGTGTATGAGGAGAGTCTATGGCCCCCCGTTCGTATACTCCGATGGGCGGACCAAAATTGGGAAATTATCAGGTAAGCATAATTTATGTTTTCAGTCCTAGGGATGACTCCATAGCATCAACGGGTATTGGTGATACAGTCGCACTAGAATTTGATACCAGTGATCCGTTAACTCAATAAACTTTGTGGGCTATAATCACTATTTCGCAGGCCTTTTGTTGATACACGCTGCGAAGGTGGGCGGAGACACAGTTTCCTGCCGTATACGGCGCTTCAACTCCATTTCCGCTTCATCTCCACTGTGCAACAGACCTGTGGGAGAGCGGTAGCAAAGCGGCTCGGCCGGATCACTAAACAGGGCTTAAATTGGACCGTTGATTTGTGCATTGGAAACCTGGGGTACCCCGCTGCGAGAGACTGACACAATTGTCATTACACACCATGGTTTTATGGATGATTCTATTTTAATAGTCTGGAGGAATTTTCCTTGATACATTCCATTGACAACAATAAATGTATGCTTTGCAAATTAAAGGGACAGTCAACACCAGAATTTTTGTTTCAAAAGATAGATAATCCCTTAATTACCTATTCCCCAATTTTGTATAATCAACACAGTTATAATTATACACGTTTTACCTCTGTAATTACCTTGTATCTAAGCCTCTGCAGACTGCCCCCTTATTTTAGTACTTTTGACAGACTTGCAGTTTAGCCAATCAGTGCTCACTCCTGGGTAAATTTATGTGCATGAGCTCAATGTTATCCATATGAAACACATGAACTAATGCCCTCTAGTGGTGAAAAACTGTCAAAATGCATTTACATTAGAGGAGGCCTTCAAGGTCTAAGAAATTAGCATATGAACCTCCTAGGTTTAGCTTTCAACTAAGAATACCAAGAGAACAAAGCAAAATTGGTGAAAAAAGTAAATTGGAAAGTTGTTTAAAATTATATGCCCTATTTGAATCATGAAAGTTTATTTTGGACTTGACTGTCCCTTTAAGTACAGTGTGCCCTCTGACACAATTATGCAATTGTTGCCTAACATACGTCCTGACGTCTTATACAGTAGACCCAATTGAACAGCCCTCTGAGGAAATTCCATGTTGCCTCTCTCCAGCAAGCCCTACTGTGGCTTCTCAAGTTTAGACTATTGCTCACCTCCCTGTCCAACACTGTGAACATAGTGGTCCGACCCCGGCTGGGGTAGTCCTTGGCAAATGCCTTTATCAGGGATGCCATTATTCAAATTATCCGCATCAATGTCAAGAACTCAAGCTTTGCATTTGTGGCCAGGAGGGCTTGAGGTTCAAGTCATGGTCGGCGAATACTGTTTCTATGTCAATGCTACTATACTTGTCCTGCAGACCCTGTTCGGTCCAGGTCTGAATTCTATTATAGCTACGATTAGAGGTGGAAAGGGACAAGAAGTCTAAGCCCAAAGGTTGCTAGGTGTAATGTTTTTTTGTTCCTTTTGTCAGAACAGGAACCAGGGGAGCATGGAAACGCCCAAGACAGATTCTCCCAGGGCTACCTAGAAACCCACCCATTTGACAGGGGAAAAAAATAAAATTTGAGAACACTATTCGTGTGAATCATCCTATGTCGTTTACCTAATAAAATGCCCATGTCCGATGAAAGGTAAGAGATAGGATGTCTCAACATAGCTCCAACATCAGATGTGGGGATTTAAATGCTCCAGTGTCTAGTCATTTTCTGGATGCTAGTCACAATATAAGTCAGTTAAGATGGCAAGTCATAGATAGTATAGGAAAACTATGAAGAGGAGGTAATAGAGTTATTAGAACAGGAGGAGTCCTTTTGGATCCATAGGTTAAATTCCATGGTACCTAAGGGCCTAGAGTAAGACTTTACAGCATTTATTTAATTATGGAGAAGGTCCAATGCAGCTCCAGTCTATAGTAGTTTATTTTTTATTTGTTTGCACTAACTTTGATATTTGGAAGAAAAATTATTTAACAATTAGATGTATTAGATCTAAGTGGCAGCTAGAGGGTGCCATAACACTATGAAATTATTTGAAAAGTAAAGGGTTAAATCCATTACCCTATAAATAGACAGTGCACACATGTATGTTGTAAGCATGATTAAGGGAATCGCTCATGAAACGTCGCTTTGCATTTCTATCTGTTTCTAATGTTTGAATAAAAGCCTTGAAAGACCTGGTGCTGTGGCACTGCATATTTTGGAAACCCACCCAGGATGAAGCAAAAGCAAGCGGCCAAAAAAAGGCTTCCTAGCACAATAAGTCAGCATGATGGGATCACCCCTGACCTGGGACCATGTCATGTTGGGTGCAGACTATCTCTCTTTTAGAGGGAGTGAGCTCAGTCCGTCCTGGACTCTTGGTTACTGGTCATAGTTTGTCAGGGACACAATAAGTTTTCAGTTCCATTTTCGAAGGGACTGCTTCCTTCTTTCAATGGTTTTGGGAAACCCAGTAAAGGGATCGGCTTAACTCCACTGTGTGGAAGTCCTCATAGCCATGAGCGTGGTTGTTTCAGTTCCCCCAGCACAGAGGGGAAATGGGTTCTACTCCAATCTCTTTGTGGTCCCCAAGAAAGTTCCGTCCAATTCTGGACCTGAAGGGTCTCAACAGGTTCGTATGAGTTCCCACCTTCAAGATGGAAATAAGATCCATCCTTTCCCTGGTCCAAGAGGGTCAGTTCATAACTACAATAGACCTGAAGGATGCGTACCTTCATATTACGATACACAGAGATCACTACTGTTTCCTGTGGTTCGCCTTCCTAGACAATCACTACTGGACTGGCTAAGGCACCCCAAGTGTTCACCAAGGTGCTGGGATCTCCACTAGCCGAGGTTCGCATGTAGGGGATTGCAGTAGCTCCTTACCTGGACGACATTCTGTTTCAGGCTCCATCTTTGCCAGTGGCTCAGGTCCACATGGAGAGGTTACTCTTGTGACTTGGGGCGCATGGTTAGAAGGTCAATGTGGAAAAGAGCTCCCTCATTACGGCTACAAGGGTAAACTTTCTGGGAACGATCATAGTCAGTATGCACATTTAACCCACAGATCAGCTCAGAGAGAAGCTACAAGACGGTATGTCGCCTGCTTCACTCCAACGCTTATCCTTCGGTAACGAAATGCTTGGAAGTGGTAGGTCCTATAGTTGCGGCTTCGGATGCTATACAGTTTGCTTTCATCTCAGAGCTTTACAGTTGTGTATGCTCAGAAAATGGAATGGAGATCATTTAGATCTGTCACAGGTTAATTTACCTGGACACCCAGACAAGAGGGAGTTTCACTTGGTGGCAGTCTCCAATTCCAGTTCTCCTAGGAACGGGTTTCCGTCGCCCCTCTTGAGTGATTACCACAGACACGAGTCTGTCCGGCTGGGATGCTTGTGGGGTTCCCTGAGAGCCCAAGGAACTTGGTGTCAACATCACTAGGGTGGCACACAATGCTCGATGGCGATGCAGGAGTTGTCTTGAATCCTGCTGTGGGCGGAGAGACATCAATGTAAAATTACAGCTATCCACATCCCAGGTTTAGATAATTGGGAAGCGGATTTCCTGTGCAGGCAGACTACCCTCAAGGGAGTGCTCCCAAGATAGAGCTGATGGCTTCCCGCTACAATGCTAGACTCCCGAAATACAAATCGAGGTCCAGGAATCTTTAGGTAGGGCTAGTGGACCTGTGGAACTTAAACCTAGTGTATCTTTTTCCAACAATTGTTCTCCTACCTGTGTGGTCACTCGGATCAAGCAGGATGGAATACCAACTATTCTGATAGCCCCTGTGTGGCCACGCAGGACTTGGTATGCAGACCTAGTAAACATGTTGTCTGCTCCTCCTTGGTGGTTGCCTTTTTGTCAGGACCTGCTAACTTAGGGTCCATTCTTTTACCAAAAGCTAGATACTCTGAGGCTGACTGCCTGGTGATTGAATGGTTGATTTTGCCTCAGAGAGGCTTCTCCGATAGTGTCATTGAAACTCTTATCCAGACTTTTAAGACTGTCACCAGACGCATCTACTACAAGGTCTGTAGGACTTCACTGGTGTGACCAGCGTGGTTTTTTAACACAATCTTGGCTCATCCCTGGATCACAATTAGTCTCTTTCTAGCTCATTTGGTCACTTCTTGACAACTTGGAGTATGAGGTACCTCAGGTAACACTGCCAAGTTTTTCCTTGGGAAATTGTTGATTATGTTCACCCTCCAATTGTCAGATGGTTCCCACTGGTGAATATTATCCAGGAATATGAGTAAAGATATAGATATTGTACTTTTTGGTGGTGTTTTGTAGCATACTTCATACAGCTCATAAAGACATGCCCAGTTCACTTATGCTGGTGTTAACTTTCACAATAACATAAGTCCATCTGTCTTGCTAAACGGTTAATTCTTTAAAGTAATAAGTATATTAAATCTAGTTTCAACTTTTTGTTTCAGGGATCTGGATTCTGAAGTGTCTGAAACTGGTGTTAGTGAAAACGATGAGCATCCTGTCAGAATAATTTCAGTCACGCCAGTCAAGACAGAGACTGTGAAAAACAAGGTAATGTTCGAGCTTTTGCTCAAGAATCAATAACAATCTTTCACTGCTTAAATATTTCACCTATCCCTCAAACTTCTCTAAAATAAAAATATGTGTATGTTTTAATACAATGAATAAATGAACATGATGATATTGACAAGATTATATACATAGTATGATACAACCAGGGATAACCTGGTAATATACATTTCTTTGCTTTTGTATATAAAAAATAATAATTCTAGTGAATGTGTCAACCTAAGAAATCAAGCAAACATGTTTAGTATATAGATTTAACATCATAACCCAGAAATTATTTATAAAATACATAAATCAAAAGATTTTATTTTCTGAATACAAATAAATTGTTTCAAATGCAGTTATTCTATATTATGTATGTTTGATAGGAAGTGAACTCTGAGCAGACTACTCCATCTACCCTTTTACCCGAGCGAGGAAAAAAAAGATCAGCAGTATCGCCTGGGTCAGAGAATATCCACAAAAATTTAGAGGAAAAGAAAGCTGATGATGGGCAAACAGTCCCACCCAAACCAAGAAGAGGGCGGCCACCAAAATCTGAATCTCAGGGTAGTGCAGCAAAAAAAGATGACTCAATCAAGCCTGCAGGGAGGGGACGGAAGAGGGCAGCCTCAAATAAAGAAAGCTCTGTAGGGCTGGAGGCAGGCAATGCTAAAGTACCAAAACAGGAACAAACATCCAAAAAAAAAGCACAAAGGCAAATGAATCTACAACGGTAAGAATTCAAAATATAATATATCTACATTTCATCCTTTACATAAAAGCTACATCTGACTGAGTCATGATGCATGTACTTTAAGGAAATTTTGAAAAGTGATTTCTACTGGATTATACTCCTTCGCCTGTTCTAAGCTTCTTTGATTGTTTGTTAATACAGATAATGGCTTCTGTATTACTTCCAGGCAAACTTCTGTGTAGGTAGAAAGATAGTTATTCATCTGCAGTTAAAAAGGTCGGTAAAGTCAAAATTAAAAGGACAGTAAACAACTTGTAATTACATCTGTTGTGTTGCTATAGGATAACATATTAGCTTAGTCTTAACTTTTTTTTTCTAGCAAATTAAAGGGACAGCCAATACCAGGATTTTTTTTTGTTTAAATGATCGATAATCCCTTTATTATCCATTCCCCTGTTTTGCATAACCAACACAGTTATAATACACGTTTTACCTCTGTGATTACCTTGTATCTAAGCCTCTGCAAACTGCCCCCTTATTTGCATTTTAGCCAATCAGTGTTGACTCCTAGATAACTTCACGTGCCTGAGCTCAATGTTCTCTATATGACACATAAACTAACACCCTCTAGTGGTAAAAAAAACTGTCAAAATGCATTCAGATTAGAGGTGGCCTTCAAGGTCTAAGAAATTAGCATATGAGCCTACCTAGGTTTAGCTTTCAACTAAGAATACCAAGAGAACAAAGCAAAATTGGTGATAAAAGTAAATTGGAAAGTTATTTAAAATTACATGCCCTATCTGAATCATGAAAGTTTATTTTTTTTCATGTAATTGGCAAGAGTCCGTGAGCTAGTGACGTATGGGATATACAATCCTACCAGGAGGGGCAAAGTTTCCCAAACCTCAAAATGCCTATAAATACACCTCCCACCACACCCACAACTCAGTTTAACAAACTTTGCCTCCTATGGAAGTGGTGAAGTAAGTTTGTGCTTGATTTTTATGATTTCTTCTATAAGTGCTTCTAAGCATTCTGAAGCCCAATTTCTCTTAGAGTACAGTGTTTGTCAGAGGGATTTGAAGAGAGTATCGCCTATTGATTTTTATGGTTTCTCTCACGGAAAATCTTTTTGTAAGGGTTCTCTGTTTCGGTCGTAGGGATTCATCTCCTACCTCCCTTTTCAGACCGACGATATACTCTTATACCATTACCTCTGCTGATAGTTTTCAGTACTGGTTTGGCTATATGTGGATGGCTGTCTTTCGGTAAGTATGTATCATTAAGACACTCTCAGCTATGGTTGGCGCTTTATGTATTTTTATAAAGTTCTAAATATATGTGTTTACTTATATTTGCCATGAGTCAGTTCTGTGTATATTTCCCTTTGCAGTTTCAGTATGGGAATCATGTTTAAGGAAATTATTTTCTTTCTAATGACACGAGTCCACGGATCATCTAATTACTATTGGGAATATCACTCCTGCCCATCAGGAGGCGGCAAAAAGCACCAAAGCAAAGCTGTTCAATATCACCTCCCTTCCTTCCCACCCCAGTCATTCTCTTTGCCTACGTTAGTGTAACGAAGTGGTAAAGTTAGGTGTCTGGAAAGATTCTTCAATCAAGAGTTTATTTTATTTGCTGTACTAGTATGTGCTGTTTTTACTCCAGGGTGTAGCTGTAGTCCATTTCAGTCTCTTCAGTAGAGCATTGGTGGCTTTTAAGCAAAGGGAACTTGTGGGACATAATTCTCACTGCGCCTCCCTCATATTTAAATAAAAATTGCTGCCCTTATTATTTTCCACAGGTCCATGTGAGGGAAAGGACCTCTCAAACCTAGTGAGCTGCCTTGCTGCCAGGCAGATTATTGAAGTGCTAATTTATTTTCTTAAGCTGCTTTAAGGAAAAATACATGGCACTTTACTTTTTCCCTGACAGGGATATTATTACATTTCCCCTAGTGTTATAAGGGGGATTATGTATGGCAGTATTGCAGGCACTGGGGACTTGAGGAGTACTTGGCTCAATTTGGTATTTTGTTATCGTTATTTTCATTAAAGATGTCTGCTGAGACGTTATTTTTTACACGCCCACGATGGGCAGGGCTTGTGTGGCGCGGTACAAGTTATCTAAATTGCGCACTTGTTATTCTCTCACTTCCTGTATATGGAGGAGAGATATCTGCATCTTAACGTTTTTCAAATTTAACGGTTATTTGTTAGCCTGTTATTACTTAAACAGCTCCAGTCTGGAGTCCGGTTTTAAGAAATATATATATCTTTTTCCTGCAAGGTAGGCACATCAGCAAAGCTATTGCTGAGGTGTTAAGACGTTTTTTATTTTTCAATATCTTTGTAAAATAAAGCAGTTACGTTTTTGTATTTGTTCAAAAAATATAAGTTTTGTTTTTACATTGCATCAAAAATAAAGCAGTTTTGTTTTAAAATTTAAAGAAACAGTAAAGTTGTTTATTTAAAATGTACATATTTTAATTATTTATTTTTATTCTGTTAAGATGGACCAAGACTCTGTTACAGATTATAAGATGTCCTTTATGGTTAAATGCTAATATTAAACCACCAATTCCTTTTTGTCCTCATGTGTTGAGAGAACATGAAATCTTAAGGATACATTTTTTGAGCCTATATTGTCTAAGACAGATGCTGTCCACGAGTCTTCTGACAATGTGCAAGATATGCCACATTTTTCTCCTCGGGTGTCCAAAATTTGAGTACCCATTAATTCAGTGCCCTGCGCTTCATCTCAAGCTCCGGCTGGGGTCTCCTTGCAGGGCATTGCTTCCCTCATGTCTTCTGTAGTTTCTGATGCGTTGTCTGTTTTTCCCATGTTACAGGGAAAGCGCAAGAGGAATTCTAAAGAATCAGTGCATAAGGTATCCGACTCTGCCGTGGCTATTCCGAATGTTTCCTCTCATAGATCTGATGAGGAGGATCCTTCGGTAGCATAGCATCTGAGGGTGAGATCTCAGATACTGACAGTGTAATTCCTTCCTCTGATGCTGAAGTTCTATCCTTCAGGTTTAAGCTAGAACATCTCCGTTTACTAAGGAGGTTTT
Source organism: Bombina bombina (assembly GCF_027579735.1). Taxonomy (NCBI): domain Eukaryota; kingdom Metazoa; phylum Chordata; class Amphibia; order Anura; family Bombinatoridae; genus Bombina; species Bombina bombina. The sequence continues at coordinate 1,246,680,254 of NC_069500.1, forward strand.
GGCTACTCTGGACGACTCTGACTCTACTGTCATTGTCAACCCTACAAAAGTCTAGTAAACTTAACAAGTATTATGATGTACCTTCCATGCTGGAAAACGGTCTCCAAGGTGGAAGGGGCATCTAATTACTATTGGGAATATCACTCCTGCCCAGCAGGAGGCGGCAAAGAGCACCACAGCAAAGCTGTTAAATATCACCCCCCTTCCTTCCCACCCCAGTCATTCTCTTTGCCTACGTTAGTGTAAGGAAGTGGTAAAGTTAAGTGTCTGGAAAGATGCTTCAATCAAGAGTTTATTTTATTTGCTGTACTAGTATGTGCTGTTTTTACTCCAGGGGGTAGCTGTAGTCCATTTCAGTCTCTTCAGTAGAGCATTGGTGGCTTTTAAACAAAGGGAACTTGTGGGACATAATTCTCACTGCGCCTCCCTCATATTTAAATAAAAATTGCTGCCCTTATTATTTTCCACAGGTCCATGTGAGGGAAAGGACCTCTCAAACCTAGTGAGCTGCTTGCTGCCAGGCAGATTATTGAAGTAAGTGCTAATTTATTTTCTTAAGCTTCTTTAAGGAAAAATACATGGCACTTTACTTTTTCCCTGACAGGGATATTATTACATTTCCCCTAGTGTTATAAGGGGGATTATGTATGGCAGTATTGCAGGCACTGGGGACTTGAGGAGTACTTGGCTCAATTTGGTATTTTGTTATCGTTATTTTCATTAAAGATGTCTGCTGAGACGTTATTTTTTACACGCCCACGATGGGCGAGGCTTGTGTGGCGGTACAAGTTATCTAAATTGCGCACTTGTTATTCTCTCACTTCCTGTAAATGGAGGAGAGAAATCTGCATCTTAACGTTTTTCAAATTTAACGGTTATTTGCTAGCCTGTTATTACTTAAAGGGACAGTCTACACCAGAATTTTTATTGTTTTAAAAGATAGATAATCCATGTATTACCCATTCCCCAGTTTTGCATAACCAACACAGTTATAATAATATACTTTTAACCTCTGTGATTATCTTGTATCTAAGCCTCTGCAAACTGCCCCTTTTTTCAGTTCTTTTGACAGACTTGCAGTCTAGCCAATCAGTGCCTGCTCCCAGATAACTGCACGTGCACGAGCACAGTGTTATCTATATGAAATACGTGAACTAACACCCTCTAGTGGTGAAAAACTGTTAAAATGCAATCTGAAAAGAGGTGGGCTTCAAGGTCTAAGAATTTAGCATATGAACCTTCTAGGTTAAGCTTTCAACTAAGAATACCAAGAAAACAAAGCAAAATTGGTGATAAAAGTAAATTGGAAAACTGTTTAAAATTACATGCTCTATCTGAATCATGAAAGTTTATTTTGGCCTAGACTGGTTTTAAGAAATATATACTGTGTGTGTATATATATATATATATATATATATATATATATATATATATATATATATATATATATATATATATATATACATATATACATATATATATATATATATATATATATATATATATATATACAGGGAGTGCAGAATTATTAGGCAAGTTGTATTTTTGAGGATTAATTTTATTATTGAACAACCATGTTCTCAATGAACCCAAAAAACTCATGAATATCAAAGCTGAATAGTTTTGGAAGTAGTTTTTAGTTTGTTTTTAGTTATAGCTATTTTAGGGGGATATCTGTGTGTGCAGGTGACTATTACTGTGCATAATTATTAGGCAACTTAACAAAAAACAAATATATACCCATTTCAATTATTTATTTTTACCAGTGAAACCAATATAACATCTCAACATTCACAAATATACATTTCTGACATTCAAAAACAAAACAAAAACAAATCAGTGACCAATATAGCCACCTTTCTTTGCAAGGACACTCAAAAGCCTGCCATCCATGGATTCTGTCAGTGTTTTGATCTGTTCACCATCAACATTGCGTGCAGCAGCAACCACAGCCTCCCAGACACTGTTCAGAGAGGTGTACTGTTTTCCCTCCATGTAAATCTCACATTTGATGATGGACCACAGGTTCTCAATGGGGTTCAGATCAGGTGAACAAGGAGGCCATGTCATTAGATTTTCTTCTTTTATACCCTTTCTTGCCAGCCACGCTGTGGAGTACTTGGACGCGTGTGATGGAGCATTGTCCTGCATGAAAATCATGTTTTTCTTGAAGGATGCAGACTTCTTCCTGTACCACTGCTTGAAGAAGGTGTCTTCCAGAAACTGGCAGTAGGACTGGGAGTTGAGCTTGACTCCATCCTCAACCCGAAAAGGCCCCACAAGCTCATCTTTGATGATACCAGCCCAAACCAGTACTCCACCTCCACCTTGCTGGCGTCTGAGTCGGACTGGAGCTCTCTGCCCTTTACCAATCCAGCCACGGGCCCATCCATCTGGCCCATCAAGACTCACTCTCATTTCATCAGTCCATAAAACCTTAGAAAAATCAGTCTTGAGATATTTCTTGGCCCAGTCTTGACGTTTCAGCTTGTGTGTCTTGTTCAGTGGTGGTCGTCTTTCAGCCTTTCTTACCTTGGCCATGTCTCTGAGTATTGCACACCTTGTGCTTTTGGGCACTCCAGTGATGTTGCAGCTCTGAAATATGGCCAAACTGGTGGCATCTTGGCAGCTGCACACTTGACTTTTCTCAGTTCATGGGCAGTTATTTTGCGCCTTGGTTTTTCCACACGCATCTTGCGACCCTGTTGACTATTTTGAATGAAACGCTTGATTGTTCGATGATCACGCTTCAGAAGCTTTGCAATTTTAAGAGTGCTGCATCCCTCTGCAAGATATCTCACTATTTTTGACTTTTCTGAGCCTGTCAAGTCCTTCTTTTGACCCATTTTGCTAAAGGAAAGGAAGTTGCCTAATAATTATGCACACCTGATATAGGGTGTTGATGTCATTAGACCACACCCCTTCTCATTACAGAGATGCACATCACCTAATATGCTTAATTGGTAGTAGGCTTTCGAGCCTATACAGCTTGGAGTAAGACAACATGCATAAAGAGGATGATGTGGTCAAAATACTCATTTGCCTAATAATTCTGCACTCCCTGTATATATACACATATAGAGAGAGAGGTGTTTGTGTGTGTGTGTGTGTAATGTATGTATATTTCTTTAATATAAGCCTATTCAAAGTTTTATATATATTTAAGTGCAATTTATGCTAAATTATAATTTTACCAGTTTTATTTTAATGTTCTTTACATTTATTGATGACTTAAATATTTTTTCTTTCTTGTTGTTTCAATTTTCAGGTAAAAGGACACCTTAATAAAGAGAAAAATTAAATCCAAATCAAGGCATGAACCGGATTTCAACATTTTCTACACATAAGCTGAACTTGCTCAGACCTTAACTGCTTTCTACATTTTAAAAACATGTAAACTGGTGAACATTTTTCTTAGAAGAAAAATCCTCTACTGAATTGTAAAATAGAAGTTCACAAGGCCAAAAACTTAAATTTATCAGAGACTTTTTATTTGGGGAGGGGTGTTTTTAAATGAAAATGTAATTAAGCTAATGGTGATCCTACATTATGGCTGTAACAAAGCAAATCCATATGCCTTCATTGCTTTTAAGACCATGTTTAAGTTGTCTTGAAGACAGCGTGTTTGTATAATTCTTCACTTGAGAAATGCAGGAGGTACCATTATATGATAATAGATTTGAGGATATACATCCTGTTTAGTTGTATTCCTTTTATGATGCTAATAGACTCCTGCTAAACAGATTATAATACTTCTCGAACACAATAAGGATCCAGTTGTAAAGGAGGCGTAGGGTTTGAATATTGATAAATGGTTCTTTATTTTATATTTCTTAATGGTCTCATGTAAAATTTGCTGCCAGCATACTTTTCAAACAAAATACGATGTACAGGGGCTTTTTTGTTGTTTGTTTTGTTTTGTTTTTTAATATGCCTGTTCTATAAAGAGTTTTATGTAGTTATGTTTGTTTATATAGTTTTTCCAATCACTTATAGTGGAGGGAAAATACTTTAACCCACAATATTTTTACATTTCAGAGAATTTTTTTGTTTTGTTTTTTTTTTCTTGTCCTGGTTTTGTTGGGTTAATATAATTTGGAATAAATGTACATATTTTGGTTTGTTTTATAGAACATCTGTGTCACCTTTTAAATACCCTTTTAATCTAATAATGATGGAATACTGTATGAATGAAGACAGTCTTGCATTCAGTTTTATAATGTTGGTCCCAGATTTGAATTAATATTGTAAAAATTATCAATTTTTTTAAAATAAAAAATTTGGGTGGAGTTTGCAACTTTATAAATAAAGTTGTAAATGTTTACTGGTCATTTTTTAGGGATTTTGCTGTTTTAATGTTTATTGAAGTATCTCTATCCAAATTCTTTTTTAAAGTTTTTTTTTTATTATTATTATTTTATTTTCCCAGCAATGTGTCCTAAAAAAGGTGAGCACAAACATTTGTGTACATGCTGTGCTGAATATGCACCTCGTACTTAAGTTTTGTTACATATAATAAATGCGTCTAGGTATCAGTGTGTCCATTGCTTTTTGCATTTGTTTTGTTTTTGTTTTTTTGTTTTGTTCTTTTGTTTTGTTTTGGTTTTCACCTTACTCTCCATCTTTATAATGTATGTTACGGTCACATTGCTTTCCTTTTTTTCCATAACTTAAACTAGTACATTCATTTTTTAATTGTTGACGTTTCTCTGTACATATTTTTATAGTTCATTGCAGTATAGAATCTGTACATTGTGCACAAAAACAAACCTACAATATATACATACTATATAGTAGAAAAAGGAAATTAACTTAAGATTTTGACCTGGCTACATAATCACTTGTTTTGATAAATGTAGTAAAATAAAAAAACACAAATAGAACTAGAGTATCACTAAATCCTTTTGAAATGTATGCTTCAGATACAATGTATTCTATCTACAGATATCAAGACAACAAAGTGCGGTTCTGCTTTTGTATAGGCATGTACCTATTTTTACAGACTTTCAATTCATAAAGTAAATATACACATGCCCACATTGTTTTCTGGGAACTTAAAGGCACATGAAACCTAAAAATGTTCTTTCAATATTCAGACCATAATTATGGTCAAATATAAGTCAAAAAAGTTATTTGTTGCAGAGTATACCTAGATAGGTAGTGTACATGTGTGGAGCATTGTATAAAGAAAACACTGTTTCCACCCAGTGCTCCTGGAAATGTAGAACACTGATAAAATTATTCTTTCAAAGTGACGGGAGCTGGGCCACGCGGGAGCAAGGCCTCTCAGTGAAGGAGATCTAAGGGCCAGGGGCTTATCTTGGGACCTAGCTACTAACACGTTACCTGTGGGGAGCAAGACACTGCAAGAAATTTGCCCTCTCATCAACCTTTCCAACTGGTAGCATTTTGCTGCGGTGCATTCCAGAGGAGAGACAGAAGAGAGAGGAGGACAACGCCAGCTTAATTGATATATGCAACTGCAGGAGGTGGCAGGCTGTGCGGCATGCAAAAACGTGAAAGTAGTCCTTAGAATCCTGATGTGCAGTCATGCTTTTAAACTTTCTGATTTGCCATGATTTTGCAGGGTTTGCAAAGTGGATGCTCAATCTTAATACTTGAGTACAGGGCACGGAAAACGTAAAGGGATAATACATTGTTCCTGTGGTTAAATCAAAGAAAACAATCAATGTGTTTAAAAAAAAAAAAAAAACGCAAACAACTTGTTTTCTTCTGAAATTAATACTTAGAATTTCTCACTGTAGCCCCTGCCTTAAGTGTGATGAATGGAGACATTTTTGAAATTTAAAGGGACAGTCTAGTCAAAATTAAACTTTTATTATTCACATAGGGCATGCAATTTTAAACAAGGTTCCCGTTTACTGTCATCATCAAAATTACTTTGTTCGTTTGGTATTCTTTGTTGAATGCTTAACCTAGCCATATGCTAATTTCTAAGCCTTTGAAGGCCTCATCTTATTTTGACAGTTTTTCTCTTGTTAAGTGTGTTCAGTCCACGGGTCATCCATTACTTATGGGATATATTCTCCTTCCCAACAGGAAGTTGCAAGAGGATCACCCAAGCAGAGCTGCTATATAGCTCCTCCCCTCACATGTCATATCCAGTCATTCTCTTGCAACGCTCAACAAAGAAGGAGGTCGTGAGAGGAGATAGGAGTTTTTTACTTATTCTTCAATCAAAAGTTTATTATTTTAAAATGGCACCGGAGTGTGCTGTTTTTTCTCTCAGGCAGTATTTAGAAGAAGAATCTGCCTGTGTGTTATATGATCTTAGCAGACGTAACTAAGATCCACTGGCTGTTCTCGCATATTCTGAGGAGTGGGGTAACTTCAGAAAAGGGAATAGCATGCGGGGTCCCCCGCAAATGAGGTATGTGCAATAAAATAATTTCTAGGAATGGAATTGACTAAGAAAACACTGCTGTTACCCATATGATGTAAGTACAGCCTTTAATGCAGTAGTAGTGACTGGTATCAGGCTGATAAATGTATGCGCAGTTGAGTTATTTTCTAGGGACTAGAATTTGACTGAGAAAATACTGTTAATACTGAAATAATATATGAGCCTTAACTGCAGTAGAAGCGACTGGTAGCAGGCTTAGTGATAACTTTGCATAACATTGGAAAAGTTTGTTTTTAAAACGTTTACTGGCATGTTATTCGTTTTGTGAGGTACTTTGGTGATAAATCTTTTTGGGCATGATTTTTTTCCATATGGCTAACGTATATTTCTGCATAGAAACCGTTATATCAGGTCTCCCACTGTTGTAATATGAGTGGGAGGGGCCTTTTTTTAGCGCCTTGTTGCGCAGTTAAAATTCTAGCACAGTCTTCCTGCTTCTTCCTCCTTGATCCAGGACGCCTCCAGAGAGCTCAGGGGTCTTCAAAATTCATTTTTGAGGGAGGTAATCAGTCACAGCAGACCTGTGACAGTGTGTTTCACTGTGATAAAAGCGTTAAATCTTAAATTGATTATCCGTTTTTGGGTATTGAGGGGTTAATCATCCGTTTGCTAGTGGGTGCAATCCTCTGCTAAATTCATACATTTACTGTTAAAATTGTTGGCTATAACTGAATTAGTTCATTGTTATTTCAACTGTGACAGTTTTTTGTGTTTTTAAAAGCGCTGCAGCGTTTTTTTCTATTGCTTGTAAATTTATTGAAAGTTTTTTTCCAAGCTTGCTAGCCTTCATTGCTAGTCTGTTTAAACATGTCTGATACAGATGAATCTACTTGTTCATTATGTTTAAAAGCCAATGTGGAGCCCAATAGAAATATGTGTACCAATTGTATTGATGTTACTTTAAATAAAAGTCGGTCTTTACCGGTAAAGAAATTATCACCAGACAACGAGGGGGAAGTTATGCCGCCTAACTCTCCTCTCGTGTCAGTACCTTCGCCTCCCGCTCAGGAGGTGCGTGAGATTGTGGCGCCAAGTACATCAAGGCCCTTACAAATCACTTTGCATGATATGGCTAATGTTATGAAAGAAGTATTATCTAATTTGCCTGAGTTAAGAGGCAAGCGCGATAGCTCTGGGTTAAGGACAGAGCGCGCCGATGACATGAGAGCCATGTCCGATACTGCGTCACAATTTGCAGAACATGAGGACGGAGAGCTTCATTCTGTGGGTGACGGATCTGATTCGGGAGACCGGATTCAGAAATTTCAAATTTTAAATTTAAGCTTGAGAACCTCCGTGTATTGCTAGGGGAGGTATTAGCGGCTCTGAATGATTGCGACACGGTTGCAATCCCAGAGAAATTATGTAGGCTGGATAAATACTATGCGATACCGGTGTGTACTGACGTTTTTCCTATACCTAAAAGGCTTACAGAGATTATTAGGAAGGAGTGGGATAGACCCGGTGTGCCTTTTTCCCCTCCTCCGATATTTAGAAAAATGTTCCCTATAGACGCCACCACACGAGACTTATGGCAGACGGTCCCTAAGGTGGAGGGAGCCGTTTCTACTTTAGCCAAGCGTACCACTATCCCGGTGGAGGATAGTTGGGCTTTCTCAGATCCAATGGATAAAAAATTAGAAGGTTACCTTAAGAAAAATGTTTGTTCAACAAGGTTTTATATTACAGCCCCTTGCATGCATTGCGCCCGTCACTGCTGCAGCGGCATTCTGGTTTGAGTCTCTGGAAGAGGCTATTCGCACAGCACCATTGGATGAGATTATGAACAAGCTTAAAGCCCTTAAGCTAGCTAATGCATTTGTTTCGGATGCCGTTGTGCATTTAACCAAACTAACGGCTAAGAACTCCGGATTCGCCATCCAGGCGCGCAGAGCGCTATGGCTTAAATCCTGGTCAGCAGATGTAACTTCTAAATCTAAATTGCTTAATATTCCTTTCAAAGGGCAAACCTTATTCGGGCCCGGCTTGAAAGAAATTATTGCTGACATTACTGGAGGTAAGGGTCACACCCTTCCTCAGGACAGGGCCAAATCAAAGGCCAAACAGTCTAATTTTCGTGCCTTACGTAATTTCAAGGCAGGAGCAGCATCAACTTCCTCCGCTCCAAAACAGGAAGGGACTGCTACTCGTTAGACAGGGTTGGAAAGGCAACCAGTCCTGGAACAAGGGCAAGCAGGCCAGAAAAACTATTTCTGCCCCTAAGACAGCATGAAGAAAGGGCCCCCTATCCGGAAACGGATCTAGTGGGGGGCAGACTTTCTCTCTTCGCCCAGGCCTGGGCAAGAGATGTCCAGGATCCCTGGGCGTTGGAGATCATATCTCAAGGATACCTTCTGGACTTCAAAACTTCTCCTCCACAAGGGAAATTTCATCTGTCAAGGTTATCAACGAACCTAATAAAGAAAGAGGCATTTCTACGATGTGTACAAGACCTCTTAGTAATGGGAGTGATCCACCCAGTTCCGCGGACGGAACAAGGGCAAGGTTTTTACTCAAATCTGTTTGTGGTTCCCAAAAAAGAGGGAACCTTCAGGCCAATCTTGGACCTGAAGATCTTAAACAAATTCCTAAGGGTTCCATCGTTCAAAATGGAAACTATTCAAACCATCCTACCCATGATCCAAGGGGGTCAGTATATGACCACAGTGGACCTAAAGGATGCCTACCTTCACATACCGATTCACAAAGATCATTATCGGTACCTAAGGTTTGCCTTTCTAGACAGGCATTACCAGTTTGTAGCTCTTCCCTTCGGGTTGGCTACGGCCCCGAGAATTTTTACAAAGGTTCTGGGCTCGCTTCTGGCAGTACTAAGACCGCGAGGCATAGCGGTGGCTCCGTACCTAGACGACATTCTGATACAAGCGTCAAGTTTTCAAAATGCATAGTCTCATACAGAGATAGTTCTAGCATTTCTGAGGTCGCATGGGTGGAAAGTGAACATGGAAAAGAGTTCTCCGTTACCACTCACAAGGGTTCCCTTTCTAGGGACTCTTATAGATTCTGTAGAGATGAAGATTTACCTGACGGAGTCCAGGTTATCAAAAATCCTAAATGCTTGCCGTGTCCTTCATTCCATTCCAAGCCCATCAGTAGCTCAGTGCATGGAAGTAATCGGCTTAATGGTCGCGGCAATGGACATAGTGCCATTTCCGCTCCTGCATCTCAGACCGCTGCAACTATGCATGATAAGTCAGTGGAATGGGGATTACTCAGATCTGTCCCCTTTACTAAATCTGGACCAGGAGGCCAGAGATTCTCTTCTCTGGTGGTTGTCGCGGGTTCATCTGTCCAAAGGAATGACTTCTCGCAGACCAGATTGGATGATTGTAACAACAGATGCCAGCCTACTAGGCTGGGGTGCAGTCTGGAGAAACTCCTCCCAATAAACATTCTGGAATTAAGAGCAATATTCAATGCTCTTCTAGCTTGGCCTCAGTTAGCAACACTGAGGTTCATCAGATTTCAGTCGGACAACATCACGACTGTGGCTTACATCAATCATCAAGGGGGAACCAGGAGTTCCCTAGCGATGTTGGAAGTCTCGAAGATTATTCGCTGGGCAGAGTCTCACTCTTGTCACCTGTCAGCGATCTACATCCCAGGCGTGGAGAACTGGGAGGCGGACTTTCTAAGTCACCAGACCTTTCATCCGGGGGAGTGGTAACTTCACCCGGAGGTGTTTGCTCAACTGATTCTTCGTTGGGGCGAACCGGAGCTGGATCTCATGGCATCTCGCCAGAACGCCAAGCTTCCTTGTTACGGATCCAGGTCCAGGGACCCGGGAGCGGTGCTGTTGGATGCACTAGCAGCCCCTTGGGTTTTCAACATGGCTTATGTGTTTCCGCCTTTTCCGTTGCTACCTCGACTGATTGCCAGGATCAAACAGGAGAGAGCATCGGTGATTCTGATAGCGCCTGCATGGCCACACAGGACCTCGTATGCAGACCTAGTGGACATGTCGTCCTGTCCACCATGGTCTCTGCCTCGGAGGCAGGACCTTCTAATTCAGGGTCCTTTCAACCATCCAAGCCTAATTTCTCTGAGGCTGACTGCATGGAGATTGAACGCTTGATTCTATCAAAGCGTGGTTTTTCGGAGTCGGTTATTGATACATTAATACAGGCTCGGAAACCTGTTACCAGAAAAATTTACCATAAGATATGGCGTAAATATTTATATTGGTGTGAATCCAAGAGTTACTCATGGAGTAAGGTTAGGATTCCTAGGATATTGGCTTTTCTACAAGAAGGTTTAGAAAAGGGTTTATCCGCTAGTTCGTTAAAGGGACAGATTTCTGCTCTGTCTATTCTTTTACACAAACGTCTGGCAGAGAATCCAGACGTCCAGGCTTTTTGTCAGGCTTTGGCTAGGATTAAGCCTGTGTTTAAAACTGTTGCTCCTCCGTGGAGCTTAAACTTGGTTCTTAAAGTTCTTCAGGGTGTTCTGTTTGAACCCCTTCATTCCATTGATATTAAGCTTTTATCTTGGAAAGTTCTGTTTTTGATGGCTATTTCCTCGGCTCGAAGAGTCTCTGAGTTATCTGCCTTACATTGCGATTCTCCTTATCTGATTTTTCATTCAGACAAGGTAGTTCTGCGTACTAAACCTGGGTTTTTACCTAAGGTTGTTTATAACAGGAATATCAATCAAGAGATTGTTGTTCCATCATTATGTCCTAATCCTTCTTCAAAGAAGGAACGTCTTTTGCATAATCTGGACGTAGTCCGTGCCCTGAAGTTCTACTTACAGGCAACTAAAGATTTTCGGCAAACTTCTCTGTTTGTCGTTTATTCTGGTCAGTGGAGAGGTCAAAAGGCTTCGGCCACCTCTCTCTCTTTTTGGCTTCGTAGCATAATACGTTTAGCCTATGAGACTGCTGGACAGCAGCCTCCTGAAAGAATTACAGCTCATTCCACTAGAGCTGTGGCTTCCACCTGGGCCTTTAAGAATGAGGCCTCTGTTGAACAGATTTGCAAGGCTGCAACTTGGTCTTCACTTCATACCTTTTCAAAATTTTACAAATTTGACACTTTTGCTTCTTCTGAGGCTGTTTTTGGGAGAAAGGTTCTACCGGCAGTGGTTCCTTCTGTTTAATGTTCCTGCCTTGTCCCTCCCATCATCCGTGTACTTTAGCTTTGGTATTGGTATCCCATAAGTAATGGATGACCCGTGGACTGAACACACTTAACAAGAGAAAACATAATTTATGCTTACCTGATAAATTTATTTCTCTTGTAGTGTGTTCAGTCCACGGCCCGCTCTGTCTTTTTTTGAGGCAGTTCTAAATTTTAATTAAAACTCCAGTCACCACTGCACCCTATAGTTTTTTCCTTTCTCGTCTTGTTTCGGTCGAATGACTGGATATGACATGTGAGGGGAGGAGCTATATAGCAGCTCTGCTTGGGTGATCCTCTTGCAACTTCCTGTTGGGAAGGAGAATATATCCCATAAGTAATGGATGACCCGTGGACTGAACACACTACAAGAGAAATAAATTTATCAGGTAAGCATAAATTATGTTTTTCAGATAGACAGCGCTAGTTCATGTGTGTAATATTTATAACTTTGTGCTCAGTCCCGTGGAGTTATTTATGAATCAGCACTGATTGGCTAAAATGCAAGTTGTCAAAAGGACTGAAACCAAGGGGTCAGTCTGCAGAGGTTTAGATACAAGGTAATCGCAGAGGAAACAAGTATATTAATATAACTGTGTTGGTTATGCAAAACTGGGGAATGGGCAATAAAGAGATTATCTTTTTAAACAATAAAAATTCTTGAGTAGACTGTTCCTTTAAGTTTCATTCTGAAAGTTTTGAGCATGAGCAAATCTTTCTCCCTGTTTAGTCTATTTGCTAAATACTAAAGCAATTTTGGAAGTTTTATCATGCTAGACAAGCTTTCCTGAACAGACCACAGCTATGTAGAGCCATGACAGTAAGTAATGGACACTGCACAAATGAACTTTAAAAAAAAAAAAAGCTGCAAAGTGTTGTTTCCGTCGCAAATATACATCAAATCCTTCATTGCTACCCCCCCCCCCTCACTTCACATAAGAAGTTGTGCAGCAATTAAATTAACCAGTGCACACTTAGAACAGTATTATTTTTACTTAGACATTAACTTTATAGTTGCAAATAGAGGTACCATGCTCACATTGCTCGAAACAGTTTGACCATAAAACATACGTACTGGATTGTATCCTATTTAATTTAAGTGTGCACCTTAGTGCAGACTTAAAGTAGTTGTATTGTTAAGGATAAAATCTCATTTGTAAAATTTGGGCTGTCTTAGCACATAATAAACTACTAGTGAATTTCACACAAACTTCTCTAGCTATATTTGCTCTCTCTATATTTTAATTGTGTATAATACAGATTGTCTGTTGTCAACAGATAATGGTGACCAAAAAGTTGTCAAAAAAGTAGCAAAAAATGCAATGTCCACCCCAGGCGAAAGGATAGTCTGAGGTTGCTTGCTCTGAAACGGATTGCCTGGTATTTCGGGGCTGGACTGAATATCCAATGTCTGCAAAAAAATAATTTGGCATCTAAATCAGACATTTATTCTTTGAAAGAAATATCAGCTTTTAGAAGGGATATAACAGTAGAAGTTTCTTCTAACGATGTAAAAGATCTCTCTTACCATCAAGTAAACCAAGATCTCCTGACTGACTAATTAAACAAAATTAAAGACCTAAACAAGAGGTTGAAAAAACAACTTAAAGGGACAGTCTGCACCAGAATTTGTACTGTTTAAAAAAATAATCTCTTTATTACCCATTCCGCAGTTTTGCACAACCAACAGAGTTGTAATATACTTTTCTCCAACATTGGTGTGTCCGGCCCACGGCGTCATCCATAACTTGTGGGAATATTCTCTTCCCCAACAGGAAATGGCAAAGAGCACAGCAAAAGCTGTCAATATAGTCCCTCCTAGGCTCCGCCCACCCCAGTCATTCTCTTTGCCGTTGCAAAGGCAGCATCTCCACGGAGATGGTGAAGAGTATGTGGTGTTTAGTTGTAGTTTTTTATTCTACTATCAAGAGTTTTTTATTTTAAAATAGTGCTGGTATGTACTATTTACTCTGAAACAGAAAAAGATGAAGAGTTCTGTTTGTGAGAGGAATATGATTTTAGCAGCAGTAACTAAAATCGTTTGCTGTTTCCACATAGGACTGTTGAGATGAAATAACTTCAGTTGGGGGAAACAGTTAGCAGACTTTTCTGCTTAAGGTATGACTAGCCATATTTCTAACAAGACTGTGTAATGCTGGAAGGCTGTCATTTCCCCTCATGGGGACCGGTAAGCCATTTTCTTAGTCTCAAACAGAATAAAGGGCTTAATATGGGCTATAAAACTGGTAGACACTTTTATGGGCAAAATCGATTGCTTTATTTGGGCTTTTTATACAGCTTGATGCTTGAAATTCACACTTATAAACTTTGGGGAACGTTTTTTTTACGTCAGGCACTGGTTTAGACACCTTTCCAGTCAGGAAGGGCCTTCACTGTAGTAGGCTGAGCCTCATTTTCGCGCCATTATTGCGCAGTTACTTTTGAGAGCAGGACATGCAGCTGCATGTGTGTGGGTCTGAAAGTAGTTGGAAAGGTTCCTAGAAGGCTTAATTTGGTATCGTATTCCCCCCTGGGTTTGGTAAAGTCGCAGCAAAGGCTGTAGCTGGGACTGTAGAGGGGTTAAATCTGTAACCGGCTCCGGTTAACTCATTTTAAGGGTTAAAGGTCTGACATTTGGGGTGCAATGCTTTGAATGCTTTATGACACTGTGGTGAAAATTTGGTAAATTTTGAACAATTCCTTCATAGTTTTTCACATATTCAGTAATAAAGTGTGCCCTGTTTAAAATTTAAAGAGACAGTAACGGTTTTGTTTTAAAACGTTTTTTGTACTTTATTGACAAGTTTAAGCCTGTTTAACATGTCTGTGCCTTCAGATAAGCTATGTTCTATATGTATGAAAGCCAATGTGTCTCCCCCTTCAAAATTGTGTGATAATTTTGCCATAGCGTCCAAACAAAGTAAGGACAGTACTGCCACAGATAGTAAAGTTGCCCAAGATGATTCATCAGATGAAGGGAGTAGACCTAGTTCTACATCATCTCCTTTTGTGTCTACGCCAGTTTTGCCCACGCAGGAGGCCCCTAGTACTTCTAGCGCGCCAATGCTTATTACTATGCAACAATTGACGGCAGTAATGGATAACTCCATAGCAAATATTTTATCCAAAATGCCTGCATATCAGAGAAAGCGCGATTGCTCTGTTTTAAACACTGTAGAGCAGGAGGGCGCTGATGATAATTGTTCTGTCATACCCTCACACCAATCTGAAGGGGCCATGAGGGAGGTTTTGTCAGATGGGGAAATTTCAGATTCAGGTAAAATTTCTCAACAAGCAGAACCTGATGTTGTAACAGTTAAATTTAAATTAGAGCATCTCCGCGCACTGCTTAAGGAGGTGTTATCTACTCTGGATGATTGTGACAACCTGGTCATTCCAGAAAAATTGTGCAAGATGGACAAGTTTCTAGAGGTTCCGGTGCACCCCGACGCTTTTCCTATACCCAAGCGGGTGGCGGACATAGTGAATAAGGAGTGGGAGAAGCCCGGAATACCTTTTGTTCCCCCTCCTATATTTAAGAAATTATTTCCTATGGTCGACCCCAGAAAGGACTTATGGCAGACAGTCCCTAAGGTCGAGGGGGCAGTTTCTACACTAGCCAAGCGCACTACTATTCCTATCGAGGATAATTGTGCTTTCAAAGATCCTATGGATAAGAAATTGGAGGGTTTGCTTAAAAAGATTTTTGTACAGCAAGGTTACCTCCTGCAACCTATTTCGTGCATTATTCCTGTCACTACAGCAGTCTGGTTCGAGGAACTAGAAAAGTCGCTCAATAGAGAGACTCCGTATGAGGAGGTTATGGACAGAGTTCACGCACTTAAGTTAGCTAACTCCTTTATTTTAGATGCCGCTTTGCAGTTAGCTAGATTAGCGTCGAAAAATTCTGGGTTTGCAATTGTGGCGCGCAGAGCGCTCTGGCTAAAGTCTTGGTCAGCGGATGTATCTTCCAAGACAAAATTGCTTAATATCCCCTTCAAGGGTAAAACTCTCTTTGGGCCAGAGTTGAAAGAGATTATCTCAGACATCACTGGGGGTAAGGGCCACGCCCTCCCACAAGATAGGCCTTTCAAAGCCAAGAATAAGTCTAATTTTCGTTCCTTTCGCAATTTCAGGAACGGACCGGCCTCCAACTCTGCAGCCTCTAGACAAGAGGGTAATGCTTCGCAAACCAAACCAGCTTGGAAACCGATGTAAGGCTGGAACAAGGGTAAGCAGGCCAAGAAGCCTGCTGCTGCTAACAAAACAGCATGAAGGAGTAGCCCCCGATCCGGGACCGGATCTAGTAGGGGGCAGACTCTCTTCGCTCAGGCTTGGGCAAGAGATGTTCAGGATCCCTGGGCACTAGAAATAGTTTCTCAGGGTTATCTTCTGGAATTCAAGGAACTACCCCCAAGGGGAAGGTTCCACATGTCTCACTTATCTTCAAACCAAATAAAGAGACAGGCATTCTTACATTGTGTAGAAGACCTGTTAAAAATGGGAGTGATACACCCAGTTCCAACAGTGGAACAAGGAATGGGGTTTTACTCAAACCTGTTTGTAGTTCCCAAAAAGGAGGGAACTTTCAGACCAATTCTGGATTTAAAGATCCTAAACAAATTTCTCAGAGTGCCATCGTTCAAAATGGAAACCATTCGAACGATTTTACCTACAATCCAGGAGGGTCAATTTATGACTACCGTGGATCTAAAGGATGCGTATCTACATATTCCTATCCACAAAGATCATCATCAGTTCCTAAGGTTCGCCTTTCTGGACAAACATTACCAATTTGTGGCTCTCCCATTCGGGCTAGCCACTGCTCCAAGGATTTTCACAAAGGTACTCGGGTCCCTTCTAGCGGTTCTAAGACCAAGGGGCATTGCAGTGGCACCTTACTTGGACGACATTCTGATACAAGCGTCGTCTCTTTCAAAGGCAAAGGCCCACACAGACATCGTTCTGGCCTTTCTCAGATCTCACGGATGGAAAGTGAACATAGAAAAAAGTTCCTGAGTTCCTTTCTTGGGGACAATAATAGATTCTTTAGAAATGAAGATTTTCCTGACAGATGTCAGAAAGTCAAAACTTCTAAACGCTTGTCAAGTCCTTCATTCTGTTCCACGTCCTTCCATAGCTCAGTGCATGGAAGTAGTAGGGTGGGTTGATGGTTGCAGCAATGGACATAGTTCCTTTTGCGCGAATTCATCTAAGACCATTACAACAGTGCATGCTGAAACAGTGGAATGGGGACTATACAGACTTGTCTCCAGTGATTCAAGTAGATCAGAAGACCAGAGACTCACTCCGTTGGTGGCTAACCCAGGACCACCTGTCCCAGGGAATGAGCTTCCGCAGACCAGAGTGGGTCATCGTCACGACAGACGCCAGTCTAGTGGGCTGGGGCGCGGTCTGGGACTCCCTGAAAGCTCAGGGGCTATGGTCTCGGGAAGAGTCTCTTCTCCCGATAAACATTCTGGAACTGAGAGCGATATTCAATGCTCTCAGGGCTTGGCCTCATCTAGCAAAGGCCAGATTCATAAGATTCCAATCGGACAACATGACTGTTGCTTACATCAATCATCAGGGGGGAACAAGGAGTTCCCTGGCGATGAGAGAAGTGACCAAAATTATAAAATGGGCGGAGGATCACTCCTGCCACCTATCTGCGATCCACATCCCAGGAGTGGAAAACTGGGAGGCGGATTATCTGAGTCGTCAGACATTCCATCCGGGGGAGTGGGAACTCCACCCGGAGATCTTTGCCCAGTTGACTCAATTATGGGGCATTCCAGACATTGATCTGATGGCGTCTCGTCAGAACTTCAAGGTTCCTTGCTACAGGTCCAGATCCAGGGATCCCAAGGTGACTTTAGTGGATGCATTAGTAGCGCCTTGGACCTTCAACCTAGCTTATGTGTTTCCACCGTTTCCTCTCATTCCCAGGCTGGTAGGCAGGATCAAGCAGGAGAGGGCCTCGGTGATCTTGATAGCCCCTGCGTGGCCACGCAGGACTTGGTATGCAGACCTGGTGAATGTCATCGGCTACACCATGGAAGCTACCTTTGAGACAGGATCTTCTAGTACAAGGTCCATTCGAACATCCAAATCTAGTTTCCCTTCAGCTAACGGCTTGGAAATTGAACGCTTGATTTTATCTAAGCGTGGGTTTTCGGATTCTGTAATAGATACTCTGATACAAGCCAGAAAACCTGTAACTAGGAAGATTTACCATAAAATATGGAAAAGATATATTTGTTGGTGTGAATCCAAGGGATTCTCATGGAGTAAGATCAAAATTCCTAGGATCCTTTCCTTTCTCCAAGAAGGTTTGGATAAGGGATTATCAGCGAGTTCTCTAAAGTGACAGATTTCTGCTTTATCTGTCTTATTACACAAACGACTGGCAGCTGTGCCTGATGTTCAAGCTTTTGTTCAGGCTTTGGTCAGGATCAAGCCTGTTTACAGGCCATTGACTCCTCCCTGGAGTCTGAATTTAGTTCTTTCAGTTCTTCAAGGGGTTCCGTTTGAACCTCTACATTCCATAGATATCAAGATGTTATCTTGGAAAGTTCTGTTTTTGGTTGCTATTTCTTCTGCTAGAAGAGTTTCTGAGTTATCTGCTTTGCAGTGTAATCCGCCCTATCTGGTATTCCATTCAGATAAGGTTGTTTTGCGTACTAAACCTGGCTTCCTTCCAAAGGTTGTTTCCAACAAGAATATTAACCAGGAAATAGTTGTGCCTTCTTTGTGTCCGAATCCAGTTTCAAAGAAGGAACGTTTGTTACACAATTTAGATGTAGTTCGTGCTTTAAAGTTCTATTTAGAAGCAACAAATGATTTCAGACAAACGTCTTCTCTGTTTGTCGTTTATTCTGGCAAGAGGAGAGGTCAAAAAGCTACTGCTACCTCTCTTTCCTTTTGGGCTGAAAAGCATCATCCGATTGGCTTACGAGATTGCCGGACGGCAGCCTCCTGAACGCATCACAGCTCATTCTACTAGGGCTGTGGCTTCCACATGGGCCTTCAAGAACGAGGCTTCTGTTGATCAGATATGTAAGGCAGCTACTTGGTCTTCCCTGCACACTTTTGCCAAATTCTACAAATTTGATACTTTTGCTTCTTCGGAGGCTATTTTTGGGAGAAAGGTTTTGCAAGCCGTGGTGCCTTCCGTTTAGGTAACCTGATTGGCTACCTCCCTTCATCCGTGTCCTAAAGCTTTGGTATTGGTTCCCACAAGTTATGGATGACGCCGTGGACCGGACACACCAATGTTGGAGAAAACAGAATTTATGCTTACCTGATAAATTACTTTCTCCAACGGTGTGTCCGGTCCACGGCCCGCCCTGGTTTTTTAATCAGGTTTGATGAATTTCTTTCTTTAACTACAGTTACCACGGCACCCTATAGTTTCTCCTGTTTTTTCTCCTGTCCGTCGGTCGAATGACTGGGGTGGGCGGAGCCTAGGAGCGACTATATGGACAGCTTTTGCTGTGCTCTTTGCCATTTCCTGTTGGGGAAGAGAATATTCCCACAAGTTATGGATGACGCCGTGGACCGGACACACTGTTGGAGAAAGTAATTTATCAGGTAAGCATAAATTCTGTTTTTACCTCTGTGATTGCCTTGTATCTAAGCCTCTGCAGACTGCCCCCTTATTTCAGTTCTTTTGACAGACTTGCATTTTAGCCAATCAGTGCTGACTCCTTGGTAACTCTACGGGCGTGAGCACAATGTTATCTATATGGAACACATGAATGAACGCCCTCTACTTGTGAAACAATGTCAAAATGCAGATAAGAGGTGGCTTTCTAGGGCTAAGAAATTAGCATAAGAGGCTCCTAGGTTTAGCTTTCAACTAAGAATACAAAGAGAACAAAGCTAAATTTATGATAAAAGTAAATTGGATACTTTAGTCAAAAATAAACTTTCAAGATTCGATAGGGCATGTAATTTTAATCAGACTGTCCATTTAAAGGGACAGTTAACACCAAAAAATGTGGTTTAAAAAGATAGATAATCCCTTTTTCTTTCATAAGACACAGTGAGTCCATGGAATCAGCAATTACTGTTGGGAATATCACTCCTGGCCAGCAGGAGGCGACAAAGAGCACCACAGCAAAGCTGTTGAGTATAACTTCCCTTACCACAACCCCTAGTCATTCTCTTTGCCTTCAGTGCAAGGAGGAGGTGAAGTTTTAGGTGTCTGATTAAGATTCTTCTATCAAGATTTTTTAATTTTGGAAGCCTGAGCAGGCTTGTTTTGATCTTCCCTGACAAGCTGGGTTTAGCTGTACTCCATGTTATTCTCTTCAGTAGGGCTGTGGTAGCTTTCAAGCAGTTAGAAACTTGTGGGGTGGGCCTCACTGCGTTTTCCTGACAGGATTGCTGCCCTCAAACAGAATACCACAGTAGGCTTACTCTGTTCATTTCTTCTATCCACAGGTCTCTGTGAGGAGTGGCTTCCTCTCATACCAGGTGAACTGTCCTACTGTCAGGCAGGTAAGTGCTATTTTATTCTTATAAGACACTGGCTCTAGAGCTGATAAGCTGCACCTCATTTGCAGCTACTATTCCTGAGAGTCAGGATTAATTTGATAGGATACAGGGCACTGTGTGGCGGTAGCAGGACGTCAGAGTCCTTTGAAGAGAAAGTGTGTTAAACTTTATTGGTGGCTCAGTTGACTAGACTGCTTGTTTCTGCAGTCGTTATAATTTGGTGGCATTTTGTGACGGTTTGGTGTGGCATTTACGGTCCGTTTTATGGAGCCGGCTGTGACGTCACGAGGGGCGGAGCTTCTCCCTCTAGATGCAACGCGCGCTATCTTGGCACCTTTTCTTTTTTAAGACACGAGTCCTCGGATCTTAATTACTAATGGGATATTCACTTCCTGGTCAGCAGGAGGCGGCAAAGAGCACCACAGCAAAGCTGTTAAATAGCTCCTCCCTTCCACTCCAGTGACGTCTTTGCCTACGTTAGTGATAGGAAGTGGTAAAGTGAGGTGTTAGTTTAGATTCTTCAATCAAGAGTTTATTATTTTTAAAGTAGTACAAGATTGTGCTGCTTTGTTCTAGGGTGTAGCCGTAGTCCATATCAGTCTCTTCAGTAGAGCATTGGTGGCTTTAGAGCAATGGGAACTTGTGAGACATAATTCTCACTTTACCTCCCATATATTATTGCTGCCCTAACCCTGAAAACCTGAGAAATATTTATCATTATTTTTTTTTCTTTACAGGTCTGTGTGGGGGATAGGACCCCTCAAACCTGGTGAACTGCCTTTGCTGTTGGGCAGGCATATAAGGTAAGTGCTATGTTATTTTCCTGGGACACACAGAGGAAAAGGAGCACTTTACTATATTTCATTACACTACATAAAGGGCTTATGGAATCAGGCACTTTATTATTATAGGGACAATGAAAACTCTGAGAGAACTAGAGTGTTTAGCAGGCACTGGGGCTGGGAGACGAGCTTTTTTTTTTTTTTTTTTTTTTTTTTTTTTTTTTTTCCAAAAGCTTTATTGAACATAAAATCATTGCATACAAAGTAGAATTAAAACAGTTACATATGCAACAGTGTGGTAACAGTGATTCCATATACATGATACATTTTTTCGACATTTATGAGTTGTGGGTATATTTATCGTTCTATAGTCAAATTTAGATTGCATAGGTAAGTTATTTAAACTAGATAAGAAAGAAATTAATGCAATTAAGTGAATGAGAAAATATAATGAACAATTCAAATGGATGTATAAAATATATATTCATACATACATGGTCCCTGCAGAAGCGTAAATTGTTGTGTCAGTGATTATCGGGCTCTGAAATTGACCTTCTGTTCAAGTTAAGGTAATAGAAGAAGACGTCCGGTCTGTCAGCTAAGGGTGGTCAGTGAATATGAGTTTAAGAAGTGGATGTTCGGGTGGTGGTTTTGAGTGTGGGGGGTGTCTGATTAAGGTATTCCTCCCACAAAAAGTATATCGAGTGATAGTCGGCTATTCGTTTGTTACGAGTGAAGCGATATTTTTCTAGTTGGAGAGACTGAGTGGTTGTTTCTCTCCAGACCTGGATAGATGGAAGTGTATTACTTTTCCAGTTTTGGGGAATTAGTCGTTTTGCTGAGTTTGTCATGATAGTCAGTAAAGCTAGTCGAAGTTTACAAGTTATTTTGGTAAATTTATTAAAGATGAAAAACTAGATGTCAAGTTTGAGACTTAGAGATAGAACTTTTTCGAATTTGACTCTGATAGCTTCCCAATATGTTTGGGCTGTTGGGCACGTCCACCAGATGTGTGTGGGGGTGCCAATGTTTTGGCAACCTCTCCAACACTCCGGCGAGTGTGTGGGGAAAATGGTGTGAAGCCGGTGGGGTGTATAGTACCATCTATATAGTAACTTAACATTCATTTCCATTACATATATGGATGAGGAAGATTTTGTCATGCAGGAGAAGATTTTTTGCCATTCCTTAGGGGTTTGTGTAATGCCAATCTCTGTTTCCCATTTTTGTGTGTACGAGGGGAGGGACGTGCTGTTCGGCTGCATAAGTAATCGGTATGTAAAAGATAGAAAGCCCCTGTGTAGGGTATCATAAATGCAGCTGCTTTCGAAACCCGTATGGGAGCGAAAAAGTAGTTGCTTATGCAGATGTTTGGTAAGGAAGTCTGTTAGTTGATGGTATTTAAGCCATTCTATATGTATTTTGTCCAGGATGGGGGCGAGTTCGGTTAAGGGTTTGATTTTCCCGTTTTGAGTGACTATAAGGCAGGGAGAGGAGTTTATAATGTGAGGTGTTTGAGTTGTGTGGGTGGGGAACGGTATTGGAGAATCTGGGTTTTCACAAAGGGGTGTTAGTGGGGAGGGTATAGTTGAGATATGGTTATATTGTTTTATGGACGTGTCCCATAATTTTAATGTTTCTCTAGTGATTGTTGGTAGATAAGTAGGTAAGTTTCTTTTAGAGGGATGTAGCCAGCATTTGCTGCCCAGATGTGAAGTATGTGACAACGAGTGTTCTAGAAGAACCCATTCTTTGTGAACTGAATGTCTGCACCAGTGTATTATTCTGGTGTAGAAGCTAGCTAGTCTATATTGGGTAAGATTTGGGATCCCGAGGCCGCCCAACTCTTTGGAGCGATAGAGAGTGGCAGTAGCTATCCGAGGTCTTTTGTGTTGCCATATATAGGAGATTAAGGATTTTTGAAGGTTGTGTATCACGGATTTGGGGATTGGGATCGGTAGTGTTTGGAAGAGGTATAGTAATTTGGGGAGAAGAATCATTTTGACCGAATTAATTCTGCCCAACCAGGAGATTGGTTTATTGTTCCAGGAGCGCAGTGTATTTTGGATTGAGTCGGTTATGGCTTTATAATTGGTGTCCAGTGTAACTTGTGTATGGTGGGAAATATATACACCGAGGTATTTCATAGCGCGCGGTTGTATGCGAAAGTGTGCGAGTGCTTGTATTGTAGTGATTTCCCCCGCCTGCAGTCCAAGTGGGAGCAGTTCTGATTTGGTAATATTTATTTTGAAGTTTGAAAATTTGCCGTATAGGTGTAGTGTTTGAATGAGGGGGGGAAGTGAGTTATGGGGTCGTGTCAATGTGAGAAAGAGGTCATCAGCGTATAATGTAGCTTTATATTCCTGATGAACCCCTGTATGTCTGTATTGTGTCGAATATATGATGCTAGGACTTCCATTGCAAGGATAAATAATATAGGGGAAAGGGGGCATCCCTGTCTCGTTCCGTTTGTGATTGAAAATGGTTGGGACAAGGTATCGTTCAGCTTTATTTTGGCTTGGGGGTTGTTATAAAGGGAGAATATTTTTCCAGTGAAGTTTGGGTCGAAGCCGAATTGTGTAAGTGTCTCCTTCAGAAATTGCCAGTTCAGCCTATCAAAGGCTTTCTCCGCGTCCATAGAAATGAACACGGAGGGGATGTGGTTGTGAACTGCGTGTTCCATTAATAATAGAATCTTGGTCGTATTATCTTTAGCTTCTCTAAGAGGAGTGAAGCCGGCCTGATTAATATGTACAATTGTTGGGAGTATTAAGTTAATGCGGGTGGCCAATATTTTAGCATAAAGTTTGATGTCTATGTTAAGTAGGGAGATTGGGCGAAAGTTAGCGGGCGTTGTAGGGGGTTTACCTGGCTTTGGGATCACTACTACTTGTGCTTCTAGCATTGATTGGGGGAACGGGTTAGTATCTGTTACCTCGTTGAATAATTGAGTGAAAGGGGAGAGGTGCGAAGAGAAGGTGTGATAGTACTTTCCAGTGAAACCGTCCGGCCCTGGGCTTTTCCCGTTGTTGAGTGATTTTATGGCCGTGAGGAGTTCCGTTTGGGTAATGGGTTTGTTAAGGGTGTTAAGTTGATCAGTTGTGATAGTGGGCAGATGTGCATTGGAGATATAAGAAATCAGATCTGGGGTAGGGTCTTGAGAAGGTTCATTTCTATGAATATTATATAGGGTGGAATAGTAGTCATGGAAGGATTGTAGAATTTCTTTAGTAGTTTTTAGGGTGTGGGGACAATTAGGTGTTTGTATTTCGTTAATATAAGATTTCAATCTCTTTTTTTTCAAAGCTCTAGCTAATAACTTGCCCGATCTGTTGCTTTCGTAATAAAACATGCTGTTTTTGCGCGAAGCGTCTGGTATTCTATTTGTAGGAAACCGTCCAATGCTTGTTTAGCGTTTTGTAAGTCAGTCAGTATATCAGGGTTTGTAGGGGATTGTTTATGGGCCAAATCCAGTCGGGCAAAGGTGTCTAATAGCTCGTTATATTGTTGTCGGTGCATTTTTTGGAAATGAGCCTTTAATTTAATTAATTCGCCACTGAGCACGCATTTATGTGCTTCCCATATTGTATATTTGTTGGCCGTTGAGGGGATATTCAATCTAAAATATTCTTCAATGGTGCTAGTAAGTTTCTTAATTGTGTCTGGATTGTTAAGAAGGGAGTTATCTAATTTCCATGTATATGATGATAGTGGGGTATTTGTCCATGATATGTTTAGTTTTACTGCTGAATGGTCTGACCATGATGTGGGGGAAATAACGCATCTGTTGACTAAAGCTAGGGCTGGTTGATTTGTGAAGATGTAGTCTATACGACTATATGTTCTGTTATGATGGGAGAAAAAGGTGTAGTCCCGGGTGTCCTGGTGGATAAAACGCCAGGTGTCATGAAGGTTAAGGTTTCTCAAACATGTCCATAGTACATTAGTGACCTTTTTTGGTATCGTTATTGTGGGATTGGAGCTGTCCTTAGTGGGGTGAATGGGGACATTAAAATCTCCCGCTACAAAGATAGGTCCTTTTGCGATATCTATAATGCGGTTAAATATTTGTTTAAAGAAAGGGGCTTGCTTTGCATTTGGGGCGTAAATATTTATCAGGGTGATGGGTCTACCATAAAGTAGACCCACTAGGCCTAGAAATCGGCCTTCAGTGTCTCTAGAGGTTTGGATATGTGTGAAGGGAAGAGACTTATGCAGTAAAATACTGACTCCACCTCTTTTTGAGGTGTTGGAGCTGTGATAGTGAGTGGTGAATGATTTCCCAAGATATTTGGGTTCCTTGCTTTTCTTAAAATGAGTCTCTTGTAGGAATAAGATGTCTACCTGTCTTTTTGAAAGGTCTAAAAGGGCTTTAGATCGTTTGTGGGGTGAGCTGAGTCCTTTAGCATTTTGTGTAAGAAGGGTCAGTTTACGAGTTTCATCGTTCTTAATTTTAGACGACATGATATGCTTGCTGGGGTATGTTGTTTGGTTGTGTGTATGAGGTCATAAAGGGCCCATTACATATATGTATCTTACAAATGGGTGGGTACACCTCTGCAGGAGAAAGACATTCATTTGACAGGTGATAACGTAAACAGTATCTCATTACAAACATTATAACATTGTAAACCATGAAAAACATTAACATATTAACAAAAAACAAAAAGTCTCTCTGCCTATCATAGGTCATAACTGAGAGTAAATTGGGGGCAGTACCATAAAGTGCCCTATAAAGTTGACATATTTTAAATGATATTGAGTAGGAATCCTGAAATGGGGAAGATGAGGGAGGTAGGTAGGTTGGAAGGGTGGGTAGGGAGGAGAAAGAATGGGTGGGAAGGGGAAAGAGGATGAGTTAGGCATGGTAGGAGAGGGGTTATCTAAATCTGTCTTTGCTCACATTCTGATAATAGCAGGAGGTTCTAAATTGCTGAGTTGCAAGAAGACGAGACTAATTAATGACGACCTGTACTTGCCTGTCCCGAGGGGGCAACATTCACCAAAGTGGCAATCTATTTGTTCAGTATTACTGAATTAGATGTAAAAGAGTTCACGGAGGTGAATTTTCAGAGGAGGTCAAGCTGGTAGTGGGTTGCCTTATTGTGGTGGTTTCTTTTGACTTGGCTTTCTTAGAAAGGGCTGTATGCCAGGACTCATTTGGATTGAATCGTCTCTTGGAGATTTGCGAGTTCTGTGGCTCAGGTAGAGTTTCCGTTGGTGGTTCAAGTCCAAGTGCTGTACAAAAGGTTTGAGTGTCCTCTGGAGTTTTGCAGGTCACACGGGTGTTATTGCTTATGGTCCAAAGATGTGTTGGAAAACCCCATCTGTAAGGGATTCTCTTATTTCTTAACATGGTAGTAAGTGGTGAAAATTCCTTTCTGCGTTGTAAGGTGCGGGTTGATAAGTCCTGGAAGAACTGTAAGACATTACCTCTAAATCTTACAGGCTGAAGTTTGCGGGATTGTCGTAAGAGCATTTCTTTTTCTTGAAAGTTCTTTAAACGGATCACAATATCCCGTGGAGGAGCTGAGTCAGGGGGTTTTGGTCTCAAAGTTCTATGGGCTCTGACCCATAGGATATCCTCAGTGTAGGAAGATTCTTTCAGATGTCGAAATAGATCCTGCAAATAAACCGGGAAATCCCTGGGTAAGACTGACTCTGGTACTCCTCTGATACGCATGTTTTTGCGCCTGCTTCGATTCTCGAGGTCGTCGAGCTTATCTTGGAGCGAAAGTATGATCTCTTGTTGAGAGGTTACTTGGTCAGTTAGTTGCTGTACATCTTCTTTAATGGTTTCTTGGTTACTTTCAAGAGATTCAACTTGGAAACCTAAGGTGTGGATGTCCTGTTTTAATTCAGCCAGTTCCTCTCTAATACAGGAACGGACTATGTCCGCAATGTCCTTTTTCGATGGTAAATTTTGTAAAAATGAAGGAGAGAGCTGGCTTTCAGCCGGTAAAGTTCTGTTTGGTTGAGATTCCTGTGACAGGGTTTGAGGAGTTTTGTCACCAGTTTTAAGGGAGGCAGGAGAGGTATTCGTTGTGTCTGAACTATGTAAAAAAGAGGACATAAGGCTTGATTTCCCTGTGATAGACTTTGACGTTTTGTCGTGTTTGACATTGCGTTTAGTCGTCATGTTGGGCCAGGGATACACGTGGCGTGGCTCTTGGGTTTCTTGTGACAAAATTGTCTTATGTCGAGTAATGCTTATGAGATATATAGAGGTGTAAGATCTAGCCCCCAGAACAGGCAAAAGAATCTTATAATCACTGGCAGTAAATAAAAGATGCACAGCGGTGGTATTTTACAGATGGAGGAGTTAAGGTCTGCACTTGAATCACAGCAACAAATTATGGAAAGAATGGTTGTATCTCCAGGCTGGGTTTAAAAGCCAAGCAGTGAATGTTACTGAGGATTTATGTTTCAAAAGAGCTGCAGTGTCAGTATTTAAAGGCAGCAAAACTGTTATTTATTTCCTCTGATGGACATAAAGATATTTGAAGTATTAGAGCTGCAGATCCTGTTTCATTAATTAGGTATGGAAATTAGATTAGATAGTGCAGCTGGTCTGTATCTGGAGCTGTTCCTGTAGTAGGCCTAATCCCTGGGATCAAGTGTGGCAGAAGCTTGCACAGGCCATGCAGTTGCTGATTATTTGTTGTGGCCAGGTTACAGTTGGGGAGTGTACCTGTCTCTGTGTGGATGTGCTAGTATAGTAGGGTATATGAAAAGTTCTTACCCTGAAGAAAGTGGAGTTCCGGTATAGGCCCAATCCCCGGGCTAAATTTATTTTTCGGTCCGACTCAAAAATAAGGTGTTATTTTTCAGTCCTTGGGCCCTTCATTTTAGATTGTGGGCCTTCCTGAGAGCTTAGTTGTGGCCCCTGATGACCAGCAAGGGGAAATAGTTGTGGCTTGATGGTAGATGCGGCCTGAATTCGGCCCGGAGTGCTGCTGGGTATCTCTGGTTCAGGGGGAGATGAAAGGATTATCCCCCTAAGTTGTTGCGACAGGCTCTAAAGGTGCTGGGGAGTGTTGTAGGAGAGTTTAGGAGCAAGGATGAGGATTCCTAATGATATAAGGGCCTTTACAGCGGAGCTCCGGAGTTATGCTGCCATCTCTGCAGCTGCCGGCTCCGCCCCCCGGGAGACGAGCATTTTTATGCCTCTGGTGGTTCTAATATCATGGCATTATTTTTAGAACGAAATAACGACTGGGAGACAGTTTTTACTGTTGGCCACGCCCACGATGGACGGATCTTACTGTATTGCGTGCTTTTTACTGCGCCTCTATATGAAGACTCAGTACAGACCGGATAATTCACTCTGCCTAGAAGCGCATGTTTCTTACTGATCATGCGTTTCTAGGCCCGGAGGGCAGCTGAGTTGTTCCCCTGTCGAGCCCGGATTATTTACCAGGAGAGAGAGAGGGGTCTCCGGTCTTGCAGTCAGCTAGGCACCTCAGCAAAGCTGCTGAGGTGTAGGGGTGTCACTTTTATTAGTTTATGGCTTTTGGGTTCATTTTTTTACACATGCAGTAAAAAAAAAATTGCACTTTTAAATTTAAAGGGACCGTAGCGTTTTTTCGCATTCAAACTTTTTTGTGTCAAATTAAAGTTTTTATTGCATAACTATATTATTGTGATTCAATATGGACCAAGGAGACTTGCTAAGTGTTACTTGCTCCTTGTGTTTTGATGTAAATGTGGAACCACCAATCCATTTCTGTCCCTCATGTATTTATAGGGAAAAAGATTTTTTTCTGAGCAAAACCTTTCAAAAGCGGATGCTGTCCAAGAGTCTAATGACGAGGTTCAAGGAATGCCGCATCGTTCTCCCCAAGCGTCCCAAAATTTACCGCCCGCACAAGCAGTGCCCTGCATTTCTGCTGTAGCTCCCGCTGGAGTTACCTTAAAAGACATAGCTTCCCTCATGTCTTCTACAATTTCTGATGCATTGTCTGCTTTCCCAATGTTGGAGGGCAAACATAAGAGGAAAACCAGACATTCAGTAAGTTCTGATGCAATTTTTAGGTTTAAACTAGAACACCTCCGTCTGTTGCTTAGGGAGGTTTTGGTTACTTTGGAAGATTGTGACTCCACGTTAGTGGGGGTCCCTGAGAAGTCTAGTAAATTGGACAGATACTTTGAGGTTCCTTCTTACTCAGACGTATTTCCAGTCCCAAAGAGAGCTTCGGAGATTATTACTAAGGAGTGGGAGAGACCAATCATACCCTTTTTTCCCTCTCCTATTTTTAAGAAGATGTTTCCCATAGCTGACTCTTTCAAGGAGGCTTGGCAAACAGTTCCTAAGGTGGAAGGGGCCATTTCCACCTTAGCCAAGATAACTACTATTCCCATAGAGGATAGTTGTGCTTTCAAAGACCCTATGGACAAGAAGTTAGAGGGTCTACTTAAGAAGATTTATGTTCACCAGGGTCTGCAATAGCAGCCAGCTGCGTGCATTGCTACCGTCACTAGCGCGGCAGCATATTGGTTTGATGCACTGTCTGAGTCTCTCAGGACTGAGACTTCATTGGAGGAGATCCAAGACAGAATAAAGGCTCTGAAGCTTGCCAATGCCTTTATTACGGACGCTTCCCTTCAAATTATTAAACTAGGAGCTAAGATTTCAGGTTTCTATATTCTAGCCTGCAGAGCTTTATGGTTAAAACCTTTGTGTGCAGATGTGTCCTCCAAGTCTAAGCTTCTGGCTATTCCTTACACAGGGCAAGACCTTGTTTGGACCTGGCTTATCGGAAATTATCTCTGAAATCACGGGAGGTAAGGGTCATCTTCTCCCTCAAGATAAGAGAAACAAACAGAAAGGACGACTGAAATTCTTCATCTTCCTCCTCTAAGCAGGAACAATCCAAACCTGCGTGGAGACCTAACCAGTCTTGGACTAAGGGAAAGCAATCCAAGAAGCCTGTTATCGAATCCAAGACAGCATGAAGAGCATGCCCCCGATCTGGGACCGGATCTTGTAGGGGGCAGACTACTCCTTCGCTCAGGTTTGGGTTCATGATGTTCAGGATCCCTGGGCAATAGAGATTGTGTCCCAGGGATACAAACTAGAGTTCAAGACTCTTCCTCCCAGAGGCAGGTTTCTACTTTCAAGATTGTCTGCAAACCAGACAAAGAGAGAGGCATTCTTACATTGCGTAAGAGACCTCTTCGCCCTGTGAGTGATTGTTCCTGTTCCAGTACTGGAACAGGGTCAGGGTTTTTATTCCAATCTGTTCGTGGTTCCCAAAAAGGAGGGGGAACCTTCAGACCAATTTTAGACCTCAAGAGTCTAAACAAATTTCTACGGGTTCTGTCCTTCAAGATGGAAACTATTCATTCCATTCTTCCCTTAATCCAGGAAGGTCAATTTATGACAACAGTGGATTTAAAGGACGCATACCTACATGTTCCTATTCACAGGGATCATCACAAGTTCCTAAGGTTTGCCTTCCAGGACAAACACTTCCAGTTCGTGACTCTTCCTTTCGGCCTGGCCACTGCTCCCAGAATATTCACAAAGTTTCTGGGGTCTCTGTTGGCAGTACTTCGGTCACGGGGCATTGGGGTGGCGCCTTATGTAGATGACATTCTAATCCAGGCACCATCTTTTCAACAAGCAAGATCCCACTCCGACATAGTGTTATACTTGTCTAGTTCTTCGGTCCACTCCTTGGCCGTCAGTGGCTCAGTGCATGGAGTTAATCGGGCTGATGGTGGCGGCAATGGACATCATTCCGTTTGCTCGCTTCCATCTCAGACCTCTGCAGTTAACCATGCTCAGGCAATGGATTGGAGATTATGCAGACTTGTCTCCTCAAATAACTCTGGACCAGGAGACGAGGGACTCTCTAAAATGGTGGTTGTCTCTGGATCATCTCTCCCAGGGAACTTGCTTTCGCAGACCATCTTGGGTGATTGTGACAACAGACACCGGCCTTCTGGGGTGGGGAGCAGTCTGGGGCTCCCTAAAGGCTCAGGTAGTTTGGACTCAGTCAGAGTCTGTTCTTCGTTTAAACATCCTGGAACTGAGAGCGATCTACAATGCTCTTCTGGCCTGGCCTCAGTTAGCCACGGTCCAGTTTATCAGGTTCCAGTTGGACAATATAACTTCTGTGGCTTACATCAATCATCAGGGAGGAACGAGAAGTTCCTTAGCGATGACAGAGGTAACCTAGATAATTCAGTGGGCGGAGGCCCATTCTTGCTGTCTGTCGGCGATCCGCATACCAGGGGTGGACAGCTGGGAGGCGGACTTCCTGAACAGGCAGACATTTCATCCGGGGGAGTGGGAACGCCATCCGGAAGTGTTCTCCGGCCTGATTCTCAAGTGGGGTCAGCTGGAATTGGATCTCATGGCATCTCGTCAGAAAGCCAAGCTCCCAAGATACGGGTCCAGGGACCCCCAGGTGGCACTGATAGATGCTCTGGCGGTCCCTTGGACCTTCAGTCTAGCATACTTATTTCCTCTGTTTGCTCTTCTTCCTCAGGTAATTGCTCGAATCAAACAGGAGAGAGCTTCGGTGATCCTCATAGCACCGGCCTGGCCTCGCAGGATTTGGTATGCGGATCTGGTGGAAATGGCATCTCTGCCACCTTGGAGACTCCCGTTGAGGAAGGACCTTCTGATTCAGGGGCCCTTCCTTCACCTAAATCTAGTTTCTCTGAAGCTGACTGCTTGGAGATTGAATACTTAATTTTGTCCAAGCAAGTGTTTTCTAAATTGGTCATAGAGACCAGGATTCAGGCTCGTAAACCTGTAACTAGGAAAATTTACTACAAGATATGGTGTAAATATCTCTATTGGTGTGAATCCAAGGGCTACTCTTGGAGTAGAGTTAGGATTCCTAGAATTTTGTGTCTTCTCCAAGAGGGTTTGGAGAAAGGATTAACAGCTAGTTCCCTAAAGGGTCAGATATCTGTCTTGTCTATTTTGTTATACAAGCGTCTGGCGTACGTACCAGACGTGCAATCTTTTTGCCAGGCCTTGGTCAGGATCAGGCCTGTGTTCAAACCAGTTACTCCTCCATGGAGTCTTAATTTAGTTCTCAAAGTTCTTCTAGGGGCTCCGTTTGAGCCTATGCATTCCTTAGATATTAAGTTGTTATCTTGGAAGATATTTCTTGTTGCTATTTCTTCAGCTCGTAGAGTGTCAGAGTTCTCGGCATTGCAGAACAAATCTCCTTACCTTATTTTCCATTCAGATAAGGTAGTTTTACGTACTAAATTAGGATTCCTTCCTAAGGTTGTTTCTTATCGGAACATTAATCAGGAGATTGTGGTTCCTTCTTTGTGTCCTAATCCTTCTTTTTAGAAAGAACGACTTCTGCACAATTTGGACGTGGTCCGTGCTTTTAAAGTTTTATTTACAGGCGACTAAGGACTTTCGTCAGTCTTCTTCTTTGTTTGGGATTTTCTCAGGAAAAGGTAAGGGACAGAGAGCTACAGCAACTTCTATTTCCTTTTGGTTGAAGAGTATCATACATTTTGAATATGAGACTGCTGGACAGGAGTCTCCCGAGAGGGTTACGGTTCATTCCACGAGGGCTGTTGCTTCCTTATGGGCATTCAAAAATGAAGCTTGTGTGGAACAGATTTGCAAGGCTGCAACTTGGTCCTCTCTTCACACTTTTTCAAAGTTTTACAAATTTGACACTTTTGACTCGGTTGAGGCCGCTTTTGGGAGAATGGTTCTTCAAGCAGTGGTGCCTTCCGTTTAGGTTCCCTGTCTTGTCCCTCCCGTATCATCTGTGTGCTCTAGCTTGGGTATTGGATCCCATTAGTAATTAAGATGATCCGTGGACTCATCGTGTCTTAAAAAAGTAAAGAAAATTTATGCTTACCTGACTTATTTCTTTTTTGACACTATAAGTCCACGGCCCGCCTGTTCTTGTAGACAGGTTGTTGGTTATTATAAACTTCAGACACCTCTGCACCTTGGTTTTTCCTTTCTTTCCTTAACTTCGGTCGAATGACTGGAGTGGAAGGGAAGGGAGGAGCTATTTAACAGCTTTGCTGTGGTGGTCTTTGCCGCCTCCTGCTGACCATGAGGTGAATATCTCATGTCAAAAAATAAATATCAGGTAAGCATAAATTTTCTTTTTCTTCCTTTCTGAGAGTTTGTCGGCTTCAGTGGCCTATTTCCTCTCTCAGGGGTTGAATCGTTGTGCTGGGAATACTTCTCTGCTCCGTGTCAGAGAGGATCAGGTAGCGCTGAAGTGTAGCGGTGCAAGTGAGGTTCTCCTGATATTTCCATCTTAATACAAGTAGAGTCCACGGCTTTATTCATTACTTGTGGGGGAAAACAGAACCTGGCCACCAGGAGGAGGCAAAGACACCCCAGCCAAAGGCTTAAATACCTCCCTCATCCCCCAGTCATTCTTTGCCTTTCATCACAGGAGGATGGCAGAGAAGTGTCGGAAGATTTCGGTATAGTCTCTTATGGAGGGTAGTATTCTTTGGAATGGGACTGTAGTTTTAAGTAGTCTTGTCAGCCTCTCAGTGAGAGCATTGACGAATGTTAGGGTCTGGAGATACAGGGAGAGTTTTTCTGCGAGTCCATCCAGACTTGTATTTACAGCTCCTTAAGCAATCAGTTTTGACGAGTTTCACTGCCTGCTTTCCATGTCAGGAGTGATGCTATAACACTGTCTTACTTGAGA